>NC_052357.1:59602727-59631216 GCF_009727055.1 Benincasa hispida
ATTTTTTATTAATTTTTTTCTTTTTTTCTTTTTTTTTTTTTTATCTCAAGGCAGCCGTCGCTTGTGGTAGTGTACACAGGCCTTTAGCGAATTTTCTTCTCCATATTGTTGCTTATGCCAAGATTTCTCTCAAGTTCTTAACTTAAAACTCTCGTCATGATCTGGGATTCAAAACTCCAACGTACCCCTTATTCAGGCAGCCTCCATCGAGCATGAGTACATTTTTGTTGACTTCTTAACTAAATTTGCTCAAAATCAAGATTTCTACAACAAAAAAAGCAAGTATCAATTCGAGTAACCCATATTTTATCAGATTTCAAACATGATAGTAGAAAAAAATCCCATCGAAAACTTAGCTAATCAATATTCAGGCTGTAGAACGCATGCTCTTCTGTCATCTTGTAGTGTATGCTCCTTCGTTTTATCGTACCTTTGGCAGTTTGAAAATTGTGATTCTCAATATTCGATCTTACGTTTTTTACATCCTTTGTCATTCGAACCGCGATTGCAAAGTCAGCCTTTGGTATTCAGTAGAGGAATAGGTAATGAGGGGAGAAGGAGAAAGAAGGAAAGATGGGATGTAAGGGCTTCCCCTCCTTTTCTGTTTCATATATATTTTTTCTTTTTTTTCACACTTTTCTCTCTCTTTTTTGTTTCACATGTTTTTTTTTTTTTTTTTTATTTCACATTTTTTTTGTTTGTAGGATGTTACGGTCAACCAAAGAGCGCAACAAACAAGTTTTTTTTTTATCTCACGACCCGTCTTTGGTGCGCTGTGTATCCTGTATCGTCCATGGAAAGAAGGCCCGCTTAAAAGCTTACGAACTCTCCCATTGATCACCCTAGATGGAGGATCTTGGAAAGGTCTACTTGTAGCGGCCTGCGCCTGTATCCTGATCGTCATGGGAAGGGGCCCGCAAGCATATAATTCTTCTAATTGATCACCCTAGGGAGATCCGTCGAAAGGTTTTACCTTGTTTATGTTACTCCTTGATCAAATTTTGAGATGAAGGAAAGTATGAAGAATTGCATGATAGTACTGCCATCAAGAAGCTGAGATGTGATCAACTGAATGAGAAATGTGCCATTCAATATTTGAACGGATCAGCGTTGCTAGAGTCAACTCTCTAGCATACCAAGGCGGAGGCCTCAGACAACCAGAGTTGTCCTTGCATTATGAGGTGGAGGCCGGATGGACCTATGAGTCGTCCCACGCATATGAGGTAGAGCTAGCAAAACTCAAAACTATGATCTTTGCATATGTGAGGTGAACCACACCCACCAATTTTTGGAGAAGGAAGTGACAGCTACACAAATTATTGAAGAAATGAGGGAAGTTTATACCAAATTTTTGGATGAGGAACACGAAACCGCACCAAACGACTTATCTCTTCTCTTAATAATAATAAAAAAAGGGAGAATCTCGCTCGAAATCCTCTCGCTGGTGTCGCTCTCTCCCACAATCTCGCTCGAAATGCTCTCGCTAATCTCGCTTTCTCCCACGATCTCGCTCTCTCCAGTGTCGCTCTCTCCCACAACCTCGCTCGAAATGCTCTCGCTGATCTCGCTCTCTCCTACGATCTCTCTCTCTCCAGTGTCACTCTCTCCCACAATCTCGCTCTCTCCAGTGTCGCTCTCTCCCATGATTTCGCTCTCTTCAGTGTCACTCTCTCTTACGAAATCACTTCCATTACCGGCACATAAAAAGAAGCCTTTACAGATCTAACGCATCTAAATATGCTAAGCACTTGACAAACCCAAAAGATGTCAAATACACCAGCACATCGTAACAATTAAAACAAAGCTACAAACCCTAATTTCCTAAATCAGGAATAAGTCTTGATGAAATCCAATAGGTTGATTTAGGTGAAAGAAACTATAAGTTCTTTTTCTCGTCTCCGGCAGCAAAGCATCATTCCTTCTTCAGTTGTTAAACGAATCGAATTCGATTCTCAATTTAAGTTCCTAGTGAAGTTGGTAGGGTATCACCATGAAGTTGGTAGAATCTCGCTAGTAATGGCTTGGTATCGCTGGTAATGGCCTGATATCACTAGTAATGGCTTGGTATCGCCGGTAAAGGCCTGATCTCGCTGGTAATGGCCTGGTATCGCTAGTAATGGTTTGGTATCGCTAATAATGGCCTGATCCCCTTAGTAATGGCTTGGTATCGCTGGTAAAGGCATGATATCGCTAGTAATGCCTTGGTATCGCTAGTAATGGCTTGGTATCGCTGATAATGGCCTGAATTCCTTTGTAATGGCTTGGTATCGCTGGTAAAGGTCTGATCTCGCTAGTAATGGCCTGGTATCGCTGATAATGGCTTGGTATCGCTGGTAATGGCTTGATCTCGCTAGTAAGGCTATCTTCCAATACGTTGGCTCTCCAAAATTTCTTCCATCTAAGTTCAAATTCATATTCCATTCAAATTGGAATTAAAATCAACTGTTATTCCAAATCTCAGTCTAAAGTTTCTAATCCAAATTTTTATTCTAAATTCAAGCCAGCCAAATCGAGTGAGATAAGTGTCAAATCCGTCCCAAATTAAAATTTGGCCATATCCCAAATTTTATCAATATTCGAATGGTTAACTTTGATTTGAATTATGATAAAATGCCGAATCCAAAATTGTTTATATTTTAAATTTTATCTCAAATTTAAATCAACCTTAGTTTCTATACTCATTTCCAAGTAAAATTGAGCATATCCCAAATTTTTTATCTCAAACCAAAATTGATACAATTCAATTTCACCCCAATTCTATTCCGAATTCGAATTTAAATTAAATTTGCAATCAAAGTGGAACATAAATTCTACTTTATTCAAATTAAAGTTTACTTAGTGAACGTGTGTCAAACGAACAAGATTTCAAATCAAAATTTTGAGCTAAATTCCTCATATTTTGATCATGATGATGCATCAATTAAAAGAGTCAAAAAATCATACTTTGAATCTCAAATTACATTTTTTTTCGAGATTCAATCCACCCATATACGTGCATAAATCTCGAAAAAGGGGTATTTGTTGATGAGAAATTTTGACCAATCACAAGTCACACGTCATTTGCAAAATTAACCGGACGAATTTCTAAATCATGGACTCTGGGTCCAATTAGAAGTTACAACATATGTCCCGAATTGAATCGAAGACAAGTTTCGATGACGTCACGGAGATTGAATCAGATGAGATTAAATTTGGTCCAATTTGATATTACTATTTGGGCTTAAAGTCCAAACTACAAAAAAAGTTAAATTGGACCCAAATTCCAAATCAGGTCAAAAACCAACTAATTGGCGCCCAGATCAGGTCCATGGACAACCAAGCCCACGACGCCCACTTGAGAAACTCTATAAAATAGAGAAGTTCTCTTCATTTGTAAAGGCAACATTTTCTACACTCAGAAGACCTAGAGAGAATTCACTAACAAGCAGAGGACTCCTAAAGTTGTACTCCTATAAGGTAGAAGACCTTTGAAGATACAAATACTCTTCCAAGACTTCTACTTCAAGCTTCCAAGAGTCTTGAAGCTGCACTCCTATAAAGGCAGAAGACATTTGAAGACACAAAATACTATTCCAAGACTTCTACTTCAAGTTCCAAGACTCCTAAACTGCACTCCTATAAGGCAGAAGACCTTTGAAGATACAAATACTCTTCCAAGACTTCTACTTCAAACTTCCAAGACTCCTGAAGCTGCACTCCTAAAGGCAGAAGACCTTTGAAGACACAAATACTCTTCCAAGACTTCTACTTCAAGCTTCCAAGACTCCTGAAACTGCACTCCTATAAGGCAAGAGACCTTTGAAGACACAAATACTCCTCCAAGACTTCTACTCCAAGCTTCCAAGACTTCTAACTTCAGAAGTTCGGTGCTTTCCTTCTCCAAGTCAAGCATATTCACCCAACTGAGAGAGAATCAGAGGATCAAGTATTAGAGATCGAATCGCATCAAATCAACTCCAACATCAACACCAACTCAAGTTCAACTCCACGAAACATGTTTCTCCGGAAATCTCGTGTGAACAATCATTATTTTATTTAATAAGACACATTATTTAATTTATTTTTAAATTACATTTTTGTAACAAACTATCCAAAAACTACAATTTTTGCATTCAAATGTGTCAAATAATGTCAAAAATCACGTATAAAAACAAAAATACTAACTTGATTAACGTCCTCATAAACATTATGTAATAAAAATACAAGATGAAAAAAGAAACCCAACTTTTTAATTATGGATACTAATATAGATTTTTAATACAAATTATGGATATTGGTTATAGATATAGATTATTGGTTTTGATTACGAAGATTGATACTAATACCAATATTAATTATCGATACGAAGACTGGTACAAATTATCGACAATGATACTAATATAAATATGGGAATGGATCTAGATAAAATGGGTAAATAATAAAAAATTAGTAAAAAAGATGGTTTACATCCCACATAAATAATCAAAGATAATTTGATTGATGAACATCTCCTCCGCAATTAGATTATGAATTTTGTTGTGTGGTCTACACCTCATTATGATATAATTAACTAAATCTCATTTTTTTATATTATCATTAATTGATTACGTTTAAGGTGAACTATGAAAAATAAAGAATAAACCCCCCAACTATAACACTCATAATATTGTGCTTATTCCAAATTTTGAATCATTTCAAAATATTGATCAAAATGGTTCTACTAGATATTACTCTAACAAATAAATCTCTCTCTCTCTTTAAGAATTTTATAATGACGCTATTATATTTCATACCTACTAAATATTTAGTCCTCATTCAATAATCATTTAGTTTTTTATTATAAACACCACTACTTATTATTTGCATGTTTTACTATCTACTATCTACTATTTAAAACATTTTAAAAATCAAGCAAAAGTTTGAAAACTAAAAAGATAGTTTAAAGAGATTAGCTTTTGTTTATTATATTTAGTTCAAATTTCAAATATACTTTTAAGGAATAAAAAAAATAAGAACAAAATTATGAACAAACAAACCAAATTTTAAAAAATAAAAAATGAAAACCAAATAGATTATCAAACTAGATATTTAGTTAACTATTTTTATAATTTTTTTTATTCAACAATTTGCTAGGGTGAAAATTCGAACATTTTTATCACTTAGATTTTATTGTCTTAATTAGTTAAATTATGTTTAACTAATTGCAACAATTAATTGATCTTCGATGATTGATTAGCGGGGTAGGTGGCTGCAACGTCTATAATAATCTCACCTAGCATTCAAAACCATAATTTTCCAACTGAAAATGAATAGGTTAATAATAAAATCTCAGCAGCAACAAAGTCCAAAATTTTCGCTAACGTGACTATGGGATGTGATTAGGAAAGTTATATTAAATCCCAAAAAGTTTTCTCAAGTTTTCCCACTCGTTTCTTTCATAAGATAAGATATCCCACTCTGTAATGGACCATCCCTCAACAACTTAATAATTATTTGGTTAAGTTTCGCTTCTTTTTTTTTTAATTTAAAAATAGGGTGACATAACTATTCTCATATTTTGTTGTACGAGAACCATTTGATTGAGATTTTGTACGAGAACCATTTGATTGAGATTAACTTTATTTAACTAAATTACTTCATTAATTAATTGGTGGAGCCAATCGGTTTGATAGTTTATGCCTGAATTATATCCAACAACTTTTCAATTACTTTCAACAAACCTTTTTATCCATCTATCAAGGAATAATTAAAAAACATCTAAAGGAAACTTAAAAAGGAGCCTTGTCAATTAGAATTCAATTAAATGGTTGAACAGAGAATTCTCAAGAATCTCACTTCTAAGAAAAGATTTGAACTAAACAAATCTTTTGTGCAAAAAAAAGCACTTTTGGACAGAGGCCTGAATTCAGGGCTATATCAACAATTTATCCAACCGATAGCCAAAGTAGGTGTTTTTTATGCCAACATTGTAATCATGCCATGGAATTTTGACAAGTACTGCAAGATATACCAAGTACTATCACTAGACCGACCATCGGTTACCGTCCAAAAAATAAAATCGAAATAGAAACAACAAATTTACATGAATGCCAGGATCAGCAATTCAGTACTGATCAATTGTTCCATCTCCTGTTGTTCTAAGGGGCTAAGAAGAAAACTGAGATTTAGAAACACTGTGCCGCTTTTCAATGGTTAGCACCTGAACGGGTCTTTCTCAATCTTGCACGAGTTACTTTTGTGGGTTCTTCCATGACGGTTTCTTTTGGGGGAGGATTTCTGTTATCGTTTACTACTGGTGGCATTGATTCGATTGACATTGGCTCGACTTCGGATGGTGAAGAGTGGCTGCTGCTGGCTGGTTCAGATGCTGCAGCAACTGCTTTTTGAGCATTAAGAACTTCGATTGAGGTTGATGGTTTCAAGCCTTTGGGAGTATTAGGAGCTTCCAATGAAGTTGATGGTTTCAAACCTTTTGGAGTATTAGGAACCTCGACTACGGTTGTTGGTTTTGACACTTTCTGAGTATTGGGAACTTCAAATGTGGATTTTAGTTTTGAAACTTGTGGTGCACCCACCTCTTCAGCTACATCTTTTTGTTGTTGGCTTGAAGATGGAGATGATGGAGGTTCAATTCGCACTTGATTTGACGTGGTTGCTGAGCGTTTCGGTGCAACATTGTCTGGTGGAACCCTTGCCCCTTGCTGTCGCTGCAGGTTTAGAAAAATAAGTCGGAGATAGGTGCCATGAATGTCACGATACGTATGCTAAAAATTCAGCCATATGCACTGAATAAACAAATATGTTTTATGCATGTAATGAAAGCGATTCTTTACATTGCATTCCCATTTCTCCACTTCCACTAGATTCCAAAGAAAAAGAAAAATATCAAGTCAAAGCAGGCATGTATTGCTGAAAAATCATTCAACACATTTCAGAATCTGAGAATAAGATGATAAAATCAATACATGCTCGCAAATCCCTGGGGTCTAGGTGAAACTTCCAATGCCTACCGTCAAATAGAATAGGTTAAACTAACACACAACACCATTGCAGTAGCAGTACAACTTTTTCCATGCCACTTGATGTAATACCATTTCAGAACCAAAAGATGAAGAATTTTAAGACAATCCTGACTCGACTAAACTTATCTACAAGACTACAAATACCTGAGACTGCCGAGGCCTTGCTGTTGATTGTGCAGCAACATACTGCAAGATCTCATATATCCTTGTCTGACCATAGCTTGCAGCTCTCTGCCAGTAGATAACAGCAATATCTCCAGCTCTCGTCCTTAGTTCCAACAAATTTCGGTCAATATCTGTCTCATGCTTTGCTACATATGGTCTAAAGAAGGAATCATACACATAAGTTGTTCCCTGAAAAATGAAAAGTTATCAGCGAGAAGATAAGTGGTTATAAAAAGACGGTAGTCCAGGGATGGGAAGAAAGAGAAAAGGCTAAGCTCCAGATTCTGATTCCTTACCTTTGTTTTAGGGTACCAGAGATATATAAAGAATGCCAGTTTAGCTTCACTATACATTGGAACCCTGCACAAATGAACCCCCCAAAAAAAAGAAAATTAATATTAACACTTTACAATTCACAATTCACAAGGGCAGCTAAACAACGGAGTTCTAGACCAAACATTTTAAACAAAAAAGGGGCATCCTAACAATATCATCTACATCAACCCCTACCATGAAATGAATGCATCCCCAATCCTCTCACAAACTGTCAAAACAGCCACTAATATCCTGAAACCAAAAGGAAAACCAATAAATCTTGATACTCAAGATTATATTAAAGACAATCAAAGCAAAAGCAATTTGATTGCGTACCAGTATTGGCACCAAAAGCGAAGTTGCTCAATCTCTGGCTTATTCATCTCAACAGTTTTGTAGCACTCATAAGCAGGATAAGCATAGCCAAAAATCATCCTGTCAACAGATTGAAAAAATATATATGAATATGCAAGGATAGTTTGTATTCTATAGTTATGCAAGCAAATAATCAAGTGGACTTACACGAGTCCTCTGGTAAGAAAGGAGCCAATCATCTTGAATACCTAACAAAATTTAGACATCAGTTACGGGTAAATTAGAAGCATCATAGATAGATTTCAATGAAGCTAATAATGAGAAAAATGTCTGTTCATATAATAAGTAGGAGATCACAATGAGTAATAAGGAATAAAAAAATTGAAGAGATAAATATAAATAATTGCTGTTTGTCGCACAAGGAACGGTTGATGTATGTTCCTCCGCTTCTATAGAAACTAAAAAATCAAGTAACTAAACCGAATTGCAAGACAGCACAAAGCGAAAAAGCATAGACAGCACCACAACTTTCCTCGATAAAAAATTCATAGCAACACTAGACACATTACCGCACATCCTTCACACACAATTTTTAACCACGTTTCTCGTATCACATAAACAGGCTAAAAATGTGAATAAGCAATCAAGACAAACTAAAAAGCTTAAAATGAGAAGATAAATCCGGCCGATACAATGCGTAAAAAATGCTGTATGCCTTCGCAATTAGCAGGCCATTGCAAACCAAATGCAGCGTTTCTAACATCCGCACAATGAAATCGCAACTTAATTTCATCAATGGCGATCGAACAAGAAACTCTAGGAAAACAGTGCTCGAAACTTCAAATTTAGGGAATAACAAAGCGTCATGAGCATCTGCCAAACAACCACAACAGTATCCGAATTCCAAACAATAAAGTAAAATTCTCAGTATAAGACCAGTAAGACAAGGGGGAAAAAAACAAAACAAAACAAGAATAAGATAGCCAGGGAGACCTAATATACAAAACATCAGGCATCTCAACCGAGCAATCCGAAGACTAAAGCTGAATGCCAGAAATAACGAAAAACATAACAAGACCTTAGGTCGAAGAAATGAAATGCGAGAGAGATATAAGTTCCTAATAATTGTTACCTTGAGACAAAATCAAAGAATCAACCAATACAACGAAAATCAAAAGTCGGAAAAGTTCGCTCAGAAGCAGCCGAAAGAAGAGAATGGAAAACTGACAGTACGAGATCGACGGCGGAGAGAAAAATCGGCGATCGGCGCCGCCAAAATGCCTCAGCGGACCGTTGGAGGAGCAAAGGAAGAGATAAAGATGGAGAGACGAAAGGGAGACGAGAGAGAGCGTGCAGTCAAATGAAAGCGTTTGAAGTCCTTAAGCCAATTTGTGGATTTGGCTTGGTGAACTGCATTTCGCTAATGAACCCCGTTTTTGAGTTCCATAAAAGTCGTATTAAAATAGACGGATGCCTTGGAATCTGTGAACACAAGGACAATAATGGTATAAATTTCATCCCTTAATCACCGTCCAATTCGAATCAAACGGCTCTCTTGTTTCTGCTTCTCTAGTATCACGGAACCGGAGCGTATGTTCCTTTTTCTATTTATTTATATATTTATTTTTCTCTCTACTTTATTACGTGGAAAACGATTTGAATGACAACCATCCTCTCACCCGCAGGTGATGTAGCGGCGTCAACCACAATAGAAATTTTACCGTTTATCCGCCGTTTTCATAATTTAATTAATAAACCCTTAAAAGAAATCTTAAGTTTTATTTTCAATGTCATTACTGGGATTTTATTACTGAAATTGGTAAATAATACTGAAATAGAACACAGTTTTCACCGACATTTTGAATGTGACCGACAAGCCTCACTGTAGGGTGAACGAATCAGTGCTTCTGAGCAAAATGAAGAATCAGTTTAGCGAATTATTGAGTATTAAAAAAGTATATGCAGACATGATATGGATAACATAACGCGATGGAGAGACAGAATGTTTTTATAATATCACTCAACGTCCCCAGAGAAGATCGATATTAATAAAGGAATCCGAATAATTAACATTTCTGAGTTCCGACCCCTCTTATTTTAAATAATTAACATTTAGGGACCCAGGAAAAGACAATATTTTTTCAACTTTTCCGTTGCTCCCAACCCCAGGAGGTATAGGAAAATTGCATGCCCCATGACTTGAAACAAAAAAAAGAATCTAACCATCTTCACAAGATCCGATGCTTAGAAGAGGGCACGTGACAAGGAGGCTTTTATGGGCCCATATTTTCTACTTATACGTAGGATTTTGTAGGGCCTGAGTCTCTGAAAATTGGGCCATATTACATGACCTCAGCCTTTGCTCTCTTTTCCAATTAGTCTATACAATTGAATAAAATTCAGAATGTCAGGAAATTTTAAGAGACATTTGTATACTTTATTCTCCTACTGTCACATATAATGCTCTATTAATGAGCCAGGCAGGATCAAATAATTGGACTTTGACGTGAATTATTAGAGGAGTAATTTCTGGGCCCAATGAATTTAAAGGAAGCAACTCTCAAAACTTAAACTTGCATTCAAAGCTTACATTTAGGAAACATACTATATAGTTGGAGGGTTGCTTTGCTTCTGAATTTCTGTCCCGGTCGGCTGGCTGGACGTCGGTTCTGTAGTAAAGAAAAGAGCTAGAAAAGAAATGGCATTTACCTTTAGAATTGTGTGTTTGTGTAATCCATAAGAAAGTTAAAGAGTAAGAAATAAAGGGGTAATGAAGAGAAGAGGTGGTGCAATTGGAAAAGGAAAAAGAGGGAGTGGGGACCTTACCTTGAGGATAGAATGTGTTAAAAGTGAGAGAGAGAGAGAGAGAGAGAGAGAGTGGTGGTGGGGAGGGCACCATATGACTTGGATTTCACGTTTGATGGAAGCTGCAGTGGGCAACAAGTTCTTCTCTTCTCACACATGTGCCTCTAATAATATCGTCTTTTGGTTGCTGCTTTGTCACTTTCATTTTCTCTAGTCAGGAGTCAGGACCCCTCATATTTTGGGCTTATAGAACTTGGGCCATCGGAAGCCTGCTGGGCTTTTGGGCTACATGGGCTGAGCAAGGACAGCCCAAAGTAGCAATGTTTGTTTTTTTTTTTTTTTTTGGTGATGTCAGGCAGTTGGATGAGTGGTGGGTCTGTAGTAGAGCTGAGGCAGCCAATAATAACGGATATCCAAATCCTGGAATGCGTGGTGAAGCTTTGTAGCTTTGAAACAAACCACAGCCTCAACCTCAAGTGTTTCTTTAGGAATTAGGACTGAGACTGACTTTCTTTTTCTCTCCGATTCGGAGTTTTCGGAAGCAAAGGATTCGAGTCCAAGGAATTCAGAAATGACAGTAGCACCTTCGGTTTCCCGCCTCCACTCTCCATTTCTGTATTGTCCTCTCAAGCCAACTTCATCTACCTCTCTATCTGTCACATTCTCTAGAAATCAACGATCACCAGCAACATATCCACGCATCAGAGCAATAGATCTTGATCAAAACACGGTTTCTTATTCATCTACTCTCATGATTTTTCATTCAAATAGTATTTGGCTAAGTTATTCTTTCCCCAATTTTTCCATGCTTGTAAAGGAAGTGAAATTGAAGAAAGAAGTAAATTTCGTTTCAGGTGGTGGCACTTTCAGTTGGGCTGGTGAGTGTTGCAGTTGGAATAGGCATTCCAGTCTTCTACGAAACCCAAATTGATAATGCTGTAAGAGTTATTCTCCTGTTCTTCAAGTTTGTGCCTAATAAACTGTGTTTTCATTCATTTCCAGCTCATAATCCATGTGTTTATGTTGTAGGCAAAGCGTGAAAATACTCAGCCCTGCTTTCCCTGCAGTGGTTCGGGAGCACGTAAGTTAATTTCACTGTTTCAGAATTCACCTTTTTTTTCATGAAATGATTTCAGGAAGAAGGTCTCCATCATTCTAAATTGTAACCTTACAAGTTTGCAACAGGATAAGATTGTATGACTTAAATTTGTGTAGTCACATTTGATACATATGTTTATTCACATGAAATCTCGAGTTTGTTAACCTCACTCACAAACTATAATCCATTGCTTACTCTATAAAATTCTGGGCGCTTTTCAATTCCAAATTATGTAAATTTAACCCTTAAAATGCAGTAAATAAAATATGCAATGTGATTATCAAGAAAGGAGCTCTTCCTAGGACGAAATGCATATTCATATTTACTATTTAGAAACAAATGGATAGCAAGAGGGTTGTATCATGAACTTACAAAGCCTTGGTTGGAAATGAATAATTCGTCCACAGAGAGATGCAGATTTTGCATGGGAACTGGCAATGTGACTGTAGAACTTGGTGGAGATGAAAAAGAAGTCTCCCGGTGTATTAACTGTGATGGTGCTGGCACATTGACATGCACAACATGTCAGGGCTCTGGAATTCAACCTCGATACCTAGATCGCAGGTATGTTTTCTTTTATAAATCTTTTGTTTCATTTTATTTTCTCCTCTGGTACTCAGAACTTGCCTGAAAATCTAGCCATGAAGACCAAGAAGTTGACGATGTTTACATTTTCCTTTGAACAGAGAATTCAAAGATGATGATTGAAGCCCAGCAACATCACCAATTCCGATTTTGCATTCAATTTGATGCCTTGAAACTGGCTTGAAACTTGTTGGTTCCATTGAATCGAAGAGCTTGGTAACTTCCACCAAGCACTTCTTTTTGGTAACTTTTTTCGTGCATTCTTCTAATGTATATCTGTGGTTAATACAAACAACATCGTAAGAGGAGAGAAGAATTGACTGTACTATCCCAAGATTATGAATTCATCTCCATTGACTCAGTGAACTGGAGGATCAAACTCAATCTGATAATCACAAGCACTTCTTTTTGGTAACTTATTCCGTGCATTCTTCTAATGTATGTCTGTGGTTAATAATACAAACTACATTGTAAGAGGAGAGAAAAACTAACTGTACTAACCCAAGATTATGACTTCATCTCTATTCACTGTCAGTGAAATTGGGGATCAAACTCAATATGATAATCACTAGCTAGTAGTGGCAACAGGTGCAAGTGGGTCTCATCTTTTAGGCACAAGCAGAAGACAACTCAATTACCACATCATCTCTCGTTAAAAGTCTTGCAACCATATCAGCTTTTCTGAACTCGGAGAGTCACTAAAAAAATCCGTATAATTAATTGCGAACTCCGTGAATTCAGATCCAAGCCTAACCATGCAGAGGCAGATAAATCACAGGCAAGGATATACATTACCATAGTGAAGCTATCAAACGACCAGCAACATTTGTAATTAAGACATTTCGAGGAAATAAATTTGAAGGCACTGCATTATGGGCATCTAAAACAATGAATTTGGAAAAATAAAAATTTCCCTGGTAACTATGCTTCGCTGCTGCCACCAAAACATTTGCCATTCATTAGGCCCCATGATCATACAAAGAGAAATAATGCAAGCTGAAAACCGAAAGGCATACTTGATTCCATGCAAAAGCTAGTTCATTGGGGTAAGGTATAGAGGCAAATGGACCCGTATTTACACTTAAAATGTTGCAGCAAAAAAGCCATCCAGTTTAATATGAGGTGGTTTTACAGTTACGACACTTTTCTTCCAACCACCTCAAACGTATTGGGTTCCCTTTAGTGAAATGAATGTCTCCCTAAAATTTGGATCCTCAAAGAGATCCAAGGCAGCAAAATACAGCCGGTTGTTATCATTGCTTTCAATCTCATCCAGGGCACCTATGCAATTAGTTGTACTGAATCTGTCTTCAGTAGGCATTCTTTCAGCTGTTCTCTCTAAGGAAGCTTCTAACAAGTGTAACAGAGCTTATGTAATTATGAGATGGATTTCTTGTTCTATACTGCTTTGACCTATGGATGGATGTGCTTCTATTGTCGCTTCTTCTTTCTCTACCACGGTCTTCATCATTTTTCCATTTCTCTCTACCACGGCCTTCATCATTTTTCCGGAAGATAACAAATTACCATGCTTAGTTTTAGTTAATGGGTTTCAGGAGACATGGTTCAGCCCATCAGGACATGAATTTATGACTAATCTATTCATTCCAGCAGGTCTGTCCAGTTGTTTCGTAGAGGCTGGATTGTTCATACTTCCCACCGGCAGCTGATTCTGTGAATACTGTGCACAGCTGCTCATATATGGGACAGTCCTCAACTTTGATTATCTCAGACCGATGCTGGGTCTATGGAAAGAATCTATCAGAATATTAAGAGAGAACTAATAAAGCTTACGAAAGGAAAGCAATTTACTCCGAGTTCTTCCCCTGGATCAAACCCAACACTACATAAATGATGGATCATCAGTTGTGAAGCCGACAAGACATCCAAATGCTTCCTCAACTGATTGTTGTTGGAAGTTGAGATCAGTTTGTTCATTGAATTCATCGCGAATGTGATTTCCTGTTTTCTCATCAAACACTGTGTTTTGTTCATCTCTGTTGAATGTACCTGACAAACCAGAACTGCAAATATCTTGTCCAGAGATGCCGTCAACTTTGTCCTTGCACATTCTTGTTTAAGTTGCAGATTGGCATCACTACCCATCTACCATGAAAGACTCAGCTGCACTCTTAAAAATTAAAAGACAAGATAAAACATCATGAGTTATGGCGAGTTTAATCATCTCTCTGATAGGTAACATCAAATTACAAGACTGTGAAGTATAAAAGTCAGGCAACATGAATCCATATTGTTCTAAGAAATGAATAGTCCAAAGCCAATCGAAATCAGATTTTCTTGTTTATGAGAAGGCTGCGACTTTTATATCACTAGATATAGATATATCATAAACGTGAGAAATTAATATATTGAGGGTAGCAGCCACATCAGCCTCATGTTTCTGCAGCCATGCTACAGAAGAAGGCAGATATCAAAAACAAAAAAATATACATACATACATATATATATATATATATATAAAAAGAGGACAACGACAACAACAAGATGAAATGGCATGGGACAACCAACTTAGTTTTATAAATAATTTATGTAAAGTATATCACCAAAGTATAATATTAATTAACAGAATCAAAAGGTTACAATAATCGGAAGCAATGTACATAAGAATTCAATATGCCCCCATACTTTCTCCTGAAAAATAATTATCCTGGAATTAATTTCTTCTTACAAAATTTAATACAAAAAAAGGAGCAATCTTGTAGATGTTATCGTGCCAACTGCAACTGCAAGTAAGCCAAAACAGTATGAAGTACAAAACCAACATTTTAAACAAGATTTTCAAAATAATCTAGGATCCATTACCAAACATTCATTTTAACAATGTGGCAACTGATGTAAAACAGTGGACTTTAAACAGCACACCAGAAAAGATCCTGATCCACTAATGGTAATGTAAGACGGATCTGATAATTAACTTGTCATTTTTTGATTAATCAATAGGCTGAAGATAAAAGACCATCATCTGCCATACTTACCATCAACCAAGGAACTTGTCTTTCTAACACATACAAGACCAGATATTATACATGAGTGGCACATGCTGAAGACACCAAAATTAATCGAAATCCGAAGAAATTAATAGACTTCAGAGCTATCTTTGATCTAGTTCCTCAAAGCTCGTGACTGAAGAATATTTATCTAAATGAAAAACACCAAAAGGTAATGTAGATCATTGACAGACTAAAATGTCGAACAGATGGTTCTATCTTCATATTGTGCATAATGCAGACTATAACATTAATTCAGAGAAACGGGTGGTAATAGAAGTTCTATAAATGAAACAAGATTTAACGAGCCTTCTTTTTGGTATAAGGTGAAATTTTTAAGCGAATCTAACACATAATACACACAACTCAAGAAAGATGTAGTAACAAGATAATTGATAAGTGGAATAAATTAATATAAGACACTAAGAGCAAGGATAGAGAAAAACAGAGGTTGGTAACACAATTCGGTGTAATGTCACCTACTCTGGGGGTTGTATGCCCGATGAAAAGAAAATTCACTATATTTGAGTTGAGCGATTACAACGAAATACTTATCTGACAGACTCCCTCTTCAGCGCCTCATGTAAAGCCGACTTTTCAATTTTGATTAAGGCTCTCCCTAAGTTTGAGCTTCTCTCACTTTCACAAATAAGCTTCTCTCAAGCTTTGAATGAGATCCCCTTATTACAACACGCAAGCTTATTTCAAGCTTTGAATGATGATCCCTTCATTACAATATCAACAACTCACCCCGTGTTCTCACCTACTCCCTAAGTGGTTTTCTATACTCAACCAAACTAGTGTAAAATATGACTGACAATGCCCTCAAAAGTGAGATACACAAAGTTCATGAACAGTGCATAAGGATTAAGTTTGATAATCCCACAAAACCCTAACTACACACTCATTATTTTCAAAAGGGCTGACCCTAAAAATAAACAAGATCCCACAATATATATGGCTCGGCCTTGGAAAAATCTTCAAGGAAGGAAAAAATATTCTTTGTAAAAATAGGAAAGCAAGTCGGCAAAATTTGCACTACACGTATCAACAAATAAGGAAAAAATCTCCAGGCAAAATCTGCACGACATGGAACTTGTTGCTTGACATAGTACAAGATATGTTACAAAACATGTTGCTCAAGTTTTTCCCGTAACAAAATAAATCAATCATACTGCATAAGCAAAAGGGAAGAAAACCAAAAAGAATTGACCATAGAATTGCACATACTTTGCTGTAAGTTAAAAAAAAACAATAATGATGATAATAAAAAAGATGTCCAAAAAAGAGTTTAAAAAAAGAATTAAAATAATTATATTGGTAAAATCACCGTGGAGTAAATGTTTTCTCCAGCACCACTGAAACCTGCTGAGAATATAAATATAATAAACAATCAAACCAGCCTATACGGCTTAACCAGAAACAAACTTGCACTATGCAATGCGTAATATAGTGTCTTGCCTCTATTTTTAGCAGGCCTTTTGACATCAAATACCATGTTTTTAGCTTTATGCACAATAAAGACAACTTAGATTTATCAAAGGCAGTTAATCAGCAATATAATGCCCAAACTAGAAATTCAGGGGACAACAGTGTACTAAACACATCTGCCTGACAAGCATGAGAAAGTAGCATCCAAATTCCAAACAATAGAGTTAAATCTTCATATATTATTCGTCAAATACTAGCAAGACCAAGAAACAATAAGAACCAACACAGGAGAACTAATAATACGACAAGGGAAAAAAATGAAGACTAGAAATAAGCTCCTTGCCAGGAAATAAAGGAAAACAAGTTAGAAGAAGATAGCGTTCAAGCAAGAAATTGAAGACAAGATCAATGCCTATTCAATGTTATCTTGAATCGAATACAAAGAAACGCCAATGACAAGAAAATCAAAGTTAGTCAGAAAATGTTGCTCAGGGGTAGCCGATGGAAGTGAAAAATATTTAGGAGATGAGGAAGAGAGGAGAGTCTAGTGGGGGGTTTTGAAATTCTTTAGTCCAATTGTGATTTGTGCATTTGCTTGTGTTACAAGCAATTGAGAGAAGAAGATCTTGAATGAATCTATTCCCTCAGAGAGCTCAGTTTTGTAGAGCTTGTACAAGAGTTCAGTAAAATAATGTGATAACTAAAAGTAAGAGAAAATTACAAGAAAAGTAACTCTAATAGCTTGATTAAGTCCGTTTTGCCGCTATAAAACGTTTTCAGGTTCCAAGAAGCCGAATGATTATAGAAATGAAGCCCAAGCGCCAAGCGGCGCCATGGAACTAATGCTGACAAGGGCGAAAATGGCGTGGAATTAAGCTCTCAACAATCGTCCAATTCGTAACAAATGATTCTACTGTTCGGCGTTTTCAGAATTACAAAAGCTTCAATATGAGGGAAGAAAAAGAAATCCAAAACATTTGAATCCGTAATCGTCATGGAATAAAGCAAATCGGCCTCAGTCTGAACACAGTCCAGACAGAAGCACGGACACCATAACACGATGAAGATGAAAAATTAAAAGCATAATTCAAACTGATAGTTTGTCGCTTACATTCGTTGAGCAGCAAATGAAATCAACTCTCTTCGAATACATACGAAAACACAGAAGACAATGCAATCAATTGCAGATATAAATGAACCTCAGCATTGTATCACTGACTTGAATAACTAAACGCTGAAATTGGCGCGGGAACATACTGGAAAAGGGAAGCCGCGACGGCGATGCGGCGGGCAGGAAGTTCCTTTCCAAGTCTCCCGTCCTAGCAGAAATTTTAATTAAATCAAACACAAATCTTAATTTGTTCTTCGGGTTTTTTTTTTTTTTTTTTTTTGGCTGGTTATTTAGGTTCTGAACGAGTTCACAATAATAAGGGGCTTATCAAGTACCACAGTTTTAGAAGTGGCGTAGCGCGAATTAAAATTTACGGTACTTACAACTTTGTAAATAAATAGTTGTTGTAAATTTCTTATATTCATCGTAGTTTTGTATAGTTAGTTACACACAACCGTTACTCGTATAAGTCTCTATATAAAAGGCTTTAGTCTTGTATTTAAAGTAAATGGAGTTATTTTTTTCATTCCTAATAAGAATGACTCCCATTATTCAACACATAATAGGTATCAGAGCATTTTTTTTCGAATTTTTGTTGATTTTTTGGTACACATTCTTTATTCTCTTGGTATTTGTAATTTAGATCGTCTTCAATCTTCGATCGATCTTCATCATGACTACACAAGAGAATACTGTGCCTACATCTTCCGTTGCTTCAGTTCCAGTTTCTACAGATCTTAAAGTGTAAATGAATCTATATCTTTTACATCATTCAATCGTTCCAACTACTAATCTTGTTTTCTCGACCACTTGCTGGATCGAGCAATTATTCCTCTTGGAGTAAGGCGATGCTTCTAGCTTTGTCCAGAAATAACAAATTAGGGTTTGTTACTAAAACAATCAAGAAACCTACAATAGAAGGTCATTTCTTATTAGCATGGCAATGCAAGAACGATGTGATTACTTCTTGGATCATAAACTTAATTTCAAAAGAAATCGTTGCAATGTGATTACACTGGAAATGTTAAAGAAATTTGGGACGAATTGAAGGAAAGATATAAACAATCCAACAGTCCTCAAGTTTATCGATTGAGGAAGGATCTCGTTACAACTATACAAGGTAATCTTTTAGTTGAAGCGTATTATGCTAAAATCACTGTAATCTGACAGGAACTTGTTGAATACCACCCTCTTAATGCATGTAGTTGCGGAGATTCAAGAAAAAACATGAGTTTCTCAATGTCGAATTTGTTATGACTTTTCTTATGGGTTTAATCGAGTCGTTTGCCCAGATACTTTTAATTGATCCTTTGCCTCCTATCAACAAGGTTTTATCTCTTATAATCCAAGAAGAACGACAATGATCCATATGCAATGTTTCAGCAATTGAAGCAGTATCTTTAATGGCCAGTTTTTTTATAATAAACGATCTAATACTGATCGATCTAAGAAGAAAGATGACAATATTCTATCTGTTCAAACTTGAAAGGATGGAATCCTAGTATAGCGTATGAATGCTTTTGTATTAATGAATTCTTTTTAGAACAAAACATAAAACTAGAGAAAACAATACAGAAGGAGGATAAACATGAATATTAAGCATGCTGTCAAAATTAATGGAGAGGAAGGGAAGAAAACTTACCTTTGAAGGTTCTCCTCTCCAATGATCAGAACTTGTCCTCATGAATACAACAACATCACTATTTCTTTTGGACACCACCACCAAGCCTTCCTTGGCTATTCTCGAGGTGAGAATCAAGACAAAGTTGTGGGCTCATCTATTTAATTTTGATGAGGGAATTGGGAGAAATACTTGAGAGAGTTACTGGGAGAAGGAGGAAGAATTTTGCAGAGAGAAAAATTTCATTGTGTTTTATGCATCATTCAAAACCTCCTTTGTTTCATGTATATAAGAGAGATGAGGAGAGTTATTTTCATAACTCCCTTCATCACATAAAATAACTTTTATATTATATCCAATATAATATAACTTATATAATATTATACCCAAGGGAGTTATTTTATCTTAATTATATTAAATTGATATAATTAAATAAATTTTATATTATATCCAATATAATATAACTTATAGTTTATATTATATCATATATAATATAACTTAACTTTATATCTCATATAATTTATAGTTTTAATATGAATCATATTCATATTAATTTTAACCTATAGTTTTATATGAACCTCATTTAATTAATATTTAAATCATATTCGAATATTTATCCCTCTCATTAAACTTCATATTATAGTGTATTCTTATATCTTATATTAATTACGTCTCATACAATTAGTTCCCTTTAATTAATTTGAACAAATCATTAATCCAAAATTAATTGATTCTCATTTAACCCTAATTGAGCTAGCAAGGGAACCTTATGGACCTACAGATTAGAAACTCTAATGATATGAGATTAATTAATTAAGCTCTTTAATTAAATTAATCAATATTCATTAACTGTCGGTTACTCCACTAAAGACTGACAGTTGCACTCTTCGCACTGAATATATATTTCAATATCCATTGGATATAACCAAGCAATGGTAAGTTGACCCTTCACAAATTTTCTTGTAACTACAGCTGGGTCAAAATTACCGTTTTACTCCTATAGTTACACCTAACTCCTTAAGTACCATCGATTCCTTTAATGAAAATTTAGTCATATTCCAACTATAACTAGATTCCTCTCTTGCCAGTGAGAGGATAAGACGCCTTATTGTTCAAGACCCTGAATAAACCCTTTAGGGAGTAATTTATCTACTTATCCTAACAATGAGAATGGATGAATTCCATCTTGTGTAGCTATGTTATCAGCTCCCCACTCGGACAAATCCCCAAAATGGTAGGCATATTGTCATACCCTCTTCTAGATTATCATCTGAACCGAGAAGGGATGTGAAGACAGTAGTTGTCAACCCTCTTATGACAACTACGGTCAAACCTATTCATGTGAACCTGTCTCTTAAGCACCTATTAAACCTTATTAGCAGTTTATAATCTCAATATCCTATCACAATCTCATAATCATTTCACTATACGTACGTACATACACACACACACACACACACATATATATATATTGCTAAACAATTACCATACATTAACAGATTCTGGAACTAAGTTTAATATAACTACAGTTTGACACAAATTTTACCCTTTTCTCCCATGATATGTACAGACGAAACTAGGGTCTAAACATAGTAAAGTGGACCACCTAAACTTCAAAATGCTTGGAAAAGATCTTGAGTTAAGACTGATTGACAGATCTTCTAGGCTTCGAGACGTTGACCGCTACCTGGGAAGATAAAACATTTAAAAGAATGAGCTTAAAATGTCCAATGAGTGACTATTTTAGGAAACATGTTTTCATACAAGAATAACATAAACATGCTTTTCATAAAACATTTAAAATTCCATTTACATGGTTTAAGGTTAAAGTTGGAAAAGTGAAAACATGGCATATAAACCCTTAAATGAAACTCATCATCATTTCCTCCAAAGCATCTCTACTCCTCTGCCTAAGCATGTGCAAGAGCCATTTTGCTCAATTTCTAACGACCTTAGTTGAGAGAGAGACATTTTTCTCGATCTTATCAATGTTGATAACATAGATCTTACATGCACATAGAACTAATTAAGATCCTACCTACCTTACCATACCTTCAGTAGCAAGGATCTCTATGTAACTGGATACCTTACCATACCTTCAGTACTAATGTCCAAGAGTAGGTTTTTCATACAAAGCATAAAACATTTTCCACGCAGGCTACCC
The DNA here is from genome assembly GCF_009727055.1 of Benincasa hispida. NCBI lineage: Eukaryota > Viridiplantae > Streptophyta > Magnoliopsida > Cucurbitales > Cucurbitaceae > Benincasa > Benincasa hispida. The sequence continues at coordinate 59,624,348 of NC_052357.1, forward strand.
ACAAGGACCTAAAGCGAATTAGAGTAACTCACAATAACTTCATGATAATAGGAATATTCTAATAAGGAATATAACGAATGCCAAGATCACTCTCACAATATGGAAGGCACTCATCTGACCAAGCGATCTTAGCCTCACCAGTACTGTTCAACTTCCCCATCCAAAGATAGGGGCGAAGCAAATGATCAAAGTCAATGTCCTAGCATACTAATTCTTCATATGGGTGGTAACTCTTTCCATGAGAGACAAACAATCTGCATATGAAAGTCTTCTTGAAATAAAAGTCAAGTCAAGACAACAAATCGAGAAACCAACGAGAATCCCAAGAACGTTGAAAACTCTAAGCCTCACCGAGACACATACCAACACAAAATATCGAGTTTTTTCTATCATTAGCAACAAGACCAAACAACACCAAAACCTTCTTCAAAGTCTGCACAAAAGTCAACAAACCACAATCCTTAGCACTAAAGATCATCTTATTAGCAAATACAAAGATGAGTGAGTTAAATCTGATCACAATGGTAATGAAATAGAAAATATGAAGACAAATAATTCAACAAACGAGACAACATTTCCATGAAAACCACTTCAGTGGTTGTAACATTGGTACCATTAAACTTTCAATTACAAAATTAAATTTAGGTTGAATGAACGACGTCATTTTTAAGTTAGTGATAACTTTACAAATTATCAAATTGGGGACTAATGGAAAGTTTTGCCCTAAATAAACTTTTTCAAGGTCATTGAATTGAATATGTTAAGCTCATTGACGCCCAAGCAAAGGCCATTTATATTAAACTTAATGGCACAATTTTTTTCTTAATTAATCTTGAAAGGGCTTTCTATAATAGCCTATTTACAAAAAAATGTCTTAAATTCATTTTCATGAACAGTCTAATGGGCTACGATAATACTTAAAAATTAAGTTTAAAAGTCCATAATACCCCATTGAACCATTTAAGAATTAAAGGAAAAAATCATAAAAGAAAACAGATGTTTCTTCCTTAAAAAATCTAATAAAAAATCATATGAAAATCAAACCAGGAAAAAATCTTCAGTCGTGAATTTTGGGATCCTTTGCTCAATTCCTAAGTGATTTTTTTTATTTTTATTGTTCACTCAAACCCTCACATAGTGAATGAAGATCGATAAATCTATCACCATTCTTTTTCATTTTAATTTTCCTCTTCTTCCACTTATTGTTAGGTTTTCTAAATGGTTTTAGAATATTTTGCATGTATTAGGGATTTAAACCCCATAGGCGATGAAGTGAATGTTGTTGTTGGGCAATTTGTTATGCAAAATGCATGCGGTGAGTTGTGAGCTGATACCCTTGATTCTAGAGGGACCATTTTCCATAGTTGTAGGAAAAGATTGAGAATATGAACAGATTTTCAAATTTTAGACTTCTAAAGTAAAATCCAGTTTTTAAAACTCAATTCTTAAACTATGTTTGTCACGATTCTAGTGGAATTTTGGGGTTGATAGATCTAGGTAAGTACTATATATACTATACGGTAGAATATTAATGGTGATGACTTGTAGAAATACAAGTTATTGTGGCTCAAAAGTTGGAACAATTAGGGTCTTTAATGATAAAATCTCATCATTTTTAGAAGAAACGCATGGAATTACTCGAACACTATCAAACTCATGCAAAAGAATGTTTATTGCTAAAGTAATGCGACACTAACGCATGATATTGCAGGATCTCAATAAGAGGCTAATGCATGATTAAGAAAAGTGTCGCAGGCAAAGTCTAACGCATGGGTATGCGTCGGAGGGATTCAAAGCAAGGAAGATTCATTGATTCAGGCTGTTTATGTCAAATCACCACTTGCAAGCATGGGCACCTGCAGCGGACGGCGTCTGAAAAACATCTGAGTGTCAGGCAGCTGACCAGGGTATGGAATTTAATGTTGTCCATCATCAAGTTGGAGAAGACCGATGCCTATAAATAGAAGAAATCCCACCAGATGAAAGAGTTCGAAGTCCCTAGTTCTCAATTCTCAGTTTTAGCTTAGTCTTAGTTTTAGATCTTTAGAGCTGTGCTGTGGTGCCGAGAAGAACAAGAGGGAAGAGAACCACCACCATCGCCGATCAAGGAGCGGAGGAAATCGAGCTCAAGAGAGACACTTTTTCTAATTCTCCCACAAGTGGTTGTACACGACTAGAATTGAGCCAAAGAGGGCAAGAGATTGTACTCTACGACTTGACTCCTTCCATTTCATCTTACTTATCGCTTTCATCTTTTCATTTAATTAAGTATTGGTTTTGTAAAGACAATCAGTTTCTTTATAAATTCACATATTTGATCTATCATACTTTGTCATTGTTTATTTCTTGTTTATGTTGAATGCACCTATACTTCATGCAAAATTCCATTTCGAACGCTTAAGCCAACTAAATCAATTGGTAAAAGCATCTTTAGCTTAAACTATTCGAGAGAATAAGTAAGCCAACATCAAGTTAGAACGTTTAATACATCTAGAGATAGACGCACTGGTGTTTTATTGCATCATGTGTTTGGCGCATACATCCTAGAGATAGGTATTGTCTGATATTTGCATTGAGAAGTGTCGAATAGATTCTAACACATAAATGGAGATAAACAAGTCATCTCATTCGCATCATATTCTTGTTCGTGTACATCCAACTTAGATCGACGAATATCACTTGCATCAAACTCCATTTTCACACGACCCATCATTTTCTACTCGACCCGTTTGTATCTTCTTGCACACACACACAGTAGCTTAGTGTAAATAACTCATTTCTCCATACATTTAGGATATCCTTACAACAATTAAAACGCAAGGTCTGCGTTAGCTTTAATCTGAATCCCTGAGTTCGACCCTGGACTTACCAGGAACCTGAGTTGAATTTATACTTGGATCTGATTCAGGAAAACTTGAACGTCAATAGAGAAGTGCGTCCTGTTGCACATCACTAACGTATCAACGCGTTACTACGCATCATAAACGCATCAACATATCATTCATATTTACACTTATTTTTCCAATTATTTTATAGAATACATTCCTAAGCTCGAATCACGAAATCAGCGAACAAGTTTTTGGCACCGTTGTCGGGGATTCAGCAACAAAACTAACCAAAAATTTTGCTTGTATCTTTTGTAGGAACACTTCAGTTGAAGGAGTATTACGAGCTAAGCCGAAGCTTGTAAACATTTATGAGCAGGGAGAGCACTTCTGAACTTGTATACGACCCCAAAGTTGAAAGAACCTTCCAACGAAGAAATTGATCTAATCGTCGCCGTAGGTTAAGGCAACAACTGCTCAGACAACAAACCAGGCAACAACAAATGGCGGATGAACAAGCGAATCAAAACTTAGCTCAACAGCTAGCCTACGCTGCGTAAAATCCTATCATAATGGCAAACAGTAGTACACATCCCATGAGGGAGTATGCATCTCCTGGGTTGTATGATTTCTCACCAGGGATCATATACCCAATGCTAGATGGGACAAGATTTGAGATGAAATCTGTAATGTTACAAATGCTCCAAACAGCTAGACAATTTGGGGGTGCTCAGAGAGAAGACTCTCACGCCCACATGAAACGTTTCCTGGAGACGTGCAACTCATTTATGATTCCTGGAATCACCTCAGAAGCTATCAGGCTATCTTTATTCCCATATTCTCTGTGTGACTACGGAAAGAAATGGGTAAGTTCTTTGAAGCCTGTGAGATCACAACCTGGGAAAAGTTAGTGGAGAAATTCATGCAGAAATACTTTCCACCCACCATAAACACAAGGAAGCGGAGAGAGATCATGAACTTCTAGCAAGAAGAAGCTGAAACCTTGAGTGCCGCATGGGAACGTTTTAAGGGATTAGTCAAGAATTACTCCAATCATGGATTACCGTTAACCATCCAGATGGAGACTTTCTATGGCGGATTAAATAGAACGTCTCAAATGACAGCCGACGCAGCTGCAGCTGGTGGTATCATGGATAAATCTTATACTGAAGCTAAGAAAATATTGGACCGCATAGCCAAACATAATATGAAATGGATGGATGACACTTACGACGCAAGAGCAGAAAGAAAGAGGCGATCTCAGAATGTGAATTCTATTGACTCTAACGCAATAGCCACGCTCTCTGCACAAGTGGCTACTATGACAAACCTTTTGCAGAATATGTAACTAGGGAACGCATCAAACCAGCAAAAGGTAAATCAGGTAGAAACATTCGTACAACCTATGGTTACCTGTGTCGGCTGTGGAGATCCTCATTCCTACTGTGATTGCCCAGAAAATCCGCAATCGGTATGCTTTATTAAAAATAACCCATTCTCAAACACATATAATCACAGATGGAGGAACCATCTAAACTTCTCTTGGGCAGGTAATCAATAGAAGCCACACCACTCAGGGGTGAACCAGTAGCAGAGGCAAGGACCACCGCCTGGATTCCAGCCAATGCAGCAGCCGCACCAACAACCCTTTAATAGAGGAGGTCATGCGTCGAGTTCAACATCTCCGCTTGAAAACCTCTTAAAGGAGTTATCTCGCTCAGAACACGACATTGCTAAAAAGTCAGGCATCTTCAATCAGGAACTCCTGGAGATACAAGTGGGGTAGATTGCGAGTGAGTTTGAAGATCGGCAAGCTTGGAGTCCTTGCCTCAGCAGCATGAAAACCCCAGGGAATACCAAAGGAGCCAGTAGAGCTGCGCAGAAGAATGGCACAAGTACGTTCAAGGTAAATGATGGTGGTAGAACGACAAAAAGTACATTCTTCATATTACGCCGAAGCCAACTAAGGCTTGCGTCAAAGCACCCCTGCGTTCACATCGACACATATTCCAGGATGCTTCTCCTATCTTCATTCTTTTGCATTATGGTATTTTAATCACTGCATTTGTGTTTAACTCATTGTTTGGCTTGTCCTGCGTTAAAGCTTTGAGTTGATTAATGAATGTTTATTGCTATTCTTTTGTTTTAAGAGTCTTATTAAACTTTTATATAAATAAAAAAAAAAGTTGTGTATAATCGGAAGAAGCTTAAGATGGGAAAATAAAACTGACGCATTGAACTTAGCCAACCGCATGCCCAAACCAAAGGACGCATCTCGAAAACACAAACACTTTGATCTTCCTAGAAACCTCTAGGCACGGTCCTTTTGGTCCTTAATAATGCGATGTCAGGCACCCGATCTGACGTCACCATTCTCTCTCCTCAAACCTATAAAAATGCGAAACCTTTTTGATTTTCTTTTTTTTTTCCATCCGTCTTCCAAAGCTTCTTCGGAAAAAAACCTAGCGCCCGAAGCCTTCATCGCCGCTCGATCAAGCCTGTTACTTCCGGGTTCTTCTTTGGAGCAATGTCTTCAACATCCGACAGCCAAAACAATCAATGAGCTACGAAGGCATGTCGCCAGTAAGCTCTTCTCATCTTCGTTCTGCTTCAATGTCCGCCTCTTCCAAACCTCGCCAAACTTGAAAACCCCCTGTTCCGACCAAGCCTTCGCACAAAGCCTTCCTCTACATCCCAGCGACCATTTCTCGGTCGAAAACCATGCAAAACCACCACAAACCCAAATCTAAAACCCACCAAAAACCCAAACCATCAGAACAATCTAAACACATACACTCAACAACGAGCAGCACAAAGCGCCCTTCCTTCGCGCGCTGGCCAAGAAACCTTACACCAAGCTCGCCTCACCATCGTTTCATTCCAATATTACTCTGATAGGTGCCGACGGCTGACCCTAGCCCCGTGTGCGTCACCTCCCCCATTTATCCATCCAACCTTTAGCCCACCATTTACCCGATTGGGGAGCAGAAAGAAGCCAACAACCCCTTCCGCCGCGGTCACCAATTATCATTTCATCTCCAGGGTCGCCGCATACCCCATCCGACACCCCACCCATCTCTCCATCGAGGCCCAGCTCTGATAGTCCTGCGTCAGAGCCAAAGAGAGTGATGAGAAAAAGAAAATTAATTTTGGAGGATGAAGAAGAGCAGTTCGTATCCGGTCCTGAGGGTGCAACGCATGAGAGCTGCTCAAGGTCTATAGCATTAGAGAAGGAATTGGAACAATATCAGCCCGCTAGGCAGGGGCGAAGGAAGTCAACTTTCCAAAGAGAATTGGAAAATGAATTAAGGGAGCTGGCACGGGAAGCCAAAGCACATGAGGCGAGCAAACGCAAGGTAACTGAGCGTTACCTAAAAATACCACAGAGAAGAAGCGTCAGTTTAGGGACATTCTTACCGAAAAGGGCTTCTTCCCCGAATGCAACCCATTGTCGGCATACATAACCAAAACTGTGGAAGCAATGGGCTGGGGTCAGCTATGCGTTGGGCATACAAGAATTTGGCCCAACCTTGTTCGTCAATTTTACAATAGTGAGTTTGATATGGAGAGAAGTACGACATTCGTTGATGGCGTTTTGGTGTGTTTCTCAGCTGATAAGATTAATGAAGTGTTCAATATTACAAGTAACCCGGATGCAGAGGGCAACCACATCTTGGAACATCTGACTCCGAGCCAAGTAGAAGATGCGTTAAGAATAGTGACCAAACCTGGAAGCAAATGGTAAACATCAAGAAATGGAGTAAAGATCTTAGCTTCCAGGCATCTGAAATCAGACGCGAACTTGTGGTATTATTTGATTAAGAAAAGCATCATGCCTACAACGGATGGTGAGACATTGTCAAGAGAACGTGTCTTGGCCACTTACTATATCATGCAACACATTCCTCTAGACGTAGGGAGGATAATAAGGGACCAGATCAAAACCATTAAAGCCAAACCACGAGGACAACTTTATTTCCCTTGGCTGATTTGCGCGTTGTGCGAACGCGGGGGCATCCCTCTGGGGGAAATCGATGGTCTGAT
>NC_052357.1:59631271-59701908 GCF_009727055.1 Benincasa hispida
CCTCTGGGGGAAATCGATGGTCTGATGGATATCAAGTTGATTAGGCGTCTGCTTCACGGTTCGCCGCACCAGCCTACCCTACCTCGCAAGGACGCAGCAGCCATACCTCGACCCTCCAAACACACCCCCAAAAGAAGACGCGTCCAGGTGATTGAACACAACGATGAAGCTTCGGAGAATGAAGATTACGAAGCGGAGCATGCATCTACTAACGAAAAAGTGCGGCCATACCTAAACATCCCTCTCCCAAACTCACCTTTGGCCTCGCAAGAAGGGAGTCTTGATCCAATGCACCATGAGCCTACTGATGTAGATAAAGAAATCCCTAGTCCCCTTCCTTTGCCCTTACCAACTCCAATTCCAACTTTTGTGCCACCTCCAGTCATTTTTGAACCAACTAGGTTAGGGTCAAGTAACGCAGGAAATATTGAAGACCTAGTTGAAAGAACTGAAGAGCCAACACCGCCAAAACCATGCAAACTTTCATTAGTGATCAACTCAGACCACTGGTCGCATCCATTGAAAGTCTTCAACAATAAAATAGGGTTCTAAGGGATTACTTGCTGCAGCAAACAAGAAGAATGCAAGACCAGTTTATCTACACAACGTAGTATATTAATCAGGTCTTGGTTGGAATGTTTGCCTTGCCACCGCTACCTACTCACCTTAGGAATCCTCTACGCTTCATGGATGAAAATCCTGCAGAAGAACGCAGGGATGACGCGCCAACACAATAAGTTTCGGGGTGTTGGTTACTTTGTACTTTGTTTTATTTGTTAATCTTTTGTATTTGATTGCTTTGTTTGTTTATTCCATTAGTTATCCAATGAAAATGAATGAAATTTCTATCATTTTCTTATCCTTGCATTTGTCCTTAGCATACTTTTTTTGTTCTAGCTATTTTTCTAGTCTTGTGCGTTGTTTTATCTCAATGATATTAGCAATATGAAATTTATAAGTAGAGAGTAGGTGTTAGGAAAATCAACAAAGCCTGAACTTTTCTAAAAAGACTACATGTTTTCTTTCTAATGCATGCAAGCCTTAAATCAAAACTCCTTTTGAAACTCTCAAAGCCTTTTCAAAATTTTATTTCTTTTTTAACAATGAGGATTTAGCTGATCTCTAAATTTGAGAATGAGGGAAACCGAGTTAAAACACATTAATCGAGTACATAAAAAAAATAATAATAAAGGAAACAAAATAGAAAAATGTTAAATGCAACTCCTCTGTTATTACTCTAAAAGAAAAACCTCAAATTGGCATGAGTTAAAAATTGGAACATGCACTTAGCCGTAGTTAGATGCTCGCATGACACCTGTGGGGGCAAGCCAAAACGAAGTTAAGTCTCCTAGACCAATGCGTTCCAAAACTCCTCTATCTAGTTTAAAGAAGTTGTATCTTGGAACGCATGAATGCTAGATATGAGTTTAGTTGTGAAGGGCTCTCACCCGTAGTTGGATGCTCGCATGACACCCGTGGGGGCAAGCCAAAACGAAAGTGGGACACCTGGAACAACACATGGGTAACCGAAAATTTATACTTTTTCTTTTTAATCGGCATCTATTTTAAAAAGCATCTAATGCATTGCTGGTTTAGAAAAAACGGGAATGTTTTGAGAAATGGAAGAAGTTGTTGACGAAAAGCTTGCTGCACCTGAAATAAAACATTCGTCCTTTCAGAAAAGAATCAACCTGCGTTACATTTTCCAAACTCCAGTCTCAAGCTTATAAGTGAATATGATGAGAGGTGAACACTGCACACTAAAGACAAGGGAGATAACAAAGAATTATTTATGGAATGCTTGAGGACAAGCATTGTTCAAATTTGGGGGTGTGATAACTTGTAGAAACAAGTTATTGTGACTCAAAAGTTGGAACAATTAGGGTCTTTAATGATAAAATCTCATCATTTTTAGAAGAAACGCATGAAATTACTCGAACACTATCAAACTCATGCAAAAGAATGTTTATTACTAAAGTACTACGGCATTAACGCATGATATTGCAGGATCTCAACAAGAGGTTAATGCATGATTAAGAAAAGTGTCGCAGGCAAAGTCTAACGCATGGGCATGCGTCGGGGGGATTCAACGCAAGGAAGATTCATTGATTCAGGCTGTTTGTGTCAAATCACCACTTGCAAGCATGGGCACCTGCAGCGGGCGGCGTCTAAAAAGCATCTGAGTGTCAGGCAGCTGACCAGGGTATGGAATTTAATGCTTCCCATCATCAAGTTGGAGAAGACCAACGCCTATAAATAGAAGAAATCCCACCAGATGAAAGAGTTCGAAGTCCCAAGTTCTCAATTCTCAGTTTTTAGTCTCAGTTTTAGATCTTTAGAGCTGTGCCATGGTGCCGAGAAGAACAAGAGGGAAGAGAACCACCACCATCGCCGATCAAGGAGCGGAGGAAGCCGAGCTCGAGAGAGACATTTCTTTCAATTCTTCCACAAGTGGTTGTACATGACTAGAATTGAGTCAAAGAGGACAAGAGATTGTACTCTGCGGCTTGACTCCTTCCATTTCATCTTACTTATCGCTTTCATCTTTTCATTTGATTAAGTATTGGTTTTGTAAAGGTAATCAGTTTCTTTATAAATTCACATATTTGATCTATCATACTTCGTCATTGTTTATTTCTTGTTTATGTTGGATGCATCTATACTTCATGCAAAATTCCATTTCGAACGCTTAAGCCAACTAAATCAATTGGTAAAAGTATCTTTAGCTTAAATTATTCGAGAGAATAAGTAAGCCAAAATCAAGTTAGAACGCCTAATACATCTAGAGATAGACGCACTGGTGTTTTATTGCATCCTGTGTTTGATGCATACATCCTAGAGATAGGTATTGTATGATATTCGCATTGAGAAGTGTCGAATAGAGTCTAACGCATAAACGGAGATAAACAAGTCATCTCATTCGCATCACATTCTTGTTCGTGTACATCCAACTTAGATCGAAGCAAATCACTTGCATCAAACTCCATTTTCACATGACCCATCATTCTCTACTCGACCCTTTTGTATCTTCTTGCACACACACACAGTAGCTTAGTGTAAATAACTCATTTCTCCATACATTTAGGATATCCCTACAACAGTTACAACGCAAGGTCTGCGTTAGCTTTAATCTTAATCCCTGAGTTCGACCCTGGACTTACCAGGAACCTGAGTTGGATTAATACTTGGATCTGATTCAGGAAAACTTGAACTTCAATAGAGGAATGTCATGCGTCCTGTTGCACATCACTAACGCATCATAAACACATCAACGCATCATTCATATTTACACTTATTTTTTCAATTATTTTATAGAATACACTCCTAAGCTCGAATCACGAAATCAACGAACAAATGATATATATTATTATGTTGATATTGATATTTGTGTGAATACATGGTATATAATAATTAAAAAATTGGGTGATATACATAGAAAATTATTATATATAGAATAATGGTACTAGAATGAACTATATTGTATATGATAAGTGGCATAATATAATAAAGGATGTAAGAAATTATCTTGTATACAAAACAATATATACATAGTATAGTTATAAATTCATCAAACCAAATACATAGTATATTTCAAATATTAAAGAGGTATATGTTTATACAAATATACTACCACATATTGTATGATAGTTCACTAAAATATACTATAGTATATTGTATTGTAGTTCACTATAATTTACCATGAACTATATGGTATAAACTTTTTTTTTTTTTAAAAAAAAACCCCCTAAGAAATTGAAATAGATAAGCAAACACGCGAAATGGAGAATATGGAAAATGTTGAAACTTTTTACCGCATAAAATATGAAAGGTCAAAGTGTTAAGCTTACTAAATCCTTATATGGCTTAAAGTAAGTTCCAAAGTTGTGACACAAAAATTTTGATTCTTGCATGTTAAATAAATGGTTATAAATCAAATGAATGTGACAAGTGCATCTATCATAAATCACATAAAGATTTTCATGTTATTATTAACTTATAGGTTGATGATTTACTGATCATTGGCTCAAATAATTTTATTATGAATGAAACAAAAAATTGTTGAGCTATCATTTTGATAGGAAAGATCTTGGTGAGACTAACTTTATATTGGGTATGAAAATAACAAAAAATTCATATAGTTTTTTTCTTGACCAATTTCATTATATCGAGAAAATACTCAGAATATACAGTTATTTTGTTTGTAAATATATTTCTACTCCATTTGATTCAAGTGTTCACTTATTTCCCGTTGAAAATGAAAGAATAAAAAAAAATATGCTAGTGTGACTGGTAGCCTACGATATGCAACTGATTATACTAGACTTGACGACATATGCAGTAGAAGTTCTTACTTCTTAACAGGTTTACAAGTAAGCCAGGTAAAGAGCATTGATATGCCACTGATCGTGTTATGAAATATTTATTGGGAACAAAATATCATGGCTTAATCTATAAAAATATCCTACTATTATTGAAGGATTTTCTTATGCTGATTGGAATACATTTTCAAGTGATTCTCTATCTACTACATGGTATATTTTTACCTTGGGAGGTAGTGATATTTGTTGAAAATCTGAAATCAAACAATTATACCAACTCTACTATAGAAGTAGAGTTTTTGTCTTAGCTTCAGCTAGTGAGGAAGCAAGTTGGTTGAGAGATTTATTATATGAAATTTCAATGTAGGAGAAACCAATACCTCCTATCTTGATAAATTGTGATAGCACTGCCACAATTGGTAGAGTAAAAAATCGTTTTTGTAATGGTAAATTCAGACCTATAAGAAGAAAACATAGTACTGCGAGATCTTATTTGAGTAATGAGATCATTAATGTGAATTACATTAAATCTTGAGTAATCTTGTAGATCCATTAACAAAGGCCATAACTAAAGAAAGGGTCTGGAATACATCGAGTGGGATGGGGTTGAAGCCCTTTTAATTGTCATGAGCCATATATAAGGATACTCACCTAGTGAATAAAGATTCTGAGAACTAGGTTCAAAGGGAACAACGAATTATAAGGTGGTCAAGAAATGCACTATCTCTATATATTAATCAGTCCCTATGATGTGAGTGCATTATCCTATAACGATGTGGAGGGTTGAGTTTTTCAATAAGCTCTTAATAAATTTTGTAGTTCTTGTGAGTGTAGTGTGTTATATTATAAGAGCACCCTTGGAAAATTTTACTTATATGAGTGTGAGAGTGAGATCACTCACTACGAAAATATGAGACTTATTCTCAAATACATTCATGAAATACTGGGATAAGCACAAGGCCTAAAATGCTAAGTTTCTAACCGATAAAGCTCATGTCAACACCTAAATAATTGTATGTGAATAATAAGTTTTCTTTTACCTTTTAGCATTATAGTTCAAATCAGAGACCATTACTAACATTGGAATAAAGATTATTATTTCACTAATAAAGATTCAACGCATAGTTACACCTGTATGACGTATAATGATATTTCTTTTGGCCAATTCTATTTTGATGCTTATTTTAAATATTAAAAAATGAGTGGGGAAATGTCGTTATACTCATTTAAACAACTTACTTAAAGTTGGAGTTTTATTTAAAAGAGAGTTCTTTGTATCCAAAACGTAGTTGAGTTTTAAATGTTATTGATTATATATAATAAATATTAGATTTAAAATTTCACTATAAAAGGATTCTTACCATTCTCTCAAAATACACCAACAAATACTCAACATATCTTTCTCTCGTATTTTCTCTTATCAGCGTTTTTAAGAGAAATTGGTTAAAAAAATGGGGTGTTTTAGTTGTGGAGTAAGTTCAACCTTTCAATGCAGAGTGGTTTGAGCTATGCAACGTTTCAGTTGGGTTCTTGTATCCTGAAAAGGGCAAGTCAGAGAATATCTGTTGCATCGGTGGTTGATATAGAGATTTTCAATATACACTACACATAACTTGAATCTCCTTAAAGAGAGCGAGATATCTGCTGCTCAACCTAATTGGCTAATTGTATACGTCTTTGTTTCTCAATATTTACTCTATTTTCCTCTAATATTTGTAATTCTCCCATCACTTTATTTCACGAGTTTTGAACAAAAAATTATTTGCCAGATAGTTAAGGTATTTTTTTTTAAAAAAAAATCTTGCACAAAGGGAGTGAAGAAGTTTGTCGAGGATTGAATGACATTTTTTTAATTCACAACATGTGAGAATGAGAGATTGAACATTTTAATTGGTAGTTAGATAATAAATACTATATATTAAAGTCCAGCGTTAAACGCAGAGGGGAGAAACAAGGTATTTTGTATTTGTATTTACATTTTGCATTTTTTTGAATGGAAAACTTTTCTAAAATCTATTAAAATTTAGGAAAATTTTCATATATAAAAAAAAAGTCAAACTATTTATAGAAATAACAAAAAATATCGACATTGATAGATTTCTATTAGTATCTATCATATAGTATCATTGATAGATTTCAATAAGTTTGTATCACTGATAGACATTGATAAACTTCAATAAACTTCTATCAAATAAAATTAAATTTTGCTAGTGTAAATAGTTTTCTATATTTTTTTTATTTTAGAAAATTTCGTAAAATATAAGTATTTACTTAATTTTTCACTTTTCTTAATACAGGAATTTTCTCCTTCTACCCATTCATGTTGAAATTTGTTTTTCAATTTTTTCAAATACAGATTATTTAATTTAACTATACTAAAATTGTAAATCAATTTACTGATGGTTTAATTTTTAGATGATAAGGATTTTTTTCTGCAAGTTAGAGTTACTATAAGATTAATGCTAATCGTTAATGACTACGTATTTGTGTGTATTTTTTTTTTTAATTTCAAGTACAAGCATATTTTCCTTGAAAAGAAACATATTTTCATTAAACTCCTAAATTTTTAAAGATGGACAAAAAAAATATCTTATAAATTTTGTAGATAAAATCATATGATTTGGAGTTCTAAATTATTCTGTATCTTTATCGGTAAATGATTATTTATTTATTAATCGATTGAAGTTGTTGGGATTTGCAATTTATTATATTTTTGAAATTTTAGATTTCCCTAATCACACTGTAATTTTAGGTATTAGTTCTGAAGGGGTATTTGGGTTTTCTAATAATTTGAATTCTTTAATTAAAAATATAATTTTGCCATTTAAAAAAAATTGTCATTTTAAATTTGGGCGTGTAGCTATTTTTTAAAATTCACCTTTTAAATTTGTCATTTGTCTTGGTATCCCTTTTAAAAGTGTCTAATTCGTCTCTAAATTTTCGAGTTGGTATTTAATAAGATCCACTTTTTTCTTTAGTACAAATGGAGATTTAAACTACAGATCTCTTGATTTTCAATATATATAGATGTTAATTAAGCTAAGTTTTTGTTGGATAATAAAATTCACTGTCAATATTATAACGTTATAATGGATAATTAAATAAATAGAATAGTATCATGAATTGATTTGAGAAAGCATGATTGATTTATTTATATGAGAATATGCGATTAAGAACTTGAAAAACCTATGAAATTTGCCCCAATAATAATATCCACTCAATGTGAGATAATTATTGCAAACAACAAACACATTCTTTAGTTTACACTGTCGAATGCGCAACTAACCAAGTAGTTTAAAAGAACAAGATCAAATTCACACTAAAGTAAACAAATGTCATTAGCAAAATGGAATAAAATTTTAAAAAATCGTGAAAAAACCAACAAAATTAACGTTTTTTTTAGAAGACAAGATTATCGTTAATTAATTTATTTAGATATGATAAGGATTTGGGAGATTGAATGGTAGCCATTTGAATATTATTTATAGGTGGATCACCCATATTTGATATTTTGTAAATATGGTAAAAATTTCAATTTTGGATTTATAATTATTTTTTATTCCATATTTGCTCTAAACAATAAATTGAGAGAAAGAAAGATAGAGAGAGAAAAGCGGAGAGACCGACAGATGGTGAACGGATATGTGACAGTCAACAGAGGTAAGCAGTGAGGAGGTGGAGCGGTGGGTGGCGAGAGATGGGGTGCAACAGTGTTAGTTGATGAAAGAGAGATGTTGGGGAAAAGAACGATATAAGAGAGAGAAGTGGTGAAGTCGGCCGACTGATGACTGACGACTGGACGTGGCGGTCGACGGACGTAAAAGACGACGATGTGGAGCAGTGGCTGATGACAGATGGTGTGAAGGAGTGCTGGTGTGAAATAGTGATGGGGGGGGGGGCGTGTTGTTGAGAATAAGAACTCCATTTTTTTAAAAAAAGAGAGTATGTGTGCATAATATCAAGTGTATTAACAATATATCAGTCAAATATATCAACACTATATTAGTCGAGTGTGTTAACAATACCAGTCAAATGTATTAACAATATATCAATAAAGTGTATTAGCATTATAAAAAAGTGATAATGTCAAGTTTATTAGTAGTATATTAGTCACATGTATCATTATCAAGTATATCAGTCAAATCAACGAATTTATAGTAGTTTATCTGCCAAGTACATTATTATCAAGTATATCAATACTTTAGTGGTGTATCAAGTATATATCAATAGTGCAACAAATATATATCAGTAGTGTATCAAGTGTATTGGGTATATCAAATGTATATAAGTAATGAGGGCACTTGTGATATATTACATTTGTTACACATGGGATAAGTTTCGTTTTTGCCATTTTTGCAAATAACAAACATGTGGGCTATGAGCCTTATTAATGTATTTTGTTTTGTCTTTTTTGCAAGTGCCCTTAAGGATTTCACATTAGAAGATATTGTCTCTCTATCTCTACTAGATACAGTAAAACTTCATATTTATCTAATATGGTATCATAACTCTTTAAGCCTAAATGATTATTCAATAAATAATAATAATAATAATGCATCATCTGAGGACATGTTAACTACCCCACATTTGGTGAATGTGGGGAGATTTCACAATCTCCATAAGATATAAATGTTACTCGTCTCATTACCAACTAGAACTAGATAGATCAAATATTTTTTTTAAGTTCAATAAAGGGTAGAGGCTTGAACTAATATACCTCTTGGTCACTAGTACATACTACATGTCAATTGAGTTATGTTCGTTTTGGTAGATAGACCAACATTAAAATCAAGAGTTCAATCTCAATGTTAATTGTCAAATGAGCATATTTCCGATTGTACTTGACCTGAAAACAGAAATTTGAAAATAAGTCGTATTTCATGTTATCATATATGTATTTGGTAATCGATTTAGAAATTGGTAATTCATTTAAACAATTATTTCAAATGTGTTTGATACCATATTTATAAATGGTAAAATTAGTTGTAGTTATCTACCAAATATTATTTGATAATAAACTATTGTTAATTTATTTATAAACATGTTTTATATTTAAAAAAAAATGAATAATTATTAGTTTAAAATAATATATAACTTATAATATATTATAATTTTTTAAAAATAATTGAATTTGTAATCTGACATATTTATTTCCAAATATTTTAAACTTTATTTAATATAATTCTACATTTTAAAATTTTTTAAAATTCAAAGTATGGATACTATAATAACATAAAAGATTATTTATAAAATTTAAATGGATCATAAAATCAAAAATAATTTTTAAATATAGAATTTAAGTTATTTGTCAAAAGGCATATATGTTCAAACTCAATGAAAACATGAAACAAAAATATTTATTAGATATGGACACAAGTTTGTGTCCAAAACCACACAATACCAAGCAATAAAAAATGATAATAAATGAGGGGGCGCACACCAGTTGGCAATATACAACAGTTTCGGGTTACAACGTGGGGAACCATTTTAATGTGTGATGAATAACTGACGGAGCGTGTGTTCACGCTCCGTAATCTGACCGTTCATCCACTTGCGCCCACATTCTTCGTAATGAAAAAGACTAAAAAAATATAGAAACCCACCAATTAGTAAATATAAAACAATAATACATCGTGAAATTTGATAGTGTGCCGCGTGAAAACAAAATTGTCGGTGACGAGATCTTTTCTTCCACAATCCACACCAAATTCAGAATAAAAGTCTTTCTCTACAAGCTCAGATCCAACTTCCCCCATTTCTTTAATTAGGGTTTGTTCCTTTAACTTCCAATTTCAACCAATCATTTCCTTAATCACACTTCCCTCAATGGAACAGATCCTGGTTTGACAGCCTTTTATCTACCACTTCCAGATTTCCACCTACCCTACAGGCCTCTCTATTGCCCATGCTTCCCCACTGTCGCAATGTATTGTGTTTGAGCTAGATCTTGGTTCTTTTATTCATCTGAGCGGTAGCATTTACGCAGTAATAGCTTCACATTGCGCAAAATGGGAGAGAAATCGAGGTCTAGAGGGTGTTGTGGATGGTTTCTGGTCTTGGTGATTCTTGGTTTGATAGCTGGTGCTATAGTATTCGCAGTTAAGAAGAAATCGAGTCACTCTGATGATGACCCTGCTCCAGTTCCTGGACCTCCTGGTGCAATCGAGAAGAAATATTCCGATGCTCTCAAGATGGCCATGAGGTTTTTCGATGTGCAGAAGTGTAATATTATCTCCTCATTTTAATATCTTCTGTTTCTACAAGAATGTTTTCGCAACTAGATTTTTCGATTTTGATGCAATGTCTTGTTTGTTGGTTTGTGGATTTAATGTACAAATGTGGCATTCTCGCGATATGTCTAAACTGAAAGTCTATTTGCAGCTGGGAAGTTGGTAGATAACAAAATATCTTGGAGAGGGGATTCGGGGTTGAAAGATGGAAGTGAAGCGAACTTGGATCTGTCTAAGGGAATGTATGATGCTGGGGATCATATGAAGTTTGGTTTCCCAATGGCTTTTACTGCCACAGTGTTATCTTGGGCCATTCTGGAGTATGGAGACCAGATGGATGCAGTTGGTCAATTGGATCCTGCCAAAGATTCTCTCAAGTGGATTACCGACTATCTTATCAATGCTCATCCTGCAGAAAATGTGCTTTACATTCAGGTAAACCTTTATTTACTCATTGCATTGCTCTTGTGTTCTTGCATCTCTATAATATGAATTGTAGAATTCATTAGTTTAGAAACGAAAAGATGTTTTGGCATCGGTTATGTAATTCTTTGAAACTAAAGCTATAGACTGAGTAACTGCTGGAAAAGCTTCCATTTATTTTCTGGGATGCTCATGCTTAGACCATTTAGCCTGGATCACTCACTTTTAGTGGTTTATTCTATATCACATATTAGTGTAAGGTGTTACTGGTTTTCTTTGCAGATTCAAGTTGGTCTCAATTGTTTTATAAGTTATGCAGTAGGAAAGGCTCTCATATAATCTTTTGGTGATACTTTGCAGGTTGGAGATCCTAAGGTAGACCATGCCTGTTGGGATAGGCCTGAAACCATGGCAGAGAAGAGGCCACTTGTACAGATCAATGCCTCTGTTCCAGGAACAGATGTAGCAGCCGAAACTGCTGCAGCTATGGCTTCTGCATCTCTTGTGTACAAGAAATCTGATCCCTCCTATTCAAACAAGCTTCTTAAACATGCTGAAGAATTGTTTTCTTTTGCTGATGGAAATCGAGGTTTATACAGTATCAATATTCCTGAAGTCCAAACCTACTACAATTCATCAGGATATGGAGATGAGCTTCTATGGGCTGCGAGCTGGCTGTACCATGCAACAGAGGATGAAGCCTACCTTGATTATGTGGCTGGAAGCAATGGGAAACTATATGCGAAATGGGGAAGTCCTACCTGGTTTAGTTGGGATGACAAGCATGCAGCAACCCAAGTACGTATCTCTTTTAACTGGGTGATAGATTCTTATCTATGTGGTAGAATGTAGAATTTTATTATTGTCAGTTGTCGCTAAAAAAGATAATGATGAGATTAGCTAAAGTTTTAGCTAAACAAAAGAATTTTACTTCAACATTCTTTCCATTTGATATGTTTTTTCTTAAGCCATCGTGTTGCTCTATATCGGTTTACAGCCTACACGAACATCAGTTCCCAACTTCCCATTGAATCTAGAAGCTAATAGTGAGGAGTGTAGCAAAGGGGAATAAGAACGTCTGAAGTCTTGATCAGACCAATGTTATGAGAGTGAAACTCTAGATCGATGTTTAATCTAAAATCATTTGCTGTAGGCTCAGACATAGCTAGATTTCATTTTCCTGCAGTAAACGTATCATCTTGTTCCTTGACATCTCATTAAAAAAAAAAAAAAAAGAGCATTTCTTTCCCCCTGTAACTCTGTCCGGAATCAGGAATTACCTTAAACTTATGAAAGGCAAGTTGAGGTTTTATGCAGTTACATATGGGATTAGCTTTGAAATCATGCGAAATCCAAGCACTCTGCTATGCAAAGTCTTTTACATAAGAAAAAGGTTGTAAACCACTTTTGATTTTGAATCCTTCTAATTTTAAATGATAAACAAATGAATTTATTTCGAATTTATTACAATTTTAATCTTTTGGAATCCAGTGAAAACAGAGGCTAATGAACATTGACATCTTAACCTTGTCACTGACTCTGCAATGTCTATGCAGGTTTTACTGTCTCGGTTAAACTTCTTTGGCTCCGAAGGTATTTCGAAGTCAGTTCAAGTGTACAAGAAAACAGCTGAAGCTGTCATGTGTGGTCTAATCCCAGAGTCTCCAACAGCTACAAGTAGCAGAACAGACAGTAAGTAGTTTATTTGAGGTTGAAATATTATTTTGGTTGATGTACTTCGGATTTTGTTCTTGGTCACTATAGTTTCAAATGTCTAATACCAGGCCATGTACTCATTCTCAGTAATTCTTAAAATTAGTCCCTGCACGCTGCAGTGAGTTTATTGCTGATTTTTTCTAAAAAGATTTATTGTCTTCTTGTATGACAAATACTATTCTTGTTTAACTAATTTTGATTATTTTTTTTTTAAGATAACTTTGGAGGACTAAATCTAATATTTATTAAAAGTATATATACTAAAATTGGATAATCAAATGTACAATGTTTAAAATGGAATGAAACCCAAAGTACATAGACTACAATTGTATTTTAACCTTTATTTCAACTATGTAATAACTACATAAGATGTGATTTCTTGTCATCCCTTGGATCAGGAATATTATAGCAGCATTGTCGTCTAGAACTTAACTTATTTAACGATGTTTTTGGTCAGATGGTCTCATATGGGTCAGCGAATGGAACTCTCTGCAGCATCCTGTGTCTTCAGCATTCTTAGCTTCTCTTTACGGCGATTACATGCTTACCTCCAGAACTGCAAAATTGTCTTGCAGTGGAGACTCCTACACACCAGCAGACCTAAGAAAATTTGCCAAATCTCAGGTAAGCAAACCCTTTATCTAGCACAAACAACATATACTTTTCTCTTGAGAAAGCCATAATGATTTTAAGTTGGACGCTTCTATTTCCAGGCTGATTATGTGTTGGGCAACAATCCTTTGAAAATGAGCTATCTCGTGGGATATGGTGACAAATTCCCACAATATGTCCACCACAGAGGTGCATCGATCCCAGCTGATGCCAAAACCAAGTGTAATGATGGCTTTAAGTGGCTCGACTCCACCGAACCCAACCCAAATATAGCTTATGGAGCTCTTGTTGGCGGTCCTTTCCTCAATGACACCTATATAGACTCACGAAACAATTCAATGCAAGGGGAACCAAGCACATATAACAGCGCTCTTGTTGTCGGCCTGCTATCGAGTTTAGTTACCACCTCCTCAGCAGTGCAGTCTTTCACCTAATGCAACCCGTATATATACATATAATTCTATCATATTATCTAAATTTGTGATTGTATAATATCTCTTGTAGCTTACCACTTCTTTGTATCGGAAAATATTAGTGCTATGATGAGTTTACTTCTCGCGAGTGAGTGAGCGTTTGCCAAGCCCCTAACAAAAAGCCAAGCCGCACAGTGAAATTAACCATGTATCTGAAGTGAGCCTTTGTTTGAAGAATTATGGTTTGTAATTCTTTATTTGAGTGATATATATTTTGGAATTTGTTATTGCTTTGTCTGTTCATTTCATTGTTGCTGACAAGATGAGTTGGTATGAAAGGTCCCAAGGCCAATTCAAAAGGTCGATGCGTCTGTTCCACGTTAATAAAAAGAAAGGTGATGCGACATTGTATAGAAATCAGAGGGCATGTCTGATGTTTCAGTTTGCAAACTTCAAAATTTGCAACTTTACAGATGTCAATGGCGACTTGTGTTTTTAGGAGCACAAAAAAAAAAAAAAAAAAAAAGAAAAAAAAGGGCAAATTAAACATAAGCAAGCTGCACACTTGTTCATTTTTTATGCGTCCTTTATCCACAACCATAACCTTTGGAAAATCCTTCTGTCCACTCCAATTTTGGACATAGTGCAACCCACCGTGTTTCTTTTTAATTAGATTATGATAGGCTTCTAGATTCCTCTAATCAAAAGGTGTATGAGACCACTTTTGAGATGGGTACTTTTGTTAAAAAACAATACTTTAATCATAAAAGGCCACCCCATTTATAACACAAATGACAGAAAGTGTTTCTGTAAATTACTAATAAATAATTCATATTCTAAATAACAATGGTTTAAGATAAGTGTTGATACCAAAATTTGGATAGAAAAAATATATTTATCTTTACGTAATATCGATATTGAATTTATTTGAAGAGACAAAAATATGGTATACAAAAGAGAAAATCTACACACTAGTATGGTACCTTTCACACAAACTCCGATACTTAAGTCATAGAACGAAAGAATTTGGAAGTTAGAGAGTTAGAGAGTAAAATTCTAATTGTCTCTCTAAGAGTTGTAATGATGTATTTATATAAGAGGTTGACCTGGGTTTCTCTTGTTACTCGGAATTCGCTTATTTTCTAATCTGATAAGATAATTTGCATTTTCATTGAATTGGACATGCCCACGTGATGCCGGCCCAAAGGCTGAGTCTCGGCTTCGGTCTAACTTTCTTTTTTTTTTGTACTTTTAGATTTATTTTATTAGTTTAAAATTATTCATAACAATATGTATTGATGATAAACAACTTAGTAAGTGCTCTATCAAACTTCAATAGGAGCATTGAAGAAGGATAACTAATTCCCATCAATTATAAGATTCAGTTCCGCCATCTAAGGAGACACATTTACAAGTTAAAATGGAGAGGCTTGATATGATCAACACAGCGAACTAGAAACAAACTGTGATGGCACAAGCTCAAAACACAAACAGACATAAAATTGTTGTCTAATTTTTAATTATTTTCTTATTCTGGTCCAAAATAATAATGAAACTAAGTCAAGGGGCAATATCTGATTTTAAATTTGAGACCCATTTGTTTCTCCATTGTCCCATCATACCCAGCCTTCAACTCCACAGTGCTTGGGCTTGTAATCCTTCGCCAAAGTAAAAAAAGAATCAAGTTCTTGCCGTTGATTCCATTGTGATTTAACTTATGTGGGGCCAGCAAATAGATCCTCCCCACGTGTAACCAAATGATTGGTTGACTAAAATAGAAAATGTTACCTCAAGCTTGAACATGAGTTCTTGGGCAGTCTGGGCAGAAACAATAATGTTACGGGCAGCTGGTGTAATAAAACCTTCAGCCACTGCTTTGTCTATGAAAGAGAGAAGGGCGTTGTAATAGCCGTCAACGTTCAACAGCCCCACCTACAGTGCACCACCACACATCACTAATAACCAATCTCTTTTGTTCAGTTCAACAATTACTCCACCAAATATTCACTTCGCTGGTTGATCATTCATCTTTAATATGTAATAAAAACTTGTTTAATTGACCATTCAAATTTTGTTTTGTGTTTTCAAATTTAGTAAGAACAACAAATATTTGTTGGAATTCTATTTCTAAAAATTATTTTCGTATGATGTGATTCAAGTAGTACAAATTCTAAAATCAACAATTTTATATTTTTAATACATTTCAGACTATAAAATTTAAATATTTTGTCTGATTATATTAAATAAAGATAAAAACAGTTTAAAATACATTATCTTGTTAAATACATATATAAAAATATGAAATAAATTCATTATTTTTAAATTCAAAGTAATATATAATTATTTATCTTGTTATTCTTGGGTTGCAATGATGAAAAAGCAACAAACTTTTTTTGGTATATGGATAATGCTTGGCCTACTGATGAAGTGGCCATTATTAAAAAAGAACACACGCACACACTCACACACTCACGTTTTTATCTTTTATATATGCTTTATTGACTGACTTTTTTGGAAGCTCTATTGTAAAGGATTTAATAAGAGAAAAAAGGCATGAAATTGAGCCTCAATTGGGTGCAGTTAAATTTAAAAGGGGAATTAAAAGAAGAAAGTGAGATGGTTTTTTTTACGGGTTTTTCGTGGATTCCAAGTTGAGCCCAAGCGATTACTTCCAGTAGCTCCTCTAGAGTGCCATACCCACCTGCAAAATTAATCATAATTCACTAAAAGGTTTAGAGAAGTTTAATTTAATTTAACTTAGGAGTTGAGTTACATTTTTAATAAAGATTATTAATTAAGAAGGAGGGATTTTGAAGAGACCTGGTAAGGCAATGAATGCGTCAGCTTGTTTGGCCATTTCAGCTTTACGTTGGTGCATGCTGGATACAGGCTTTACTTCTCCCACCGTTTCTCCGGTCAGCTGTGAAAATATTACCCCATCATCTCCAATGACTTTAAATTATATCATAGATATACATATGTTACAAAACAATATCCATAATTTTACCTCTCTTAACATGAGTGTCTTTGGAATCACACTGCAAATAAAACCCAAACTAAGCTATCAAATCATTATTGATATATATAAGAGAAATACTTGGATGCATTTTCATCGGTAGGTCCGTATCTTTTTATAACTAATTCTAATTATTTAGTAGAAAAAATTCAAAAATATTTTTAAAAAAACATAAAAGAACAAATAAGAGAGCTTGTCATGTTATAAAGCCTAGTTAAACAATTAAATGATTAGTTTCAAGAGACGTATGTAGCTTGAGATACCAAATATTCATATAAAAATAAAGAATTAAACCTCTGAACCAAAAGGCAAAATAATAATAATAATAATAATAATAAATAACTTTATCAAAGGAAAGAAGAGCAATATTTAAAGAAAAAATAATTGGATGCATCGCAGGTTGCACTCATCTTCATGTGTCCATCTAAGTATTTAACCACAAATTGCTATATAACATCGATGGATGCATGGAGACGAGTGTAGTTTAGTTGCACCTAAATATTGCTCTATTTTTAAGTACATACTAGATTTCACACCCTTTTTTCCGTGGGAGGGAAAAAACAATTAAAAAAATATTCTTTTTTTCCTATAATTTTTTGAAAAACAAAATTGGCAAATTATGGTTAACTCAACCTATAGGATCGATTTTCGAATATAAGAAAATGAACTAAAATATTTGTAAATATAGAAAAATTTTATTGTCTATTTGCGATAGATAATTATTTGTGTCTATTTCTGTCATCATAGATACAAATAGTAGTCTATCATGAATATGGTGACATTTTGCTATTATTTATTATTTAAAATATTTTTTTTTTTAAAAGAAAGTTACCCTAAGACGTGGCAACCACCATCATGGACGGCTTGAGAGACTAAACCCATAAGGCCGATGCTCCCTCCTCCATAAACCAAGTCGATGTTCCTTTCCACCTGCACTACTTTATCCTTCATTAACACTTATCTACACATTCTTAATTATTCATAACTCCAAACTTAAAAATGAAAATTAAAAACAAAAAAGTTATATTACGTCACTAATTATTAATAATCTCTCCAGCCTTTTTCTCTCATCATAAGCAGTTAATTCGCATCAAAATATAACATAACTTACAACTCTAAATCCTAAACCCAATTCCGCTAGTGAAAGCATAAGAAATATGAATAAAAGCAATTTCAATCAACATTAAATCACACAGAATTTATCGTAACTTATCAACTTACGAGTTGTTGGGCTAGTTGAAGAGCAGCAAGTTGATAGCAAGGGTTCTTGCCGGGGCTGCTGCCGCAGAAGACACAAATTCGTTTAAATCTGGAGTTGGTGTTCGTTTGAAAGAGTTGAGTTTCCATTGATAGAAAGAAGGTGTCAAATATTAGGTGACACTCCAATTTAATTTATACGCCAATGAGAAAATAAATAAATAAATAAAAAAACAAAAGCTCTCCCGACATATCACATCTCTTTACAAAATTTATTTCTCCACTCGTGGAGAATTGATTTTTATCCACAACGAAATTCACGTTGAAATTGTCAGCGTTCTCCCAAAACGACATCACTCTGCTCCTTTCTGGGTCCCTCTCCACCTCCATTTTGAATTTATAATAACATCACTCTCTGTAATATAATAATGCCTTTTTTTTCCATATAATATTATATTTTCCTTCATACCCATTTCGGTTAATATATATATAGATAGTTCCTGTATACTTTGCTGCTGCTGTGTCTTCAGGTTGTAATGTTGTATCCAATCTCCCTTCCATAAAATTATTATTATTATAATTTATCGACTTAATTTTTTTTTTCAGTTGGTAGGTGTTTTAATATAGTTACCAAACAATGAGGTTATGAGTTTGAAACTTAACCAATGTTTAAGTCTTTTATTATTATTATTATTTTATTTCTTTCCAATATAGATACTATTACTTGGATTTTCAACTAATTTTCAACTCCATAAAGGAAAAGATTAAAGTGTACATATAATATTAAATTTACTATAACCCAACATTAGGTAATCAATCATGATTTAACAACTCACGCACCAATTTTAGTTTATGGAAATTAAATACAAGGTCCGATTGTGAGCTTTTTTTTTTAGCAAAACAAATGTGAGTAAATGAAATTCTGAACCTCTCGAACCTTAAGTGAGTGTATATTAATTTCTATTAAATTGTACTCATGCTAGCATTGTTCAACTCTGAGTTGCGTGTTTTTCACTACAAGAATTTTGGGCTTTTAATGTCGGTTGAAAAAAGTGAAATCGGTTCTTTTTTTTTTTAAGCGGATCTTTAATGTCGGTTTTAAACCGACATTAAAGACCCGTTTAATTCTTCCCTCCTCACTCTCCCCCTATTTTCTATTTTCCCCCAATTTTTTCATTTTTTCCTCTTCACTCTCCCCCTATTTTCTTTTTCCTCTCATTCTCACACTTCCCTCTTCAGACCCTCTTCTTTCTCACTTCTCTCTTCCAAACCCAGTCGTCCGTGGTGTAAATCCTCTCATTCGTTCGTCGTCGGCCGCACCCAGTCGCTTGGATCTGAAGTCCAGATCTGAAGTCGCCTGGATCCGTGTGCCGCCATTCGTCGTTCGATCTGAAGATCTGAAGTTCACCGTTCGTCGTTCGTCCAGATCAATATGCTCTTCTTCTCTTTCCTCTCTTAAACTCACAACAATTTTTGTTCTTATGTTATGCCTCTCAACTGTGTGTAAATGTCTCAATGAAAGCCAGTTGTGGTTTCACTTCAATATGTCTCTTTACTCCTAGATTTGGGCCTTTTTATGTGTCTATGGCCTTTGAAATTTGATTTGATTAATGGTTTTGTTGTATATGATACATTTGTTGAAGTACTGGCAAGAGGCGTTGCCAAGAGTTTCTCTTGCGTTGGGTATGCGTGAGCAAGCGTAGTGAAAGCGAAATGTTGAGCGCAAGGCGCTGGGTAGACGATCGTGTTGAAAATGGGTAGTGCTACACGATGAGGTAGGTGATCTTGTAGATGGGCACTAGACAATCGTGTAGCAATGCGGGGAGCTAAACGATGAAGTAGGCGATCGTGTAGGCAGGCGCTGGATGATCTGAGCAATGCGGGGAGCTAAACGATAAGGTAGACGATCGTATAGCAGATGCGCGAAGCTAAGCGATGCACTAGACGATTGTGTAGATATGCGCGGGCGCTGGACGATCGTCGATCGTGTAGGCGGACGTTGGACGATCGCATAGCAGATGCGTGGGCGCTAGACGATTGTATAGCAGATGCACGGGCACTGGACGATCTTATAAGTGGGCACTAGACGATCTTCGATCGTGTAGGCGGGTGCTGGACGATCGTATAGCAGATGCACGGGCGCTAAGCGATAGACTACACGATGGTGCTACGCGATGGGCATGAGCGCTAGACGATAGTCGTGCTGTGCTGACAATGAGCAGACGCGCTACACGATAGACGGAATGCTAAGCGATAGGTGATGACATTAAGCGATAGGCGAATGCATTAGACGATAAGGCGTCAGCGTTAAACGATGGAGGTAAACGATGGGCGTGGTAGCTAAACGATAGCCTATGCGCAAGATCGTTTACTAAACGATTGAGCTACACGATGGGCCGCTGGAGCTAAGAGATAGATGCAGGAACTAAATGATTAATTGGCTTGAGAACATGTGCATTATGCTAATCAAATACACTAAAAGAATGTTTGACTCACAGTTTTAATAAGTTTTAGTTGATGACTCACAGTTTTAAAAAGAAGATTCTCTCATTTATTCAACTATTGAGTTTTCTTGTTTTGCAGGTACAACAAAGGAGTAAAGATTTGGTATCGGAACCTCTTTATGCTTTTTTATTGGGGAACTCTAGTAAAGAATTTTGCCTTGAATGAATTCTGATCACATTTTCACTTTCAATTCTCTATCTTGAACTTTTTTTATTTGTGATCCTTTGAACAACAGTGGTTAGACAAAGATGCCTATAACCAGACACTGCTGAAGCTGGGGGGGTTGTTTAAGAAGAATTATGAAGGGATCCATATTTATCAATTGGAGAGGGATAGTAAACTCATAATGTTTGTATTACTTGTAATTTGTGTTTTCAAGGGCTGAATTATTATTCGACCTTTTAAATTATAATTTTATAGCAGAATTTGTGGATTAAATGTAATATATTTGCAATCCATACATAAATAATATGTCATAGCCATAGTGTTCGATGATGATGTGTCATGTTATACTTTTTGACCAAAAAATAGATCCGGCAACGAAATTTAAAAAAAGGACAATAATTGATAAAACGGACAGATTCTGGGCTTTAATGTCGGTTGCAAATTTCATTAAAGGGATTTAATGTCAGTTGCAACCGACATTAAAGACAGTGTTATTAAAGTCCTTTAATGTCGGTTTAAAATCGACATTAAAGACATCCGACATTAAAAGGGCAAAATTGACATTAAAGACAACCGACATTAAAAGGGCTTTAATAACACTATCTTTAATGTCGGTTGTCAATTGACATTAAAGCCCTTTAATGTCGGTTTAAAACCAACATTAAAGCCTAAAATTCTTCTAGTGTTTTTTTTTCTTTTGAGGCTAATAGAAGCGAAACACATAAACAAAGCCTCCATAAACAATCACACAAAAAATCTTATCCAAGGAGGGGTGAAATACAATCTGAAAAAACAATTTTTCGGATCAAAGAGAATCTAGAGAGGAGGCCAAGGCCAACATTGCAATGACATGAGTAGTTTGTTTTCCTTACAAGGAAAATGATAAAACTGAATAGATTTGAGAACCTCATTGAAGATATTCTTTTCTTGAGTTGCATGTTTTATCAACTTATTTCTTTTCTCTTGAATAATGTATCGAAAGTATTATTATTATTATTATTATTATTATTATTATTATTTTATCAAATTAAGTATAATTTAATTGACATAATATAAAGGTATATTCAATAAAAAAAAGTCTAAGGTTTGCCCACTTTTTTAGTCTTAGTAAATATTTGTTTTTAATTTATTTTCCATTTTTTTAAAAAAACATATTATATTAGACTCCCACCATACTTCACACTATAAACTATGATCAACCCGTATCTTGATGTGCAATATTAAAACAAACAAATAAATATAAAAAAGGGAAATGAGTATATATATTATGGTCGTTAGGAAATAGGGTATATGAAGAGTTGGTTAGGGATTGCGTAATTGAAACAAACACCTTGAAGCCAACAGAGGCAAATCTCTCCTAACAACCTTATAATATTTCATGATTAGCCGATAATAAAATGAAGTAATTATGCGACAAAAGGCTCATTAAAAAGACTATAAATTTCTGCTTGTTGTAAAATTGAAGAGTATAACAGAACACAACGAAAACATGGATATAGAAATAATATAATATAATAATAATATATAATAAAATAAATAAAACATAATATATACATAAACAAAATATGAAAAAAGAAATTTCTCCAAATTCTCAATTTTCTCATGCTTTTTTTGAATTTTTACCGATGTGTACTTACAAAATCCACCAAATGCTATTATTTATAAGCAGTTTGGTAAGTAGGAGCTGGATTACATGGACGTGTAATCTTGAGACACATAGATAATATATGGGATAATAAGATTATGACACATGGCCAATGAACACTAAGCATGGGCATCTATTTTACACTTAATTCATAATATTTATAATACTCCTCCTTAGATGCTTATATATATATACACACATATATATATGAAACATGCCTCATTAAAATCTTACTAGGAAAAATTCGATGGGAAAAAACTTAGTGAATGAAAAAGAGTACATATTTCATATAATCAAATACTTCTAAAAGAATGCACTATATTTGCTCTCCCTCATGAAAACATCACTTATGATCTCTAAGTCGTTGCATTCCAATGTTGTGCACCAATTTTTCAAATGTTGCGGTTGGTAATGATTTTGTAAATAAGTTTGCTAGGTTATCCTACGAATAAATCTGTTGTACAGTGATGTCACCATTTTCTTCAAGATCATGAGTGTAGAAAAGTTTTGGTGAAATATGCTTTGTTCTATTTTCTTTAATATATCCTTCTTTGATTTGGGCTATGCATGTTGTGTTGTCTTTGTATAATATCGTTGGAAGATTTTTACTAGAAGACAAATCATATGTTCCACGAATGTGTTGAATTATTGATCTTAGCTATACACATTCTTGACTAGCCTCGTGAATTGCAAGAATTTCAACATGCTTTTAGAAAGTAGTTGTTATGGTCTGTTTCACTGACCGCCACGATACAACAGTTCCTTCACATGTGAATAGATAACCTATTTGAGATCTAGCTTTGAGTGGATTAGATAAATATCCAGAATCTGCATAACCAACTAGATCAAAATTTGATTTATTTGAATAAAACAAACTCATATCAATCGTTCCTCGGAGATAACGGAGTATATGCTTAATTTCGTTCCAATGTCTTTTTGTTAGAGAAGAACTATATCTTGCTAATAAATTTATTGAAAATGCAATATATGGTCTTGTACTATTAGCATGATACATAAGTGTACTAATTGCACTAAGATATGGTACTTCAGGACCAAGAAGTTTTTTGTTATATCTCGAGGTTGAAATATATCTTTCTTCACATTTAGTGAATGAACTTCCATTGGAATGTTCAATGTATTGGGTTTTATACCCTAAAACTCTAGATAATAAATGTAAATAATTGACTGCCATCAATAAAGAGTTATCGATATTATTTCAATAAGTGTTATTGATTGTGTTGTATGCATTTTGTCTTAATAATCCTAAATCCAATAAACTAACATCCTAAGTTGTCTTATGAGTCTTGAACTGTATGTGGAGACATACAAGGATCAATGTTTAAGATACAACCTAAAAGATAAATAGTATAGGGATAAGGTTGGGCACCTTATCTAAGTGATACTATGGATACGACCCACTTTGTATTTGATACAAACGCAATTATCCAGGACGTTCGTGTAGGCGACATGCAAGTGAGGGTATCTTATACAATGAGTTTGCATAAGATCGGACCGCAAAATAGGAACCACTAGATGTAACTTTGTTGACTAGTTAGGTTTCTATTTCAATAGAGGTTTCTATTTCAATAGAATGACCTAGGAAACCCAGTCTTAATCCTGAGTGTATTATGAACTTCTATTCACAAGGGAATGTCCTTCGATTTGTATGAGTGAGAGTGGCCAGTTCACGGACTCAATATAGCTACCATTTTGGAGACAAGACCGAGTGGGGAGTTGGGAACATAATAATATAAGATGGATTTTACTCATTCCCGACTTTAGAGTAAGTAGATGAGTGTTCCCTTAAGTGGTATCTCTGGAACCTGAATAAAGGGTCCCTTCTCACTAGCCCAAGAAGGGTTTCTATTTAATGCTTAGACCATAGACAAGTTATTCATTAGAGAAACATGGGTACTTAAGGATACAGAGGTAACCTAGGGGTAAAACGGTAATTTGACCCAGCTGGTATTACGAGTACTCTTGAAGGACTAATTTGCTGTTATTGGTCTATATCCGTGGACAAAAAAAATATATCTACAGTGAGAATAGTGCAATTATGTGTCTTTGGTGGAGTGTACCCATAGTTAACGAATATTAATTAATGTGGTTAATGAGTTTAACTAATTAATCTCATATCGTTGGAGCTTCTGATCTGTAGGTCAATAAGGTCTGCTTTTAGTTCGTAAAGAGATTTGAGGTAATTATGTCTTCAATTGAGGTCGAAATGTTCAAATTCTCTTAGGGAAATAGTATAATGTATAATTATAATATAAAATTTATATTTGAATTAAACTTTATAATATAAGTTTAATTTTAGATATAATTCAAAATTAATTTATGGGAGAATTAAATATTTGAAGGAGTTCAAATATTAATTTAATATGAATTGGATTCATATTAAAACTGTATGTTAAAAATTAATATATATTAGATGCACATTAAAACTATAGGTTATGAGAGAAATACAACTGAATATAATTCATTTGTAGGTTAAATTAAATATTTGATATTTAATTTGGTAATTATTTAATTGGAGAATTAAATAATTAAATTTAGTTTGATTTAATTAAATTAATTGAACTAAAACTATAGGTTATGTAAGAGATGTTTCATTTAAATATTTAAATGAAATCATTAATTAAATAAGATTTAATTAATTAATTTATTTTTATATTAAAACTTAACTCCCACGTAGAGAGTTACTAGAAACATGGGATGGCTCCCACGTTCCTGTTGGGTTTTGTCCTAAAAACTCGCAGTTTGTAAAATGATAAACATTTTCTATAATCAATATACTTGTTATTGATCTCATAAATTGTATGAAAGTCTAAATCCAATAAACTAAGACCCATGACTATTGTATGAGTACTTGAAGTTTATGTGGAGATATAAGAGTGGATCGGGTTTGAGTAAATAGTCAAAATGATCAATGGTACATAAATGAGGTTGGGTACCTTATTCTGGTAACACCACTAGATGCGACCTACATTGTAGTTGTTACAAAGAGTTGTAAAATGCTACATACGATGTGATCCTAATTCGTACATGTTATGACATGAGGAGTGAGGGCGTCTTATGCAATGAGTTTGCATAAGATTAGGACCAAGAAATAAGTCACTCTTATTTTATAACATTGTTTACTGTTTAAGATTGACTATTTCACCTTGATGATCTAGGTAACTCGATCTTAATCCTGAGCTAACTATGAACTCCTGTTTATTCGGGATTGCCCTTAGATTTACATAGTTGAAAGTTGGCTCAACAGCGTTGGCTCAATAAGACCCCCATTTCAGGAGTAAGACTGGATAAATAGCTGGGGATATAGGGTGCAAGACGAAGTTCACACCTATCCGATTTAGGGATAGGAGAAAGGTTGTTCTCTTAAGTACTGAATCTAGGTCTTGAACAAGGGGTCCCAACCTCTCACCGGGCTGAGAGAGTTTGGTTTGGTGATTGGATCACGAACCAGTTGTTCATTAGAGAATCAGTAGGGACTTGAGGAATAAGACGTAATCTCGGGGGTAAAACAGATATTTGACCCAGCCATTATTACGAACAACCTGTGAAGGGTCAACTTGCTGGTTATGGTTAAATCATGTGGACATAATATATCTACAGTGAGGGGAGTGCAACTATGGGCTAGTGGAATGATCCATTAGTTAATGAATAGAGATTAATCTGGTCTAATGAGTTTAGCCAATTAATCTCGGATCGTTGGAGCCCATGATCTGTAGGTCCGCTAGGTCCCCCTACTAGCTCGTAACAGACTAGCTCTAGAATAGCGTGATAAGTTAATTTGAAACGTTCATATTAGAATTAAGGGAATTAGCGATTATATGAGATATAATTATGTTTAATTTTAGAATTAAACGAAATAGGAGAATTTATATATTTAAATATGATTTAAATATATAAAGATGGATATGTGTTAAAATTAATTTAATATTTGATATTAAATTAATTAAGTTTTATTTAATAATTAATTTATGAAATTAATTAAGTTTTATTTAATAATTAATTTATGAAATTAATTAAATTTTCATTTTAAAAATCAAATAGATTTTTAAATCAAAATTTGATTTTTAGATAAAACTGAAAAAGAAAAAGAAAACAAAAACACAAAATGGAAAAATGGATTTTTCCATTATCCATCACCTAACTAGCTCACACATATTACAATATTTTGCCTTGTCTTCTCCAAGCATGAGCTGCAACTCATGCAACTCTTCTCTTTGCATATTGATCTGTAATATAATGAAGAGATTGGAGTGAAAATCGGGCATGCAGTCTATAGAATTTTGAGAGAAAATTCGGTTTGAAGAATGGTTCTTCAACAAGGTTGTTGCAGTGAGCTTTTCTCCTTCATCCCTTGATTCAAGCTTGTTTTGAGTCCCACAACTCAATCTAAAGCACCAAGAGAATAGTGGAGAAGATCTTGAGGTGGTCTACAACAAGATATGGAGAAGATAGCAGTTGGAGATGGAGGTTTGAAGAAGTTTTACAAGAGGTATGTCTTGAAACCCATTTTTCTGCAGAAACATGCTTTATCTTTTGCCAAACTTAGTGAATTTGAGTGCTTAGATGATCTTTGTTCTTCCGCTGTTGATGACACAATCCTACAGTTCCCCCCTACACCATTTGATTAAAACCTGCAAAATGGAAAAATGCAGGTAATGGTGTTTTGAGACACAAAACAATTCTGTACTCTAAAAAAATCATCCCCTTCTTCCCATTATTCATTTGGTTCCCACAAACTAATACCCAAGAATTCTCAGTGAATAGGAAGGTAGTTCATTGGTGGTGTTCTTGAATTCCAACCTAAAGGCGATTATTAGTCAAGTCTTCTACGAGAGTAAGGATCCTTTCATTCTTTTCTTTACTCTGTATGATAGATTTTCCTAATTTTAAATGCATGCTTAACCTAGGGTTTTATAGTAGGTTTAATTTTGTAAATCTCTGTGATATTCTGTATTTCCCAGTGTACTGGTATTTCAGAATTTCTAAATTGATTTCGAGTAAGGTCCTAATTAATTTATTCCTGTAATTGGTATTAGAGCCATCTCGTAGAATTAATTTAGATTTCTGAAACTTGCACTAGGTTTGGTGGGATGAATTGCATTGTGAATGTGGTCTTGCAAATGAATGTTTACGGTAATTTATGGCCATAGAACTTTATGTTTGATTCGATCAAATTGTAAAGGCCTTACATTTTTGGGCATTTAATCATGTAATTTGAGTATTCTATAAGCCTGTGTCTAGAATTAGGGTTGTAAGCGATGAAGATCAAGACCAATTTTGGCCAAAAATGCAAGAACAATCAATAAGCTACCCAGAATCGGCTTATGGTGTTGCAGCATTGCAATGCTGCTCTCGACGTTGCAACACTACGACACAACGACACTAGGGTTGCATTGCTCACGGTTCAGCTCTTGTTCTGGAGCGACAGAAGTAGTTTTAGGATAAAATTTGCATAATTATTGTAATTTATTGCTTTATTTTATCCTATGGGCCAAATTACTAGTTCATTTGTTATTTAAATGCTTTATGGATGTCATTTAGATAAATTCCACCAAAGGTTAAGCATGTTAATGCATTTTAATATATTATAAGTGTTATAATGTATGGTTTTAATACATGATATGTATATGATTTCTTGAGTTATTTAATATATTTGGATATGTTAAATATATGAAATTGGAAAAGCATGATGCATGACATTACTTAGGTAAATATAAAGAGTTATATTTATTAATGTCTTGTATATGCTTGGTGGATTTTCACGAATTGTTTAATATAAGTGTTATATTAATGAAGTTGAAAATCAATTTGCATTGAGCATGACACATCCATAGTTTAATATAATTGTTATATTAAAGTCATGAATGAAGGAAATCGAACATGAAGATTTCCATGAGCAGCGGAATGATCGTCCTAAATTTCAATCGTATTTGAACATACACAATTACAATCAATAAACGGAAACTAACTGGTCATGCAACATAGGAAATTATAGCATGCTTTACATTAGATCAAGGGATAAAATTATACATACCTTTGAAGACTTATCTTCAACACCCTTGATCACGAACCTCGAATAATCAGCAAGACTGCAAACCTGAATGCTCGAACACTACGACCGTCACACAATACGATTACAACGACCATGAACACAACGATCTCCAAGATCACGAACATAGCGAACTCAACGAACGACCTCCACAAACCTCAAACTATGTCGAGTTGAATATGACACCACCACAATGACTACCTTAGTATTCTCGGTGTGAGAATCTAGAAGTGTGGGCTCTGTGTGGACTTGGTTAGAGGATGAAACCAAAGGAAGAACAATCATGTAAACGATTGAGCAAGTAGGAGATGACAAGGTCTATCGTATAAACGATGCCCAATTGTTTAGAAGAAGCTCCACGATCGTTTAGCAAAAGTTTCGCGATCATTAGCTATCGGTCAACTAAGTGAACTATCGTGTAGTATCACTCCACGATCGTCTGGTCTTTCTTCAGCTATCGTTTAGTGAATCTC
This sequence comes from Benincasa hispida, assembly GCF_009727055.1. Lineage (NCBI taxonomy): Eukaryota > Viridiplantae > Streptophyta > Magnoliopsida > Cucurbitales > Cucurbitaceae > Benincasa > Benincasa hispida. The sequence continues at coordinate 59,660,053 of NC_052357.1, forward strand.
ATTCACTTGATAGCCACCGTGAGTAATTTCCGAGAATAGAAATCTCATTCAAAAACCTTTCTCCTATCCCTAAATCGGGTAGGCTTGAACTCCATCTTGTACCCTATGTCCTCAACTATCTATTAGGTCTTACCCCTGAAATGGAAGTCTTATTGAGTTGGTACTGTTGAGCTAACCCTTACTTATGCAAATCTAAGGATAATCTCGAATAAACAGGAGTTCATAGTTAGCTTAGGATTAAGATCGAGTTACCTAGATCATCTAGGTGAAATAGTCAGTCTTATACAGTAAATAACGTTATAAAATAAGAGTGACTTATTTCTTAGTCCGATCTTATGCAAAATCATTGCATAGGACACCTCCACTTCTCATGTCATAACATGTATGAATTAGGATCACTTCGTATGTAGCACTTTACAACTCTTTGTAATAACTACAGAGTAGGCCGTATCTAATAGTGTTACCAGAATAAGGTACCCAACCTTATTCATGTACTATAGATCATTTTGACTATTTACTCGAACTTGATCCACTCTTATGTCTCCACATAAAGTTCAAGTACTCATGTAATAGTCATGGGTCTTAGTTTATTAGATTTAGAATTTCATACAATTTATAAAATCAATAATAAGTTTATTGATTATAGAAAATGTTTATCATTTTACAAATTGCGAGTTTTAGGACATAAAATCCAATAAGAAATAACTCCCGACGCCGTATACTAGTCGTCGGGAGATTGGGAGAACTCCCGACGGGATATTTACTCGTCGGGAGTTCCCGACAACTATCGTGCACCGTCAGGAGATCCACTATTTAATCCTCCCTTCAGCCTTAGCCGCCCCGTTGAATGCGCCTCACGCCTCCTTCTTCTTCAAATTCTCTTCTACAAATCTTCTTCTTCACATCTGCTGCAAATCGTGCTTTGATCGTCGAACGCCCTCCGCAAATCGTCTTTTTCAAATCGGTAACACCCCTTCTTCACCTCACGCCTCAAGCCGAACCCTTTCGCACCTCACGTCTCACCAGCCCAGCTCCGCCGCCCGTTCGACTTGCTCCGCAGCCACCGGTAAGTACTTCATTCGTCGTTTTGTTTATTGAATATATGTGTTTTGATTTTATTTTGTGGCATAATCAAAATAAAAAATTAATATTTGTTTTGTTGTTGTATTGAATATACATATTAATTTTGTTATTGTTATTGTTATTGTTATTGAATGTACATATTTATTTTTTTTAATTATTATTGTTATTGAATATATTTATTAATTTTGTTATTGTTATTATTATTGAATATATTTATTATTATTTTTTTGTTATTGTTATTGAATATATTTATTAATTGTTTTATTGTTATTGTTATTGAATATGCATATTAATTTTGTTATTGTTATTATTATTGAATATACATATTAATTCCGTTATTGTTATTGAATATACATATTAATTTTGTTATTGTTATTGAATATACATATTATGATTGAAAAGTTCACTTTGATTGTTTTGCGCCAGTGGTTGGAGGAAAAATTATGGTGCATTGTTGAACTTTGAAAATGAGTTGAAAATGTTATGATGCATTTTGATCATAACAAGATTAACTTAGAGTACAAGAGTCGTAGGGAATGTGGGTGTATATATCTTTCATGAGAAAGAGGACATGGACGGAGTGTTTGGAGATTTGGAAAGTCTAAAGGGTAGAAATAATTAATGAATTTAGGGCATATGAAGTGTTTTATTGGAGATCGCAATGTCATTATTTTGGTGGAAACGTGTGTTGAGGTGGTTGAATTAATGCTTAGTTAATTTTGCTTAAAATATAAGGTTTATTATTTGATTTGAATGTTGTGAGGTAGTTGACAAGTGGTATACCTATGACAAAATGGGTTATGTTTGATATAAATTATATTTCACAGATGTTGTGTATATACAAGTCAAATCACCTATTAGAGGTTATTTAAAATTTTAAATTCTCCGAACGAACTTGGAATTGTTTATTAAATTAATCAAAATTCATACTTAATAAAGGCTTTGTACTTTGTCCTATAACACAGGTTATTGTTTTGGATTACAAGTTGGTCAGAAAAGATTTATTTTTAAGGATGAATAAAGAATGGATAAACTATGGAATAAGTTATCAGTGGAGCAAAAAAAGGAGTATCCCAATTTTTAGATATGGAGAAGTTTCATTTTAATGATTCTGGACGAATAAGATGTCCATGCAAGAATTGTATGAATTCAATTTGGGAAAAATTTGGAACGACATCTATTAACATATGAAATATCTCCTCATACTCCAAATGGGTATCTCCTTCATGATTTGAATGACTACAAGCAGACATCATAGTCATACTTTGTAAGTTGGAGAAAATATTACTGCCTGCCTTCTTTCGATGTAATGATACACCTTGCAGTTCGTCTACTATATGAAACCAAAGTGGTGGGTCCAGTTGGTTACAGTTGGATGTATCCTATTGAAAGAAGTTTACGAATATTAAAACAATTTGTACAAAACAATGCATGTCCTGAGGGGTCTATAGCGAAAACATATGTAATGAATGAATCATGGAACTTCTGCTCATGATATCTAAGTTGGATTGAAACGAGATTCAATAGAGATGAAAAAAATGATGATAACATTCTCGATCATGAGATATTTTGTGAATTTGAATTATTTAGGTAGAGGGCACGATCGTTAGGGGCGTCAACTTTACGGACGCTATCAGTGGAGGAAAAACGTATCGCACATTGGTACATTCTCAACAATTGTAAAGAAATAACAGACTATTGCAAATACGTTTCAAACTTTATAAATTTCTAAGTTCTAGGATAAATCCTTTGATATAACTTTCAAATGATCAATTTTCTAGGCAACACTTTAGGTTAATTCGTCTCGAAGCTCAAAACGCATCTAACTTATATATAAGACATCAACATAAATTTCCCGATTGGTTCAAATCTCATGTATACATAGTATTGAAAGTTGACAGATGATTCATTTTATTGAAAGTTGAGAGATGATTCATTTTTTGTAGTCATTTTTAATGTATAATTAATTATTAGGTTTTACAACGGCGTGGGAGAGAATAATATCTCCGATGATTTCTTTTCACTTGCAATGGGACCTTCGTCTGAGGTGCGCTCTTACAATGGATGCATTGTTAATGGGGTACAGTTTCAAATTGTAAAGCGTGATAATCGTCGAGCTACACAAAATAGTAGAGTCCTAGTGTCCGGGGAGATCAGTGGAAAGGAAGTATGGATAACAATTTCTACGGTGTTGTAGACGAAGTATTAGATTTCCAATATGCGAACAGAAGACATGTTTTTTTTTTTTTTTGGTTGAAATGTATATGGTTTGACACGGATAACAACAAAAGTAATAGGACATAAGTGAAGGAAATCAGATCTGAGATTTCCATGAGCAGCGGAACAAGATTATTCCAAATTACAATCATGAATGAACAATACATTTACAGTTGACTTCAAACAAACGGTTATACAATTAAAATGCAGAAATTACAGCATGAACAACAAATGCACAAAGGAAAAACTGAACGAACATGTGTAGATGCATCTCCACGCTCTGATGCGTACAAACGCTCGAACAATCAACAACCTCGAACGCTCGATCTACACAACTACAACACAGCACCGAACACAGCACAAACACTTCGTGTTCGTCCTCAACGATCGCCTCAGTCACGACTCCTCCGCAATACGAACGACCTCCAGAAAACCTCGACGGTGTCGAGTTGAGTTTGACACCAACAACAAAGCTACCTTGGTATTCTCGGTGTAAGAATCCAGAGGGTGGGCTCTGTTCGGACTTGATATGAGGCAGACGAAGGAGGAAACACCGATCGCGTACACGACTAGGCAAGTGGGAGATGGCGGAGACCTATCGTATAGGTTGATACCCAATTGTTTAGATAAAGCTAAGCGATCGTCTAGCAAAAGCTATGCGATCGTTTAGCTCATCGCTTAGCTTGGTTTATCGCCTAACAAAACTATGCCATCATTTAGTAAATACTGCATGATCGTGTAGTTTGTCACTGCACAATCGTTTAGCTCGCCTAGTCGTCGTTTAGTAAATCCATATTTACTTGACGACTCCGTGAATTTCTTTTTCGCCGAGAGAAAACTAAAAAATCTTTTTAGCATTTTTAAAACTTCTTTTCAAAATAGGAAAACTATTTTCCTTTTAAACTCACGGTTACCATGATTCAATAACCACCCACTACTTTGGTTATTTAAAAGAAAAAGAATTAATTATCCAATAATTAATATAATTATAAATATAAATGATAACCAACTTATCATACTATATTTATAACCTATAGTTTTAGTATTTCATCTCATGAAATATATAAACCATAGTTCTTTTTCTATTCCATGGTACTTAATGTAAATCCCATTTACATAAATCCTCCACTAGATGTATCTCATACATCAAATCGATTATATCATATATAATCAAAATACCTCTTGTCAATTTGAACATTTCAAATTAATATCAAGAACTGATCCTCAACTGAATTCATTGAGCTACGAAGGGGATCTCATGGATCTGTAGCTCGAAGCTCCAACGGTACGTGAATAACTGACTAAACTCTTTAGTCATGGGATCCACCATCCGTTAACTGCCAGACACTCCACTAAAGACCGACAGCTGAACTGTCCTTACCACAGATATATTATGTGTCCATCTTAACAGCAGTGCGACAACCCTTCACAGATCGCTCGTAAGTACAGCTGGGCCAATAACCGTTATGCCCCTGTAGTTACATCTGTCTCCTTAAGTACCACTGATCCCTCTAATGAACATAAGTCATAGTCCTACTATGACCGAGTCTTCTCTTCCAAAGAGAAGTTGTGGCCACTATGTTCAAGTCCCGAAATCAGCCCTTAAGGGAGCAATCTCTCTACTTATCCATGCTTCAGGAAAGGAGTAAATTCCATCTTGTGGGTTGAGTTCCCAGCTCCTAGATTAGACAAGTCCCCAAAAAGGTAGGCATGTTGAGTTGGTAATCTGGCCACTCTCATCCATAATCAAATGACTGCCCTCAAAAGCAGGAGTTCCAAAAACACTCAGGATTGAGGTCGTGTCACCTATGGTTGTTTAGGTGAGATGTAAGTCTCTAGTATCAACGGCGTTATATACAGAGTCTAGTCATCTCGTGGTCTAGGTCTTATACAAACTCTTTGTATAGGACACCCCCGCTCCACGTCTCCACATGAATGGTCAGGATTTACCATCTGTAGTAGTTTACAACACTTGCAAACCTCTACAAAGCGGGCCGTATCCGTAGTGTCACCAGGATCAGGTATCCCACCTTAATCCTTATACTATAGACCTATTTAGGTTATCACTTAAGTCATGATCCACTTGTATATCACATATACATGCTTAAGTTCACATAAGATAATCAAGGAGGTTTGTTTATTGGATATGAGTAAATGCCAGAATTAAATAACACTTATTTTATTCATTGAACAGTGTGTATCTTTACAAAACAACGAGACTCCGGGAGAATTAGGACACCAATCCTAATAATAAGTGGATTTAGGATACAAATCGATCAATACATCATGTTTTTGGTATGTCGATGAGCCTTTCATCTTTGCTATCCAAACACAACAAGTCTTTTACATTGATGATATCAAATATAGTAGCAATTGGAAAGTTGTTCAAGTAGTCCAAAATAAGCGAATATGGGATGTACCAGAAGTGGATGATGTTGAAAATGCACAACTAGATTTACTAGAAATTGTCGGTGGAGTTCGAGTGGATGAAACCATTGAGGAGTTTACTTTATGTAAATTTTACGTTGATCCTATAGTTGTAGAAAGACCAATTATTCGACATGGCGATGATGACTTCATAAACGATGATGAAGAACAATTATCTCCCAATAACAGTTCAAGTGCTGATGAATAATTTGATTTAGATTACGATGATGAGTAATCATGTATCTACTCAATTCTCTTTCTCTGTTTACACGTATTTCATATTAATTTAATATTGTTTTGTCTTTTTTGTGTTTATATAGATGCGATTTCATCCCCTAATAGACAACATGAGGCTGATGAAGAATTTCAAGAGATATATCTAGGCAACACGGGATCTTTATGGGTGACACTTTAGGTTAGTATATTTTGAAATATATTCTGTTAACTGAAATACATCCTAAACTGTTTTAAATTTTTTATTCCTCAAATAGTAGCTCAGCATCCACTCGGAGGAAATGCGAGCATTCCCGAAACATCGAGTTGGAAAAATACATAAAAAAACATGGCAGAATTACAATCGTGATATATGAGGGGAAGACAAAGCCGATTTCTCAACATTTGGTACGATTTAGTAATGCGATTGGTGTCGCTGGGAGATCTGCATTTCCAATACGATGTCGTACTTTTGCTGAGATTCCAAACGAGTTTATAGAATTGGCTAAGAGTCAATTGTTAGTAAGTTATAAGTTTATTCTTTTAGAGTCAATTGTCGACTAGGAGTTATGAACATCATATACGCTAATTCTTCTTTTATTCTTTTGTAGCCTCATTTCGTACTTGATCTATCCAGTCAATGGCTTAACCATTTTATAGAACATCAAATGAAAAACTCTTTCAAAGAATTTAGAGCAGATTTGCACAGACATTACAGGAAATGTGGAGATCCTCAGCAAGCATGTGCCAACTTGCCTAGTTGGCTTAAAAATAGACCATAAGATTGGTATTTTGTGTGTGACCACTTCGAGAGCGAAACGTTTCAGGTTAGAATAATTTAGGGCATGTATCATTTACTACATTTACTATTATAGAATATTTGTTATTTATTTTTTTGTTGAAATGTAGGAAATGTCGGAGACGAACAGGAAGAATAGAGAGAAATTATCATTCGACCACGTAGGTGGATCGAAGTTGTTCCTGCAAATTCAAGCAGAGTTGCAAGCAAAGGAAGGTCGAGAAATAGGGCGTGTTGATCTATTTAGGGAAACACACTCTAAAGATGGCAAGTTCGTGAACGAGGCAGTTAAAAATGCACATGTAACATTTTTTGTTTTACTTTCGTGTTGTTTTTCATTTCTAACTTCAGTCGTTCATACTTACACATTAAATTAATATGTCTAAAATCAAATATTAGAATTACAATCCAACCCCACTCCAGAAGGTTCTCAACCACTAATAGAAGATGAAATCTGTGAGACGGTTTTGGGTAGACAACTTGGATATTCAAAAGGCCCAGGTTCTGGCCTTAAACTTAAGTCAAGAAGGGGTAGCAGCTCATCGAGTTCGTCATCTACTCAAGGAATGGATAGGGAAGTGAGAGAATTGAGAGTCAATTTCGAACAGACTCAGTCGAGGATTAAGGAACTTGAAGACGTTCAGAAACAAATGAAAGAGGATCATGCAAGACAAATGGAAGAAATGAAAAAAATAATTGAAGACATGATACGATCACAGAGAAGAGGCCCATCGAATTAGATATGATCACTTCATTATTTAGTTGTCCAATATGTTGCTATCCTGCAGTTATGGTAGCAAAGTAGTTATGTCTTAGTAGCTTTATGATAAAGAATTGTTGGCTATCCTGCAGTTATGTTAGCCAAACAATTGGATTTTGATGTGCTTTTTGTCGTTTTGTCGTTTTGTCGTTTTTGTGTGTTTATGAAGTTTGAATATGTTGTGGAGGTGGGTAGAGTTCGGTTGTTATTGTTTTGGAGTTGAATTTGTAGGATTTTGTGTGTTTTTTTGTTGTTTGAGAGGTTTCATGTTTGTCGTGGGGGTTGGGTAGAGTTTGATTATACTTGTTTTGCTCGTTTTGTTGTTGAACTTGGAGTTTTTGTGTGTTTATAAATGTTTATAAAGTTCGAATGTCTTGTGAGGGTGGGTCGAGATTGGTTTAGATTGTTTTGGGGAGAAAATTTGAGTTTTATGTGTGTTCGTTCTTGTTTATGAGTTTGAATATGTTGTAGGGGTGCGTAGAGTTCGGTTGTTATCGTTTTGGAGTTGAATTTTTATGTTTTTGTGTGTTTTTTGTTGTTTGAGAGGTTTCATGTTTGTCGTGGAGGTGGGTAGAGTTTGTTTATACTCGTTTTGTTCGTTTTGTCGTTGAACTTGGAGTTTTTGTGTGTTTATGAATGTTTATGAAGTTCGAATGTGTTGTGGGGGTTGGGTCGAGATTAGTTTAGATTGTTTTGGGGAGAAAGTTTAAGTTTTATGTTCTTGTTTATGAGTTTGGTTTAGATTGTTTATTTATGAAGTTTGGTTGGATGATTATGACATTTGTGAATGTTTTTGTTTATGAAGTTTGAACGTGTTGTAGATGTTTAAAGATTATGACATTTGAATGTTTTTGTTTTATTGTAGGATGCTATTCGGAGATGAAGTTGGACGATTGTTCAAGATGTTGTGTTCCAGACGTTGTTTTCTTTTCTGTATTTATTGACGTTGTTTATATTTTATTTCTTCCATGTATTTCTGAAAACAAATTTCTTTTATTTAGTATCGACTTTGTTTTATTGTATGATATTATAACTTTTCATTTATTTGTTATAGTATGGACTTCTTTTTTTTTTTTATATATATATTTATTATGTGAATCTGTTTGAGTTGGTTAATGATGTTTTACAGGTTATTTAGATCAAATTTAAAAAATTACAAATTATAAATTAAAAAAATTTAAAAGTCAATATTCAACTAATGATGAAACTCCCCATGCATATTTTAGCGCGTTAGGAGTTCCTATAACTCCGGCGCATGGATAGGACGTTGGGAGTTATGGAAATTGCCTACGCCGTATATGATGCGTTGACAGTTCCAAGAACTCCCGACGCCCTATCCATGTGTCGGGAGTTCTCGAACAACTCCCAACGTCGTGTTTTATGTGTCGGGAGTTCCTCTCCCGACAGATTTTTTTCGACCAAACTCCTGACGATCCATCTTTCGTCGGGAGAAGATCTCCCGACGCATTTTTTACTATTTCCCAACGATTTGTAGCGTCGGGAGAAGTGCGCTTTCTTGTAGTGAATATTAGTTTCTTAAAATAACATTATAAAGAGAGATTAATCATTTTGTGGTCCGGTCTTATAAAAACTTTTTCGATCACATGCCTCCACATGAACGATTTTGATTAAATCGTTTGTAATACCTACAACTCTGGTAACATTTACAAAGTGGGTCATATCCGCAGTATCATCAAAATAAAACACCAAACCTTAACCATATACTACAGACCTTTTAGGTTATTATTTGAACAAGATTCACTTATTACATACGGTTCAAGCTGCATCAAATAACCTAAGATCTTAGTTTATTAGATTGAGTTAATGTGATCTAAATGTTGAATAAAATACTTCTTATTTTATTAAATAAATAATTTGTGTTTATAAATTACAAATTACAAGATCCACGAGATTTAGGGCCCTAATCCCAAGAGATAATAAGCTACTTTGGTTCATATAAATAAATTACACTAATTTAGTATTAATTTACCAAACATCGCAACTAGTTTTTTCTAATTTGAAATAAAATTTATCAAACACCATTTTACTCCTGTTTACGACTGATTTTTCTAAAAGCACATCTGTCATCAATTATTTTAAAAGCTACAAAAATTTAAAAAAAAAAAAAAAAAAAACCTAAGCCATTAAGCCAGTAACTCTAGATAAAAGTCAATTACCATTTATTTTAAAAAACAACTAATTCAATTACTAAAAAATTAAGTTTGTCGTGATCCTTGACGTTGGCTTTGATAATTGATATGACAATTGCTTTGCGAGGTTGCTCACATTTCCCTTTTTTTTCATTAATTATTATTGGAGCTTTAGGAATCCGATTTTGTCTCTCTTCTTTTACTTATTATTCCTGTTCATCGTATTTGTTTATATTATATTTAAAAAAAATAATTAAATCACATTTTTATCTTCTCTTTCTAAGGCAACCTTTCTGACTTATGTATATATACACATTATAGTACAAATTTTGGCTCCACAACATTACTATCTAGATCCGCAAAAGCATGCTCTCTTTATTAAATGTCATTAATTATACCAATTTAATATATTTATTCCTAATTGATTAATTGGCTGAAATTAGAATAGTGATTGAAAATATTTCGTTGCAACAGTGTTCTGTAACACGTGACTTTATTTTAATTTTTTCAAGGACAAAAGATTATCCATAGACCTAAAGAAAAAGTGGCGATTATCAAAATGATAAAATCCATATAATATCTGTGTATATAGTTATTAATTATAACAAAAGAATTAAATTTTTATAAAAGGAAAAAAAACAATGTCTTCCATCTTATATTTATCGATCACAACATTAACTATAGACTGCTTCTTGTTATTATTGGGGTGATGATGCAGCCCAAGTAAGAAAACTTGGGTTGAAGAGCATCTTGTAAATTGGGTTGGGCATTTATTGATGAGATTTGACTCATCAAATAAAGCTGGGCCAATGTCCGGAGAAGGCCCACGACTTTGGCCCATTTTATACCCCACCTTTTCGCCCGGGAATTGTATATTTGACCTTGTTTAATTATATTTTGAAACATGTCAACCACATCATAATTTAAAGGACTTTCTACACATATAGTCTAGTCTAAGTAAATAGGTATAACTATGTAATTGTCTAATTTTTTTTTTTTTTTTGTTAAGAAACTTTCTTGTGGTTATGAACTTTTCAAAACAATTTCTTTTTCAAAACCTAAACCAGTAAAAAAAAGTTTGAACAAAAATTCGAAATTAATTATCATCATAAATGGAAGCAAGAATTGGCAATAAGCTTCGAAGGAGAAAACAATGTATATTTGATATATACATCACTACATATTTAAATTTTTTAGAAATAAGTTAAGGTGTATCTATAATCTATATATATATATAAAAGTACAGATGAAAAAGAAACTTTTTTGGGACAATTTTGCTCTTAACTTTTTAATATAATGTTTAGATTATCCTTTGTTTTGATCTCTCTCACATAATATTCGCTCTAATCCCACATTACCTCTCTCCCGTCCATACAAATATTTGGAAAAATTTATTCATCTCCCATTAACCATATCATTTATGAATATTAATTGCTAAATGAAATTTCTCACCCATTCAAATTCCTCCCTCCCCTATTAACCATATAAACTTCCTCCCCATTCACATTTCTCCCCCTCCCATTAATCAATACATTCATTGCTTATATAAATATATATATATATATAGTACGTACTAATACAAGTATTCTAGAGATGAAGAGGTTAGAATTTGAAAAGTGTTATATTCATTTCCTATCATTTAATCTTCAAAAGTTATTAGTCTTAATTATAGTTAGTGGTAAAATTTAAAATGCTGTAACTTTTAACCTCCCACAACTATACAGAGGCCACTCTTCAACATTTTTTTTTTTACAACATTCGAGCCTTCTCCTTTATAGTTAGTTTTTTGTTTTTTTGTTTTTTTTTTTTAAAATTGTCTTGCATTACTTTATAATTGTTGTTCGATTGCTTAATTTTACCTTCATTTTCTTTATTCTAATGGTAAATGTTGATTGTAAGGTAGAGCGAAAGGGTTGAAGACTACTTTTCTTTTTTCTTTTTTTTTCTTTTTTTTTTTTAATTTTTTATCTTTATTTCCTTTCTTTCTTTCATTATTTCTCTTTTAAAAAAAAAAGTTGTATCATGATTCTTATGTTCATGTGTTTTCCAATCAACTTTATAATCGATCTAGTTTTAGTCTAAAGTCTTTTCAATCGAAGTTCTTGTTTTAGAATTAGTTTGAGGAAATTTGTATCTTGATGCATGATCGTGTTTGCATTTAAAAAGATTTGGACTTTTATGAGAAGTTTGGTTTGAAGGAATAGAGGGTGGGAATGGGAATAAGTATGAATATATAAATTTTTTGTTTGGTTGGAGAATTTGAGATATTTATCCAGAAAAATATTTTTCTCAAACATTCTCTTTGCATGCTTTTTTATTCTCACCATAAATGGTGGCTTTTAATAAACTCCGGCTTTTGCTTCTTCTTTTTTTTTTCCTTTTGTCTTCATATGTTTTTTTCTCTTTTTTATTCATTATTTTTTTTTATGTTTATTATTTCAACTTTTTAATCATTTTTTTTTTGCTTTATGTGATATTCTTACATATTTTTTTCTATGTTTTTTAATAATTTATTTTCTTATTTTCTCATTCTTCATTTAATTTATTATCATCTTTTTCTATTTTTATTTTATTTTTTCTATTTTTATTTTATATTTCTTTCGTTCTTATCATTTTATTCTCATGTGTTTCCGTTCTATGAATGAAGATTAAATTAAGCTATTTTGTTTAAAATTATTATTGTGTAAATTAATTATTAAAAGGTGAATTTGGTTAATTAATACTTTATATGTTCGTTATTCTAGTAACTTTAATTTTAGAATTGAACCTTTACAAATACTTGTAATTAATGAATTTTATTAATTATCTATACTATTATTATTATTATTATTATTATTATTTGATTGTTAAATAATTAATTTTCTCAAAATTTTGAATTAAATTTATTGTTTATCAATTAATCTATAAAATTTTTAGAATTATCACAATTAATTTTATAAACTAAATACAAAGATAATTTGTTCCCACAAAATTCATATAGCAGTTCCATGCACAACACAGTCATTCTTGATTGCCATCAATCTTATTCCCAAGTTTATAATTCTCAATCATCCTTAATTTCTGGACATTTAGAAAATCTTAAATCAAACCATCCCTACAATATTGACAAAAAAATAGAGAAAGATATATGTTCAGTCTACATTGTCTTCCCAATCCAAATGTAGGTAACAATTGCTCAAATTTTCTTTTAATTTCATTCACGTACATTGCTTCGTTTTTTTTTTTTTTTTTTTAATTCTTCCATTTGTCTTTCCTTATGAAGCACAGGTACAGATACGACTATACGATACAGATACGATCGGATACGACGATTCGTCAATTTTTAAAAAATTAAGATACGGATACATCTAAGGATGCATAATTTTTTTATATATATATTTCTAAAAGACGAGGATATTGATACGTTGAAGATATATTTTCTTTTTTTTTAAAAAAAAAAATCTAGGATATAGATAACTTTAGCATACAAGTTAATAACAATAGCAAAAGTGACTCATATTGCAAAGAAGAAGAAGAAGATTAGAAGGAGAAGTACGAAGATAAACGAAAACTTCTTCATTGAATTATTGAAGATATCCAAATGGTTTATATTTTGGAGGATTTTGTGGGGACTCAAATGTGAAGATGGAGATTAGATGATTCAAGTATAGGGTTTGGTCCGTTATTTATTTATTTTTTTTCCTTTTAGTTTTGGACCCGAGTAGTGAGGTTTTTAAATAGGTTGCCTAGTTTTAGATTAGGAAAGATTAGATGAGTTGTTTGTCTTTTTTCTTTAAAAAAAGTACGCGTAGAAATAGATACGTCAAATTGCGTGTCAGATACATATCTGGAAAATATCTAGAAATTTGGTATATACAGATTCTTTGTCTCATATGAAGTATCTGTGCTTTATAGGCCTTTCCAAAGGAATGTTGGATGACCTCACATCACAACCTTCCAATTATCTAATTAATAAGTTTCTAAACCTAAGAAATATTTTTGAAATTTGAATTTAAACTACATTAAATTTTTAATTAGGTGTCAAATAAATTTCAATATTTGAATAGATAAATGACATACTTAATTAACATCCTTAAGATTTATTAATCAAAATCAGAATATCATAAAATTATTAGACAATGTACTAAAAGTTTATAGAATTTGAATTTGAAAATAGTTTCTTTTTTTAAAAAAATAGAAACATAAGGTTCGATATTTAGGTCTTATCAAAGCATATAAGACAGAAGGTAAATAAAGAGTCCATCTATCTCCACTTATTTAATTAATCACTCGATATCACACTTTAACTTTTAACTTTTCAATATCTTTTTTTCAATGTTCTTTTTACTTTGAGCTTTTTATGTTTTTCTAACTGCACACATTCATAATATTAAAGGTTTTCATAGATTTGGATATCGTGAATCGATATTTCTTAAAAAATAAACAACAAAATCTCATTAATGTAGATATAATATAAATAATAGACATGTTAATATGTTTAAAAATCATAAAATATTTGTTTACTAATTTAAATTTATTATTTATTATTTATTTTTGTAATTTTTCAAGAAATATCTATTGATAACGACATTTAAATTTTCGTAACATTAACACCTCGATATTTTTGTCAACATTGACATTTTAAACCTGCACATATCTTTATGTGACCCATCCAAATATTTAATGCTAAAAGACATGTGACAAACTTATTATTATTACATTTTTTTTAGAAAAAGGAATTCAAACATTTTGACCTCAAATAAGTATGTCGATTGTTATAAGGTCATAAATTTATAATATCACTTTTAGATTTAGGGATGATGAAAATACTAAGGATATGTAAACCTAATAGATATATACGGATGTACCTACCCATTCCTACCTCTTAACAAAAAAAAAAAAAAGTTTATAAGTTTATAATTAGAAAAATATCAAATTCATAAAATTTTATGGTATTGTTTGTTAATTAAAACTGATTGTATGTTAAGTCGAATATTAAAAGTATTAAAAGCCACGATTATTATTGGTATCATCATTATTTAGTCCAATAGGAGTAGTTGACTTTTATTTGCCTAGATTATTTACACCACTTTCTTTCCAATATTGCATTTATTCCGTTCTTGAGAGTCCCATTAAGATCTAACATTGAGGATTAAAGATGTAATCTGATGACTCTGATCTAAAATATAATATTTAGAGGGATTGAAATAGATGAAGAAATAAAGAAAAAATGGAGTTGAAAGGAAAAATAAATAAATGAGGGATAATAATATCCCCATAACATAATAACCATAATAATAATTTAATTTCCATACTCAAACCATCCCAAAACTAAAAAGTAAACCTAATGCATTCGACAATGATGAGAAATTTGTGGATAAGTTTCAATAGCTGAAACATTTTCAACCTTATAACATAGTAGTTTTTTCTTAGAATCTCAATACAACAAAATTTCATGTGTATTTAGCTTACAAAGTCCATACCCTATTCGATATGAAATTGTTGAGGGGTCACATATTTCATGATTGCTCGAAATCTTTCTTTTGAAACCACATGAAACATAGTAATTTTCACTTGATTTTCTATGCCTTTTCTTGCATTTTTTTTTTCATTTGAGGCCCAAAATTCAATAAAATTTCCTTCCGCCATCATTTCTTTATCATTCAAATTCAGCTTCAATATGTTGCTTCCATCTAGCACCTTTGTCATTGTCTATGACGTACTCATTTTTTTTTTTTAAAACTTTTTCTTCACTTACTCTTGATATAAAAATTCGATACTACCTCTATTCTATATGTATACACATTTAGATGGTAATAATATTTCGTGTATAATTTTAATATTTTGTTAAATAAAAATTGTATAAGATCTAATAATGCCAAAATCATTTTGATAAAAATTATATATTTTCCTTTGATAAACATAATATATACGCGAATGGACTAGCACATGAAAGAAAAATCGTTAAAGGTAATATTTACATACAGGGTGATATTTACATGAAAGGAAAATATTCAGTGAATATCATATACCATTGCAACAGAAGATAATATTTCATACACGATTACAATATTTAGTTAAAGAAAATTTTTAAAAGATCTCGAAAAATTGAAGTTTGTTTTTACCGTATAAAATCACAATTATATTTTGATAAAATTCCATAAAGAAAATTAAAATTTCACAAATTAAAGTTTGGTTAGTAAGAAACCTTACCCTAAGTTAATCATGATTTTTAGACTAAGTTCAATTAGGAGAGGTTTATAAATTTGAAGGATCGAGTCGAAAATTGTAAGCGACCAAACTAAGTATTTTTCAAATGTTTTCTCTTCCACAGGGAGTGGTCATCTTCCTAGAAGTTAGCTGGCCTGTTGCTCTACCACTCAAGGATTCCAGTTAAAAGTTCAAAGTCTAAAGAGAAGTTTTAGGTATTTATTCTGAAAATGTCTATACATATGTGTGACTCATATTAGGGATAGTGAAGTATGGAGGGATCCACTAAACTCTATACCTATTATGTGGTTGTTGATCCCTAGTGTTTCGAGGTTGTTTTTAAAGTTCTATTAATTTGGTGATTGTTATATATGTATTCCAGAGATTTCTAAGTAGGTTAAAGATGTAAGTTAGACAGTAAGTGTCACAAAATGGATGATAACTGCATATTATCTTCTGTATTAAGAAGGTAATCTGAGAAAGAGTGTGACGAGCTGATATAAAATTAAAGAAAAATTTCATACACAATTATTTTCCATCTTTTATGTATAAAAGTACTTCAAAATATATATTTAATCATCTTAAATTATTTTAATATTTAATTTTACAAATTTAAACACAATTTCATACAAAAATGATAAAAAAAATTAACAATTTTAAAATCACTCTCATACCTGTGTTTTGAATGAAAATACTTATCATATAAACTATTTGTTGCTTAAAAAAAATACTTGAAACATATTATGGACATTTATTTATTTGTTGAAAAGATTCAAACGACAAAACTCTTAGTCATTAGCACATCCATATATCATTTGACTATGCTCACTTTAGAATATAGTGGATGTTTATATATCACATTCATTAATATATGATGGATTGAAAGTAGACGACCTTATAGAAGAACGAAGAGACATGATTAAAACAAGATAATCACATGCAATAATAAAGTTAGATTTAGGTTAAACTTCAAAGTTTGTGTCTATTTGATCTCTAAACTTTTAGAAGTGTCTAATGAGTCTTTAACTTTCAGTTTTGTATTAGATATTTATCTTTCAGTTTTTTTTGTTCAATAATATATTTCTAACAAATTCAAAATTGTTAAACAAAATTAAATGTTCCATTTGGCATAAACATGAACTTTAAATTTAATAAAACCTTACACTTTTAATATAATAGTGGTGTGTGTCTAGCAGATTAATAAATTTTAAAAAGTTTTAAAAAATTGGGACTAAACAAATAGACACAAAAAGATGAATGTTGAAGGGCAAAGATGTAAAGGAGTGGGAATATTTGATTGAATGCATCACTTTTATAATTACCAAAAGTTACTTTATTTTTCACAAAAGTTAATATTTGACGTCACTTCGAGCATAAATTTTTAATTAATTATTAGAAACATAAATATTTGTGTCTAGACAGAAGGTAAATAAGGAGTCCATCTATCCCCACTTATTTAATCACTTGATGCCACACTTTAACTTCAACTTTTCAATAACTTTTTTTTTTTTAAAAAAAAGAACATTCAAGGTACTTTTATTTTGAACTTTTTAAGTTATTTTTCTAGCTTCTAGGTCTGTTTTATTTTGAATTCATAAATGTTTAAAGTGTCTACATTAATCCATCAATTTAAAGATAATGAAAAACTTATAGTTATTTTTGTTAACAATTATCAATTATTCAAAAGATAGATATCATAGCTTTAAATATTTGTGTCAACATGCTAACATAGAGTATAGGGTGGGTGGATATTTTAGATGACAGATGCTAAAATCAATATTTTTGAAGTTTACAAAATTAACATAATCTTCAAAAAAAAAAAAAAAAAAAAAAACTACAATAAATCTTAGGAATGTTTTTAAGAGTACGATCAAATTAGGGGAGGGGATTTAACTATCAACTTTTAAGATGGTAATTAGTGTTTCATCTATTGAGTTATATTTGGATTAAATGTATAAAATAGATTTCTTTTACCACTAACAAGGGGTCAAATCTATCCAATCTTGTGAATTTAAACTTAGTTTAGTGATAATTGGCATATACTCTTATACAAAAACCTTAGCAATTGAAATTAAGAATCCTTTGAATATGACAACCACTAATTCTCAATCACTAAAATCCCCTGGATTTCAATCCTACTAAGAATTGAGTTAGACAAGGATTGCCTTAAGATCAAATATCTTGAGACAAAGAACAAGTTTCATTGATTAAAATTCGAACACTCCACAAGAGAGGACGATCAATCCCACTTAAATGTTCTTGGTATGCAACTCAACAGATGAATTGCAAAATTCAAGAAGCTCCCGTCTAATCTCGAAAGAGAAAGCTCAAAGGCTAAAACCCTAATGCATCATAGTAAAAAGACAACGTTACTCCTATTTCCTATGTCTTAGAAAGGAAAAAAAATTAGAAAATACTAAAATTACATTAAAATTATTACATAAAATGTAAATAATAATTTGATATCTCAGCAGTTGAAGTTGAAGTTGAAGGCTTAATCCCACCGTGCAATAATTGTCCAAAAAATAATATATATATAATGTTATTGATTCAAAAAGGCTATTTTAAATGATTGGGGTTTTGGAAACTGGAGTTTATTAGTACATAATTTATGATAGAAATATTAGGGTTGATCTCTCATTCTCATATGAATTATGAGGTTGCAACTTGCCAAATAAAACTAGTAGTAGTTAATTAATTAAACACTTGGTTGATTATAAGATTTTATTTCTTAATGACACTTTTTGCACGAAGTTTATGGAGAAACGTATTTTGTAGAGTTGAATTTGTGTTTTTGTTGATTTGATACAATGTGGTTCGATCTCTAGTACTTGATTCTATAATTCTCTCAATTGAACATGTACAATTGGTTTGAGGAAACAAAGTACGTGATGCTCTTGAAGTTGGAGTCTTGAAAGAGTCTTTGTATCTTCAAGAAGTATTCAACTTCAGGAGTTTGAGAGTCTTCTAACCGCTGGGAGAAATCTCTTTGGGCTCTATGGAGTATAAAATTTTCTGTCCCCATAAATGAAGAGAACTCTTCTATTTACAAAGTTCTTTAATGAGTTTGGGCTTAGTTGGTCTATGGATTTGGCCCTTGGGCCCATTTAATTGTATTTAGGCTAAATTTGGCATTTGGGTCAAACTAAGCCTATTTTTGGCTCATTTGGATCTTAGCCTAAATTATAATATTTAGACCAAATTAATTTTGTCTAATCTAACGGTCATGATGAAAACAAGTGGCGTCATCAGAATCTGCTAATTTATGTCTTCAATTTCAAATTGGATCTTAGCCTAAATTATAATATCAAATTGGACAAAATTAATTTTGTCTAATCTAACGACCATGATACGTGGCATCATGCTAATTTATGTCTTCAATTTCAATTTGGGACACATGTCAACTTTTTATTGGTCCAAACTTTGATAATTTTCATTTCATCATTAATTTAGGAAATGATATGACAATTTATGATTGGTCCAAAATTTATCCTTCAACAAATACCCCTTTTCGAGATTTATGCACATGTATGAGTGAATTTCGTCATTTAACATATCCTCTTGATTTAAACTCCTTTTAATGTAGCGGTCACACTGAATTTAGTACATAAGTTTGACTAGAATTTAGTATAAAATTTGAAATATGACCAAATTTTAATTTGCAATAAACTTGGGATATTATCTAAAATTTAATTGACTTGAGGATAAAAACCTAAACTTGGATGATTTGAATTTAGGATAAAATTTGGAATACGACCAATGTTTTAATTTGAGATAGATTTAGGTTTTGTCCCCAATTTAATAATTTGGAGATAAAAGCCTAAGAATTTGAATTTAATATGAGATTTGAAATATGGACTTTTTTTTTTTTTTTTTTTTTTTTTTTTTTTTTTTTTTTTTTTTAATTTGAAAGAAATTTCAAGCTTTATCCCCAATTTGATTTAATTTGGAGATAAAAGCCTAAGAATTTGAAATTAGTATGAAATTTGGAATATGAGATTTTTTTTTTTTTTTTTTAATTTGAGAGAAATTTCAAGCTTCATCCCCAATTCGATTTAATTTAGAGATAAAAACCTAAGAATTTGAATTTAGTATGAAATTTGGAATATAGACAATTTCTTAATTTGAGAGAAATTTCAAGCTTTATCCCCAAGTTAATTTAATTTGGAAACAAAAAGAATTTGAATTTAGTATGAAATTTAGAATATGGGTAATTTCTTAAGTTTAGAAAGATTTCAAACTTTATTCCCAATTTAATTTAATTTGGATATGAAAGATTAAGAATTTGAATTTAGAAAAAAATTTGGACGAAACTTGGAATATGTCCCAAATTTTAATTTGAGATAAACTTGAGATATTATCCACAATTTAAACACCTTGTATTTGAGATATAAAACTTAGGCATGTTTCAAATTTTAATTTGAAATACAAGCCTAAATAAATTTGGCATGAAATAAGAACCAATTTGAATAAAAAGATTTAATCCCAATTTAGATTTAAATCAGATTTATTTGTAATCTAATTTAAATCTAAATCTAATTAAGAAATCTCTTCCAATTTGAATCCAAAATCAGATTCCTGAGAAGATTTCGAGAGATGAAATTCAAGTAGAATTTGAATGAACCATGCTCTATAAATTGCCTAGACTTAATTTTTCTTTCACAATCCTATAGTAAAGGTTATAAATTCCATTTTTCCCCATCTTTCCCTCTATTTCGTCTTTTTTTTTTTTTTTTTTTTTTTTTTTTTTAAAAAAAAGGGAAACCTTATCCTGGTAACGCTACGGATGCGGCCCGCTTTGTAGAATAGTTATAAGTGTTGTGACTTGCTACATATGGTCTGATCTTGATCATTCATGTGGAGACATGAGAGCGGGGGCATCCTATATACAAAGGAGTTTATATAAGACCAGACCACAAAGTGTTATAGTCTCGTTATATAACGGTTAGCTTCAAGGGTAAGTGTTACTTCTTCCCCTCTTCTTCTCCTTGTAAAAGCATGCTGTAATTTTTTAAAGTTTTAATGCATAATCTTCTCTATTTTGATTCTGTTATTTTATCAACTACGTGAAACTAAAAATGGGAACATTCCCCGCTTCCGTTGCGAAACCTTCGATAGTTTCCCTTCAATTGGTATCAGAACCAGGTTGTTTCAATTTCCATTTTTTTTTAGAATTTAATTACATAATTATGGTGCATTGCATTATATAAATTTCATGTTGATGAATGTTTTATGAATGTGGTTTGCAATTTTTGATGTTTTCGAGATTAGGATTTAAGATTTACAGCTTTCTTTTTACAAATTTGATTTGTAAGGGCCCATTGTTTTAGTATTAAATGTTATCGAGTCTGTATTTCTTAAGTTTTGGGTCGATCGTTCTGTTCTCGGCGACGTTCTAATGAAATCGGGGCTCAAATTAGACAAAATTCGAAGAAGATCGAATCTGTACAGTAGCGTCACGATACTACGATGCGGTGGACGGAGTTCTTCTGCATAGCGTCGCGAGCTCCATTTTCTTTTCTCTTTACCCCTTTTGATATCTTTCTAAATGGGTGTGCAGTGCATGATGTCGCGATGCTATGAGACGGAGAAGAAGTGCATTTCAGCACTGGTTCGCACACGTTTCAATTCGATTTGGTGCTGGTTCGGGTCCAGTTCACTTGGTTCGAGCGGTTCAAGAGCGGTTCAGTTGCTGGAGGTTCGATTCGTGTTGTTTCAAGACTCGGTTCACTTGTTTAGAACCGGTTGAACCTTTTTCTACTGTAATAGCTAGTTTTTGATTAGTTAAAATAATATAAATGTTATATTAATTTAATCAATGCTTTAGAAGTCCAATTCTGGTCCATAACTGCTACTTAAATTATGCATATGATGTATAGTTTAATTATGTTATATATGTCATAATGTATGTCATATAGTAAAATCCCACCATAGGTTATACATTATTCATGCATCATTTATATTATAAATGTTATAATATATAGTTACATGATTTAATTTTATAGCATGCTCATGCATCATATAATATAAGTGTTATACTATATGCTTGCATGCATTAATAACTTAACCATGCATCATTTATATTATAAAAGTTATAGTATATAGTTTGGATGTATGGATGTAATGTATGTTATTTATTTCATTACCTTAATATATAAGTGTTATATATATATAGTAATGAAATGAGAATTGCATTGTGACATTACTTTAGATAATTTTATAATTGTTATAATTTTATAAAGTATGTCATACGATGCAATGTATGGTTTTAATTTATTTCATTTATTTTATAATCGTTATAATTAAATGAAATTAGAAATTAAAATCAATAATTCAGAATTGGATGCAAACTTAGGTAATATCATTTTTTTAAAATAGTTTTAAAATATGATTCACATAGTCCTAAGATCACAAATTTCTAATGAGATTAGAAATTAGTTTAATCTTTTTAATCACTTTAATAGGATTAAATTGGTACTTAATTAAAAGATTAAATTTATAGCAAATGTATCTATAAAGGACCTTTTGTCTAAGGTTAGTTCTGTCTAGGCTGGGGTATTAAAGTTGACGAAAATGTAACACCCCTACCTGGGAACTAACCTGAATCAGGTGAATTAGATAGATTTTCTACAAGCATGCAATTGTTGATTAAGGTTTGTTAAACTGTTTAACAAACATTAATCAAAATTATTTAACTATCCAAAGTAAGTGTTACTTTTGGACAAACTTAAACAATCATTTAGTAAAAATAACTAGACATTTTTTCTAAGTAAAATAAACCCTAGGTTATTAAAATACTCAGTGGGAGGAAAAAGATGTATATGATATGCCAATTTTTCACTCACGTTTCTTCTTTAATATTCACACCATGAGACTCATGCTTGGTTTTGAGGTGCCCTGAGAGCGTCCCTCTTCGGATGGTGTTTGCATGGGTCAATATCAAGGTGAATGGAGAGAGTATATATAGTAAGTGGGAGAGGGATATGTTGGGTTGTATGTCCTAAAACTCGCAGTTTGTAAAGTTAAACATTTACTATTATCAATAAAGATGTTATTTGACGTTTATTCAATAAAGTTGTAGAATATGTAAATTACGCTTATAAAGACTAAATCCAATAAACTAAGATCCATGGATATTACATGAATACTTGAACTTTATGTGTAGAAATAAAAATGGATCAAGTTCGAGTAAATAGCCAAAACGGTTTAAAGTATACGAATGAGGTTGGGTGCCTTGTTCTGGTAACACTATCGGATACGACCCACTCTGTAGTTGTTACAATTTGTTATAAGGTACTACAAACGAAGTGATTTTGATTTGTTCATATATTGATATGAGGAGTGGGGGCGTCCTATGCAATGAGTTTGCATAAGATTGGACCAAGAAATAAGTCACTCTTACTTTATAACGTTGTTTACTGTTTAAGACTGTCTATTTTACATAGATGACCTAGGCAACTCGATCTTAATCTTGATCTAACTATGAACACCTATTTATTCAGGCTTATCCTTAGATTTGCATTGGTGAGGGTTGGCTCAACAGCGCCAGCTCAATAAGCCTCCCATTTCAGAGGTAAGACCGGGTAAATAGCTGGGTACATAGGGTGCAAGATGGAATTCATGCCTACCCAATTTAGGGATAGAAGAAAGGTTGTTCTCTTAAATGTTGAATCCAGGTCTTGAACAAGGGGCCCCACCCTCTCATTGACTCAAGAGAGATCCGGTTTAGTGATTGAATCACAAACCAATTGTTCATTAGAGAATCAGTGGAACTTAAGGAGCAAAATGTAATTTCAGAGGTAAAAGAGCATACTGACCTAGCCGTTGTTACGAATGACTTATGAAGGGTTGACTTACCGGTTAATCAAGTGAATAGAAATATATCTACAGTGAGGAGAGTGCAACTATCGAGCTATAGTAGTATGTCTCGGTAGTTGACGAATATCAATTAATTCGGTCTAAAGAGTTTGACCAAATAATCTCAAATTTGTTAGAGCTCATGATTTGTAGGTCCATAAGGTTCCTCTATTAGCTCGTAAAACATGAACACCTTGGATTAGTAAATTGAGTGAAATTAAAATGATTTCAAATTAAAGTATTCAAATTAAATTTAGGGTTTTCAATTTGAAGTGTTCAAATTGCAATTAGGGTTTGCATAATTATATTCAATCTAATTAACGTTTAATTTATCGAAAATAAACGAAATTGGAGAGTTTATAATATTTAAATATTGATTTAAATATTAATTACATGAATATGATTCATGTTCAAAATTAGGTGTTTGATTAAATTAATATTTGATATTAAATTATTATTTAATTAATTAAAAATAAATGAGTTTTTCAATTTATTCAATTCAGAAATTGAAATTTTGTTTTTTGAATTTAATTAATTTCAAATTAATTAAATTTAAAAAATAAAAAAATGAAAAGATAGTGGAGAATTCCACAATTCTTGAAGTAGCTTTGTGTTTACTTCTTAAATTGCACCTACCCCACTTTCCTCATGAAATTAAAGTATCATTGACCTTCATACTGAGTGGCTGCATGTATTAGATACATAAAAGCTTGAAATTTCAGAGTGGAAGGTGAATTCAATTGCTGAAAAAATCAGTTTTCTACAACAACAACAACAAAAAAACTTATACAACAACAACAACAAAAAAACTTGATCTTCATCTAAAACCCACTCCATTTCACTTGATATTCACTTCAATATTGAGTTCTACCACTCAAATTCAAGATCGAGAATAGTAGAGTAGATCTCTTGGTGGTTCACTGAAGGTTTGGAGCTGAGAAATCGTGAGGAGCAGCTTGGATTTGGAAGAATTCTTCAAAGGTATATATTTCATGAAACCCTCTTCTGGAAATTTGGTTTTGCATGCTTTTAAAACTCAAATTAAATGTAATTAGAGTATTTATTGATTCTGATTGATTCCATTACATGATTATACATTCCATCAGCTGGTATCAGAGCATAATTTGAGTACTCAATTAACGTTAATTTGAGTATGGTGGGTAAATTTCTATAAATGCATGTTTTGGGACTGATATAGTGTGTTAATCAAATTTGCATTAAATTACTCTTTGATTCAATTGTGAAATTTGAAATTGGCTCTTGTTTGATGAGCTTATATGTGTGCTCTAGAGTTTGTACTTTATTTGGAGTCAATAGAGTTGAAATTAGGTTGTAATCGAAGTGAGAAGCAAGCGTGGTCGAGCTGCAGACTTCTGGACTGAAGCTTCTGCCTGTTAGCATCGCGACGCTGTTCATCAAGCGTTGCAATGCTTCAGGCATAATGATGAACAGTGTTGCAACATTGAGATGCAACGTCATGACGTTGTTCATCCTAGCTAAGAACAGCATGTGTTCATGAGCCGGTTTATGCGGGAGGTGATCGATTCGACCAATCTGGCTTCTTCTAGTCCGATTTAGCCCATTTTGGTCTGGGTCAACATCTTTTGAAGCTCTGGAGGTCCGCTTCGGGCGGTTTGGGTTGGTTCGTGTGGTCCAGATCAGAATTGAAGCTGTTTTTATACCTATTTTGTAATAATATAGTTATTATTGCTTGTTTAGGATGCCAAAGTTGAATCATATCAGTGCTATTTAAATATTTATGCATGTGGTGTATGTTATATTTAAATTAAAATATGTATGTGCATATTGTATGCCATGTAGATTTGAAATCCCACCATAGGAAGCATATTACTTGTATCAGATATATATTATAAATAGTTATAATATATAGTATGCATGTTTAGGATTTCTAATGTTTAATATAAATGTTATATTAATTATGAATACCTTTGTTGAATGTTATGGATGCAAAGCATGTCTAATTTTATAATTTTATAATTTGTTATAAAATTGATTTAGGTATTAATATCCATAACAAAGATAAGATGTATGCTCACATAGGTTAAACACTTGTTTTAATAGTTAAAATAGGTTGTTATCTTGTAAAACATGACTACAAACTCAATCGGTATATAATCCTATCTAGGGCTGGAGGTTTTTAAGTTGATGGTCTACGGAACACCTCCTACATGGGGATTATAGACGAATAATTGAGCATTATTAACTAATTTTATATGCGTACGTGAGCAGTAATAAAATGGTTTATCACTTAGACATCGTAGGTTAACATCCATTTATAAGCGTTATACTTGGATAAACCATATATACTTAGGTTGTTTAATTAGCCGGAATAAACCTAAGTATAAATATACCCATATAATTGTTAGAACACTTCGGTGAGAGTTTAATAATATATATGATATACTGTTAGAATGTTTTAGTGGGAATTTAATAACATATATGATATAGAATGCTTCAGTGGGAGATTAATAATATATACAATATGTTGCTTTTAGCTCTCGCGTCCCTAAGAGTTCACATCGAGATTCATGCTTCCTTTCGTATCAGACTGGGAGTGACCTCCATTCAGAAAGTGCTTGCATGAATCAAGATCTAGGTGAATAGGGGAAGTTGTTCATAGTAAAATCAAATATACAATGTTTAGATTTTAATTCTCATGTCCCTAAAGAGTTCACACCGTTAGGTTCATGCGACACTTCATGTCACCCTGGGAGTGATCTCCATCCGAAAAGTGTTTGCATGAGTCAATATCAAGGTGAGTAGAGGGAAGTTATTCATTGTAAAATCAAATATGTGATATATTGATTTCAATTCTCACGTCCCTAGAAAGTTCACACCGTGAGATTCATACGATGTTTCGTGTCACCTTGGGAGTGACCTCCATTCAAAAAGTGTTTGTATGGGTCAAGATCAAGGTGAATGGAGGAAGTGGTTCATAGTAAGTGGGTGAAGGAAATGTGTCAATGTATCCTGCGATCTCTTCCATTGGTTTAGACTGTGAGATTCCTATGCTGCGCTGCAGTCTCTTTTGTTGGTTTGGACTGTGAGATTCCTATGTTGTGTCTGCATGTTAGCTTTAGGCAGCCCTTGCTAATCGTTTAACGACGGCTATCCCTTCGTAGGTTTGTAACATAGGATTCGGAACAACTCAAACTTTATAAATGGATAGGATTTCTTAGTTCCATTCCCAACTTTGACTCTCCAATTTAGTAGCATCGTTGGGGCCGATCTCTGATGTCTGAAAATGGAGGGTTACACTTACTGAATTACTAAGTGTTAGTAATTTCTGACCGAAAACGGTAACTAAATGACTATAGGAATAAGAGTTATTCTGGAGATAGTATTTAGTCAAGAAAGTCTTGCTTTAATGAAGGAGTATTTGACTGGCCCTCGGTAGCACTTACTCTGGCTCAATATAGTATCATTGCAAATAAATAATGATATTACTTTTTTGCTAAAACTTTGGATGTAGTTGCATTTTTCTAATAATATTTTGTTTAAAATTCCAGCATGTCGAATTCTTAAAAAATACTCACTTCCGCTTTAGTTAACTGGAATAACAATTCAACATGCAAATCAAAATTACTAGCTAATGATGATTCAAAACAAGTTTTAACAGAGGAATATCCTTAATCTCCCAACTCATATAAAGTTTAAAACTATATAGATGAGAATGCAAAAATCGAATAACAGAGTAAATACGATTTACTTGTCATCGAAACATGCTTAGTGGAAAACGATAAAAAGACGTAGATAATAGATTCAGGTGCCACTAATCATATTTGTACTTTCTCTCAGAAAATAAGTTCCTGGAGACAATTTGCAGAAGGTGAAGTTTGTAAAGATTCAGGAGTTTGTTGGGTTGTATGTCCTAAAATTCAAAGTTTGTAAAGTTAAACATTTTCTATTATCAACAAAGATGTTATTTGACGTTTATTCAACAGAGTTGTTGTTGAATATGTAAATTACGCTTATAAAGACTAAATCTAATAAACTAAGATCCATGGCTATTACATGAATACTGAACTTTATGTGTAGACATAAAAATGGATCAAGTTCGAGTAAATAGCCAAAACCGTCTATAGTATACGAATGAGGTTGGGTGCCTTATTCTGGTAACACTATCGGATGCGACCCACTTTGTAGTTGTTACAATTTGTTGTAAGGTACTACAAATGAAGTGATTCTGATTTGTTCATATATTGACATGAGAAATGGGGACGTCCTATGCAATGAGTTTGCATAAGATCGGACCAAGAAATAAGTCACTATTACTTTATAATGCTATTTACTGTTTAAGACTGACTATTTCACATAGATGACCTAGGTAACTCGATTTTAATCTTGAGCTAACTATGAACTCCTACTTATTCATGATTATCCTTAGATTTTCATTGGTGAGGGTTGACTCAACAGCACCGGCTCAATAAGCCTCCCATTTCAGGGGTAAGACCGGGTAGATAGCTAGGGATGTAGGGTGCAAGATGAAATTCACACCTACCCGATTTAGGGATAGAAGAAAGGTTGTTCTCTTAAGTGCTGAATCCAGGTCTTGAACAAGGGGCCCCACCCTCTCATTAGCTTGAGAGGGATTCGATTTAGTGAGTGGATCACAAACCAATTGTTCATTAGAGGATCAGTAGAACTTAATAAGCAAGATGTGTTAGGATTGGTGTTCTAATTCTCCCGGAGTCTTGTAGTTTGTAAACAATTGTACATATTGTTATTAATAAAATAAATGTTATTTTATTTGCATTTACTCATATCCAATAAACTAAGATCCGTGGTTATTATATGTAAACTTAAGCATGTATATGAGATATACAAGTGGATCATGCCTTAAGTAATAACCTAAAAGGTCTGTAATATAAGGATAAAGAAGCGATACCTTATCCTGGTGATACTATGGATACAGCTTGCTTTGTAGAGGTTTACAAGTGTTGTAAACTCCTACAAATGGTCTGATCCTGATCATTTATGTGGAGACATGTGAGCGGGGGTGTCCTATACAAAGAGTTTGTATAAGACCGGACCACGAGATGATTATTCTCTTTATATAACACCGTTGATAATTGAGACTTACATCTCACTAAAACGATCATAGGTGACATGATCTTAATCCTGAGTGTTTTGGGAACTCCTGCCTTTTTGGGGATTTGTCTGATTGAGGAGCTAGGAACTCAGTTACACAAGATGGAATTCAGTCCTTCCCCGAAGCAGAGGTAAGTAGATAGATTGCGCCCTTAAGGGCTGATTCCGGGTCTTGAACATAGTGGCTACACCCTCTCTTTGGAAGAGAGAACCAAGTCATAGTTGACTTATTCTTCATTAGAGGAATCGATGATACTTAAGAAGTTAGATGTAACTACGAGGGTAAAATGGTAAATTGGCCTAGCTGCACTTACGAGCGATTTGTGAAGGGTTATTAACTATTGATTGGTTGATATGGACACAAAAATATATCTGTAGTAAGAAGAGTGCAACTTTTGATCTTTAGTGGAGTGCCTGACAGTTAACGGATGGTGGATCCCGTGACTAAAGAGTTTAGTTAGTTATTCACGTATCGTTGGAGCTTCAAGCTACAGGTCCATAAAGTCCCCTTGGTATCTCAATGGGTTCAAGTTGAGACTCATATTTTGTGTTGATTTAAAGTGTTCAAATTAATAAGAGGAAATTCAATTATATGTGATATAATTGGTATGATGTATGAGACATAATATTTGGAGGAATTAATGTAAATATGATTTACATTAAGTACCATAAAATAGAAAAAGAACTATGGTTTATATGTTTCATGAGATGAAATATTAAAACTATAGGTTATAAATATAATATGGTAAGTTGGTTATTATATTTATTTATAATATATTAATTATATGATAATTAATTCTTTTTCTCTAATAACCGATTGAGTGGGAGGTTATTGGAAGTTTTATGGTAACCGTGAGATAAAAGGAAAATTGTTTTCCTAAATTTAGAAGTTGCTCATTCGAAAAAAAAAACTCACGGAGACAAGCTATCAAATGAAAGAGTTTCACTAAGCGATAGCGTTGACAGAGACTAAACGATCGTGTAGAGTTGACTATACGATAGTAATTCAGCTAATCATTGCTACACGATTGAGAAGCAAAGTCTATGCGATAGACTTCAGTTTACTAAATGATCGAGCACATCGTCTATACGATAGACCATCATCTTATCTCCCACTTGCTTGATTGTATACCTTCAGTCTCTTTCTCAAGCCAAGATCATATAGAGCCCACAACTCCTGGATTCTCACATCGAGAATACCAAGATAACCATTGTGATAGTGTCTTTACTTAGTTCATGAATCGAGTTGGACTCGATTGGGTTGCAGAAGTTGTTGGCTATGTTCGTTGTTTTCGTGTTTGTTGACTATACCGGTCATCGCATTTGAGTGCATTGTTGGACGCTTTAGATTGATCGAGGGATTCTTGAAGAATGGTTCTTCAAAGGTATACATCCTCTATCCTTTGTATCATCGTATATCATGCTGTAATTTATGTATAAGCATAACCTGTATGTTTCTGTTTAAAGACTGTAATTGCTTATGTTCATATGAATGGAATTTAGAACGATCTCCTTCTGCTGCTCATGAAATCTTCTGGTTTGATTTTCTTCAATTGGTATCAGAGCCAGGTTGTTATGATATTCCCAATACCATTTCTATATTGAACTTCTTTTACAGTCATGGTGGGTTTTAAGTTTTTTGCATTGCGTTTAAAAGTTAAATGTGTTTGTGGATGTGTTGATTGTTGGGTTTTATGTCCTAAAATTCGTGGTATGTAAACAATGGAGCTTATTCTAAAAATTCAATAAAGGTATTATTGAATAGATTTATTGTTTGAATAGAAATCTAATAAACCTAAAAGTCCTTTGATGTGGAGACATATAGGTGGATCAAGTTCGAGTAAATAGTCAAAATGATCTATAGTACATGGATAAGGTTAGGTACCTTATTCTGGTAATACTATTGGATACGGCCTGCTCTGTAGTTGTTATAAGGAGTTGTAAAGTGCTACAAATGAAGTGATCCTAATTTGTTCATGTTGGACATGAGAAGTGGGGGTGTCCTTGTGCAAAAGAGTTTGTACAAGATCGGATCACGAAATGAGTCACTCTTACTTTATAACGCTATTTACTTTTTAAGACTGACTATTTCAAAGCGATGACCTAGGTAACTTGACCTTAATCCTGAGCTAACTATGAACTCTTGTTTATTCGGGATTGCTTTTAGATTTGCATAGGTGAGGGTTGGCTCAACAGAGCCGACTCAATATGACTGCCATTTCAGGGGTAAGATTGGATAGATAGCTGGGGACATAGAGTGCAAAAGGGAATTCACTCCTACCCACTTTAGGGATAGTAGAGAGGTTGTTCCCTCAAGTGCTGATTCTAAGACTTGAACAAGGGATCCCGCCCTCTCATTTGGTATGAGAGAGACTCGATTTTGTGATTGGATCACAAAACAATTATTCATTAGGGGATCAGTGGAGACTTAAGGAACAAGAGGTAATTTCGGGGGTAAAATAGAGATTTGACCCAGCCGTTATTACGAACAACCTGTGAAGGGTTAACTTACTAATCATGGTTATATCAAGTGGACATAATATATCTACAGTGAAGGGAGTTCAACTATGGGCTTTAGTGGAGTGACCCATTAGTTAACGAATGGGGGTTAGATTGGTCTAATGAGTTTAGCCGATTAATCTTGGATCGTTGGAGCCCATGATTTGTAGGTCCATGAGGTCTCTCTACTAGCTCGAAAAATGAATTAGATCTAGAGTAATGTGATAAGTTAATTCGAAACGTTCAAATTAGAATCAAACGAAATTGGAGAAAATATATTTAATGGGGAAAAAAGCTATGTGATGGCGCTGAGCGATCGCTTACACGATCGTTTACCTATGAGCGGCAGCTGAGCGATGCGTCGATTGCTATGCGATAGCACTAGGCAATCACTTACCTCGGGTGTGTGCTAAATGATCAAGATGCGGTGCTAAACGATGAAGCTATGTGATAGTGTTTGACACTAAGCGATCGTGTAGAATCCTCTAGTGCTAGATGATGATACTATACGATAGAAGGCGAACACTATATGATCGTGTAGTTTTGTTAAATGATAGGCGTTGGTTGCTAAACGATCAAGCAAATGCTAAAGAATCAAGCCAAATGCATGATGATGGTCGTCATTGCTAAACGATCAGACTTAGCGAGATTTTGGGCATGAGCAAGAGAAGTTAGTTCGGCCGGTTCTCTTGAGGTTGGGTCCAGTTTAGCTTCAAATGGTTTGTGGTTGGTCCAGTTCAGATGGTTCGGGTCCGGTTCAAGCAGTTTTGGAGCGGTTCGAGCGGTGTTGCAGCTGTTTTTGTAATAAGTTTGGCTTTTGTTTGCTTGTTTTTGCCAAAACTAAAACCATATCAGTACGTGTTTAATTATTTATGCATTGGATATATGTTATAACTAAATAATTCTTGTATGTGCATATAGTATGCCAATTAGATTTAAAATCCCACCATAGGAAGCGTGCAATATGCATTGAAAGTATGTTATAATTTGTTATAATATATAGTATGCATCTTAGGGTTTATTGTATTTAATATAAGTGTTATATTAGATATTGAATGCTTGTATGTTGTGGATGTTTAACATGTCTAAAGTTTTATAAGCTGTTATAAAATTGGGTTAGACATTTAAAATCCATAACAAAGAACAGCTGCATGGCCACGTAGGTTAACCACTTGTTTTAATTAGTTAAAATAGGTCGTTAAACTTGTAAAACTAGGGTTACAAACTCAATCGGTATATAATCCTGTCGAAGGTTGGGGGTATTTAAGTTGACGGTCTATGGAACACCTCCTACCTGGGGATTATGGCCGAATAATTGAGCGTTGGTAACCAGTTTTATGAGTATTCGTGAGCGATGTGAGGTAATAAAAGTGTTTATCATCTAGACATCGTAGGTTTAATTCCATTTATAAGCGTTATACATGGATAAACCACATAGACTTAGGGTTATTTTTAATTAGTCAGAAAAGAACCTAAGTATGTAGTTACCCAAACATTATAACACTTCAGCGGTAGTGAATAACTTCTATATGATAGAGTTATTAGAAAACCTCAGCGGGAGATTAATAACCTACACGGTATGTTATTCTTAGCTCCCGCGTCCTTAGGAGTTCATAGTCTGGATTTAAGCGGTACTTCGTGTCACCCTGGAAGTGACCTCCCTACAAAAAGTATTTTTTAGCTTAAATTTAGATTTGGGTGAATAAGGGGAAGTTGTTCGAACAGAAATCCAGTGTATGATTTCAACTGCCATATCTCCATATAGTTCACACCATGAGATTCATATGACGCTTTGTGTCACCCTGGAAGTGACCTCCCTTCGGAAAGTGTTTTATATGAGTCAACATCAAGGTGAACGGAGGAAGTAGTTCATAGTAAGTGGGTGAAGGAAATGTGTCAACATATCCTACGGTCTCTTCCGTTAGTTTGGACCGTGAGATTTCTATGTTGCGCCTGCTGGTTAGCTTTAAGCGACCCTTTGCTAGTCGTTTAATGACGACTATCCCTACGGAGGGTTGTAACATAGGATTCGGAACAACACAGGCTTTAGTAAAATGAATAGGGTTTTATAGTTCCATCTTGGGTATTGTTTTCCATTTCAGAGCGATACTCATATCGTTCTATAAGATCCGAAAATGGCGGGTCTACATTTACAGAATTATTAAGTGTTAATAATGTCTGACAAAAAACGGTACCTAAATGACTATTGGAATATGAGTTATTCTAGAGGTAATATTTAGTCAAGAATGTCTTGATGTAGTATCGTTGCAAAAGAATAATCTTTGGTAAATTATTAAAATTGCTAAAATTTGATTGGATATTTAATTTCAGAATGATAAGTTCATTAATACAAGTGTTGGTGTCAGATAAATTCATTGGGGATAATTATATGAATTAAAAATAAAATTTGAACATGATACTTGTGATAGACAATTTGCGGTTTGTCTTAACTGAGGATTGTCCTCTCATTCCTAGCTCTAACACAAACCGAAATGTTTGGGATGTATATGACAGATGGGTCAAGGCTAATGATATAGCTTGTTCTTATATCCTCGCCAACTTATCTGATGTGTTGACAGAAGAAGCATGAGGATATGAGTACTACCAAAGAGATTATAGAATCTCTGCGAGGGATGCCATTAAGCACGTTTACAACAATCGCATCAAAGTGGGGACCAATGTTTGTGAACATGTCCTGGACATAATGGTCCACTTTCATATGACAGAAGTAAACGGTGCTGTCACAGACGAGAGAAGTCAAGTTGGTTTTATTCTAGAATTTCTTCTGAAGAGTTTTCTGCAATTCTGAATGCATTTATGAATAAAATTTGACTACTATACTAAATGAGCTACAGGCTTATCAGACAATGTTGAGAACAAAGGGTCTGGTGTCAGAAGGAAATGTTACTACTGCCGAGAAGTGAGAAATGTCCTCTAAGCCTTAAGTTGCTTCCTCTTCAAAGAATAAGAGTATTCTTGTGAAGAAAGGCAATGGGAAATGGAAGAAGAAGCTTACTGGATTGAAAGACAAGGATAGTGCTATAAAGGGAAATGTTTGCACTGTAATGAAAAAGGGCACTGAAGGAGACACTGCCCTCAATATCTTGTCGAGAAGAGAGTAGAGAAAATGTAACTTGACTAACTTGACCCTAGAACCATTTGCTCAGCTCATCCAGTGGGAGAAGTTGCTACTTGTTTTTAATTATTAAAACTTGTATAGAACAAATTATATATATTTTTGTGATAAATGAAATGTTCATTTTAAAAAATTATGTTTGTTCTAGCAACTTCTATTGAGAATCAAATTGTTAAATGCCATTTGTAGATATTCAGATATCTAAATGGCTAGATCAAAGTGTAGAAAGTTTAAAGATTTCTAGATTTGACTGTTAACAAAGAGATGTTGAGACAGGTCAGATACATCTTGCTCAAAGAGTTGAGAGTATCTCAATGTAGTGGGAGGAAAGTGTGCTTCCTGGCCATTATTGAGATTAAGATGCAATCCCCTTATAGTTTTATCTAAAGCATATTGTATACTAAAATGTTTACAATAATTCTCTTGGCTAAAGTGTTTGGGAATTACCTAGTAGGACTAGGAATACCAGATAACCTAGGGCAAGTGGGAGAAATATCGGGTATAGAGATACTGAATGATAAAATATGGGTATAGGATGCCCTAGTTTATTGTATTTCTCTATAAAACTCAGAAACTCAGTCTTATATATCGGATGTATAAGTTAGCACTGGAGTCTTAGTCTAAGTGGGAGTTTGTTGGGTTTTATGTCCTAAAATTCGTGGTATGTAAACAATGGAGCTTATTCTGAAAATTCAATAAGGTGATATTGAATAGATCTATTATTTGAATAGAAATCCAATAAACCTAAAAGTCCCTTGACTATTAGATGAGTACTTGAACTTTATGTGGAGACATAAAGGTGGATCAGGTTCAAGTAAATAGTCAAAATAATCTATAGTACATGGATAAGGTTGGGTACCTTATTCTGGTAACACTATTGGATACGACCTACTCTGTAGTTGTTACAAAGAGTTGTAAAGTGCTACAAACGAAGTGATTTTAATTCGTTCATGTTGGACATAAGGAGTGGGGTTTCCTTGTGCAAAAGAGTTTGTACAAGATCGGACCACGAAATGAGTTACTCTTACTTTAAAACACTGTTTACTGTTTAAGACTGACTATTTCAAAGTGATGACCAAGGTAACTTGACCTTAATCCTAAGCTAACTATGAACTCCTGTTTATTCAGGATTGCCCTTAGATTTGCATAGGTGAGGGTTGACTCAACAACGCCGACTCAATATGACTGCCATTTCAGGGGTAAGACTGGATAGATAGCTGGGGACATAGGGTGCAAGAGGGAATTCACTCCTACCCGCTTTAGGGATAGTAGAGAGATTGTTCCCTTAAGTGCTGATTCTGGGGCTTGAACAAGGGATCTCGCCCTCTCATTTGGTATGAGAGGGACTCGGTTTTGTGATTGGATCACAAAACAATTGTTCATTAGGGGATCAGTGGGGACTTAAGGAACAAGAGGTAATTTCGGAGGTAAAATAGAGATTTGATCCAGTCATTATTACAAACAACCTGTGAAGGGTTAACTTACTAATCATGGTTATATTGAGTGGACATAATATATCTAAAGTGAGAGGATTTCAACTATGGGGTTTAGTGGAGTGACCCATTAGTTAACGAATGAGAGTTAGATCACTCTAATGAGTTTAGCCGATTAATCTCGGATCGTTGGATCCCATGATCTGTAGGTCCATGAGGTCCCCTTACTAGCTCGAAAAATGGATTAGCTCTAGAGTAGTGTGATAAGTTAATTTGAAACGTTCAAATTAGAATCAAACTGAATTGGAGAAAATATATTTAAATATGATTTAAATATACGAAGATGAATTTGTGTAAAAATTAATTTAATATTGGATATTAAATTAATTAGAATTATTTAAATTGTTTAGATAATTATTTATTAATTTTATTAGAAAATTAATTTATGAAATTAATTTGTAAAATTAATAAATTTTGATTTTAGAAATAAAATACGATTTTAAAATCAAAATAGATTTTGAAAATTGAAAAATTACACAAAACTTGAAAAATGGGGTTTTTAAGTTCATCTTCAACTTGCTCACAAAGAACCCACCACCTCTTCTTTAGTTTACTCCAAGCATGAGCTACATCCCATGCAACACATCTCTTTGCATGATAGTCTGCAATATATTGAGGAGAATGAAGTGAAAAATGAGGGATGAACCGACTGAATTTTTACTGAAAAATTCGGATGAAGACGGTGTTCTTCAATGAGTTGGTTCAGTGAGCTTTCTCCATATTTCCTTTAATTCCAACTTATTTTGAGTCCCACAACTCAATCTAGAGCACCAAGAGGATAGTAAGGAAGATCTTGTGGTGGTCTACATAAGGATTCAGAGGATTTTACAGCTGAAAGTAGAGATTTCGATGGTTCGGCCAAGGTATATTCTTGAAACCCATTATATTCTGTTTTAGCATGTTTCTTTTATGCCAAAATTAATCAATTAGAATGCTTATAGATCCTGTTCCCTTCTGCTGCGTGATGGTATCGATCCAACATTGATGAATGTTTATAGGATGATTGCCTCTGTTTAAAGCTTTCTTTTCATTTATAAACTGTTAATTTGTAAGGGCCCCTGCGTTTTTTAGCATAATTAACAAGCAATCGAGTCTGTATTCAAAGTGTTTGATTTTTTTTAAGTCGTTCATGATGAAGTTTCGTAGCATGGAGATGCAGTTCTTATCGAGAAAGAAGACCAAGGGTTGGTCGTATCGTGTAGCCTAAGGTAAATGATTGTTGAGATTTGGCTAAAACATCGTGTAGAAATGTTTTGCCCGATCATGTATTATTTACTAAACGATCGTTTAGCTAGGGTAAAGAGTTTACTTTATCGCGTAGCGTTGGTTACTCGATCATGTGGACGCTGGAGGTAAACGATCGCATAGAGTTTTGACACTCATCGTTTAATAAAAGGTGCATGCACTAAACGATCGTGTAGTTCAACATGCCTCATCGCATAGTCACTGACTATACGATCACTCGGTATACGATACCTTGACACTTGCTCAGCGATCGTTTAGACGATTATGCTTCACCACATCGTTGTCGTTTAGTTGATCGTTTAAGGCTTGCGTTGCATGATGCGTGTTGCACGATCGCGTGACCTCATGCTTCATCGCATAGTCAAAGGTACATGATCGTTGCTAAACAATCATTTATGCTCATACAACGTTGCTAAATGATTGAGTAAAGAGTTTACTCTATCGTGTAGGCGATCACAAGAAGTTGGTACACGATCAAGGAGATGCGTTTCTTCGTCCGAACGGTTCAAGACCCGGTTCGCCTGTTTGAACTGGAGACTCATTGTGCTTTGTAATAGTTAGCTTTGTTTTTTGAGGATTTGAGGCTAATTATCCTGGTTCATTAACTTTTATTTAATATATATGAGATGTATGTTGGTTTATATGCCATAGTGTATGACATATAGATTTAAAACCCACCATAGGCTATGCATTTTATTCATGCATCATATATTGTAAGTGTTATAATATAGTTTCTAGCATGATAAAATTACAAGAAAGCATGTGCATGAATCATGAAATATAAGAGTTATATTTATGCATGCATTAAGCATATTCATGCATCATCTTTATATTATAAGAGTTATAGTATAAGGATGTATGGAAGCATGTATGCTTGGTTCGTTGCTTTATTATATAAGTGTTATATAAAAGTAGCAATGAATGAACAATGCATGGAGCATGACACTTAGGCTTATTTATAAGAGTTATAAATGCCTTGTCTGTGTTGCTTCGCGTTGTGAATAGTTTTGGTTGTTTCCTGTTATAAGCGTTATAATGGAAATTAGAACTAAAATCGATAAGAAAGAGTTGTATGTGAACTTAGGTAAACTCATGTTTTAAAATAGTTTTAAAATTAGATTGAGATAGACCTAAGTTCATGGTTCTAATGCGATTAGAAACCTAAGTTTAATCTTTTGAATCGGTTTAATAGGATTAAATTGATTGGAATAAAATATTAAATTTGTATTAAATCTATCTATAAGGTACCTTTTGTCTAAGGCGGGTTCTGTCTAGGCTGGAGTACTTAATTATTGACAGAAACGAAACACCCCTACCTGGGAACCTACTTGGAAAGGTGAATTAGATAGATTTGCAATAAGCATGCGATAGTTGATCGAAGACTTCGTTAAAGAG
Organism: Benincasa hispida; assembly: GCF_009727055.1. Lineage (NCBI taxonomy): Eukaryota > Viridiplantae > Streptophyta > Magnoliopsida > Cucurbitales > Cucurbitaceae > Benincasa > Benincasa hispida. The sequence continues at coordinate 59,698,628 of NC_052357.1, forward strand.
TTTAATGAATGCTGACAACAAGTTGTTCAATACCATTTCTATATTAAACAATTTTGATTGTCGTCTCATTAAACTCTTTAATAGACTTTGATCAAACTTGCATGCATGTAACAAATCTATCTAATTCACCTTTCCAGGTAGGTTCCCTGATAGCGGTGCGACGTTTTCATCAACTTAAGTACCCGGGCCTAGCCAGAACCCACCTTAGTTAAAAGGTCTGTTATAGATACATTTGTTACATGTTTAATCTTTTATTAAGAATCAATCTAATTCTATTAAACTGATTAAAAGATTGAACTAAGATTTATAATCTCATTAGAGATATGATCTTAGGTCTATCTCAATCATGTTTTAAAACAATTTTAAAAATGATTATAATCTAAGGTGTGCATGCAACTCTTAATTATTGATTTTAATTCTAATTTCATTTAATTATAATGATTATAAATAAATGAAACAATTAAAACAACTATTGCATGCTTGACATACTTCAGTTAATCATAACATTTATTAATTAACCTAAGGTAATGTCATGCTTCATGCAATCTCCATTCATTACTAATATATATAACAATTATATAACTAGGTAATGAATCAAACTATAACATACTTTCCATACATTCATTCAACCATATATTATAACAATTATAATATAAATGATGCATAGATATGCTATAAAATGCATACATACATATACTATAACATTTATACTATATGATGCATGAGCATGCTATATAATTTAAATCATGCATATCCATATGTTATTACACTTTTAATATAAAATGATGCATGAATATAAATGCATAACCTATGATGGGATTTTTAAAACTATATGACATACAATATCACATATAAGATAAAAGGAAATTTAAAAGGCTAACTATTACAAGAGTACGAGTCATCTAGTTCGAAACAAGTGAACCAGGCCTTGAACCATTCGAACCAAACCACCATTAAGGAAGTCTCTATAGTGATTGTGTAGCCAACTTGTTGAGATTGCTACAAAAACTTGCTACACGATCTTGTTGCAAATGCTACACGATCCTGTGGTAGAAAACTACACATTAAAAGAAATTTGAGCTTTAATGTAGGTTGTCGATAGTATTATTAAAGCCCTTTAATGTCGGTTTTAAACTGACATTAAAGAGCTTCAATAACATAGCCTTCAATGTCGGTTGCAACCGATATTAAAGGTCTTTAATGTCGGATGCAACCGACATTAAAGACCTTCAGTGAAATTTCCAACCAACATTAAAGCCTCTATTTTTTTAAAAAAAATTATTAACCAACATTGAAGCCTAAATCTGTCCTTTTTTTTTTTTTTTTAAAAAATTCTATTGCCAAATCCATTTTTTTGGTAAAAAAAGTATAACATGACACATCATCATTGAATGTTGTGGCTATGACATATTATTCATGTATGGATTGTAAATCTATTACATTTAATCCACAAATTCTGCTATAAAATTATAATTTAAAAGGTTGTACAATAATTCAGGCCTTGAAAACACAAATTACAAGTAATACAAACATTATGATTTTACAAACATTATGAGATTACTGTCTCTCTCCATTAGTAAGTATGGATCCCTTCATATTCTTCTTGAATTAACCCCCTAGCTTCAACAATGTCTGGTTATAGGCATTTTTGTCTGACCACTATTGTTCAAAGGATCACAAACAAAAAAGGTTTAACACAAAGGATTGAAAGTGAAAATGTGATAAGAATTCATATTCAACTAACCATGTTTATTGGGAATGTGCATAAATGGTACATTCAAGGCAAAATTCTTGTAGTGAATGTGTTGAATCTAAAGTTTCCTAAGAAAAAGCATAAAGAGGTTGCGATACCAAATATTTACTCCTTTGTTGCATCTGCAAAACAAGAAAACTCAATAGTTGAATAAATGAGAGAATCTTCTTTTTCAAGATCTTGAAGAAGAAAAGCTTGGTTACCTAGATATGAGATACGAAGACGATGAAAATTTTCGGCAGCATAACGATGCTACAACAACAAAACCAAAATTTACCTTGAACCTGTTCCACAAGCCATAAAAATCAAAATCTAATTTCTACCATAAAATAAGCCTTATACAAGCCATAAAAATCAAAACCCAACAAGTGAAATATAAAATAAAACCAGTCCCCAAATATTTTCACTATCCCATATACCAATTCTTCAAAAAATATTTTACATACAAGAAAAAAGGAACCATGAAACATGAAACATGATTGAAGATCAACCATGATTCATTGAAGTAGATCAATTAAGGATGGTAAGAATTGGAACTTCATCTCCAATGGGATAATTGGTTGAAGCACTCCTCCATTTATCAACTCTCATTAACCCGCAACTCCTACATTTTTCCTGCCGATGACATTATTTGAAACACAACAAATTAAAAAAAAAAAAAAAAAAGGTCCCATATTACTAAAATTTGCCATCAGAAGTCATAGTTTCTAAACAAGCAAAAAAGAAACACGTTTTCAACATACACTAATAGCACAAGAATCTATACAAGTTAAAACAATGAGAAAGAGAAAACAATCAAGAATTAGTTGTAACAACAATGTCCAACAAACATTACCAATTCAGCTAAAGATCTATGAAATGCAAGTAAAAACGATAGGAAAAAGAAATGAAAACCAATTAAAAGAAAAAAACTAGTATCTTATCCTTTTTGCCACTCTTAAAACATGAAAAATAGACCTCAATAATCCCCAAGTCTGTACATCAAAGAGCCTTTGATGACCTGCAACAATCAAATACCCAATTAAAATACTCAAAAAGAAAGTTGAAACATTTATATGCTTACTTTTCCAACTTTACTGTCACTAACACATTCATTTTTAAGAAAGCAAAATTGAATACCGCAACAAACATCAAAAGTAATAATACATAGATATCTAAAAGTGTAAAAAAACATAACCTTTAGACGTCAAAAAACCCTCACTTTTCAAAGATTACAAGATTGAATATTATAAACAACTTTATAAGATTTTTACCTAAAATTTAGAAGGTTTAGATATAAACTGATGGAAGAGAAAATAAAATTACATAAGGAAATCAAACAGAAGACCTCCTCCTTATATATTACATTTTATAAATATGCCCACAATAGAAAAGTTTAAAATAATTTACAATGATAACATTGTAACAAATTGTAGAATTAATAACAAAGGAAAAAAAATAATTATAGGACAAATCTTTTCTCGTCAAACACAGAAGTAAGCCTTCTGACTACCTTTACTTAAATTGGCAACATTGAAATAAATAGGGG
>NC_052357.1:60005439-60218540 GCF_009727055.1 Benincasa hispida
AGATGACAGCGATCGGCCGAACAAAGTCGAGATCTTTCCGGCCGCCCTCAAACACTGTTGAACAACTCCGACCATCCCCGATCTGTGATGCCTAGGCGCGTAGACGAAGACAACCAGCGACCGGCTGAACGAAGTCAGATCTGTCCGGCCGCTCTCAGACACCGCCGAACGACTCCGACCAACCCCGATCTATGATGCCCAGTGTTGACCGGTCCAGATCTGTGATGCCCAGCGCTGACCAGTCCAGATCGACCGTGCCCAGCAGTTCCTGTATGTTGCCGTTGTCGCCGATTTTCTCTCTCAGATCGGCGTCTCATCTCAGCCACTGCCGCACCAAAAGACAGATGGAAGAAGTGTGGGTGTTTTCCAGGCGAGTATGAGCAACCGAATGGAGTAATTTTCGCTGATCATGGATGAGTTTGGAGGGGGAGATTCTTCTTCATACCACCAGGACTTGGAATCGACATCCAAGATCCAACCAGATCTTGTCTCTTTTCCAGTTGCGCCCAATCATGGTGACTCGACACAATACCCAGATTGAAACCCGGTAAATTCTTTCCCTATTTTACCCACTACAAATATCCTGTATGGTTTTTCCTCAGCTGACAGTACCACCAGCCTGAGTACAATTGGAATCAGTATTATCGCCTAGTCAGGCAATATACAGTCTTTTGGTCTTGATAGTGTGAACGGTAAAAAACCTTGGATTGTTGACTTAGAGGCGACGAATCATCTTACTGGTACCTCTGATCAGTTTCTCTCATATTATCCAAGTGCTGGTAACGAACAAATTAGGATTACAGATGGGTCGTTCGCACCTGTTGCAGGAAAAGGAGATTTATCTCCATTTGAGGGTTTGGTTTTGCGGGACGTTTTACATGTTCCTAAAATTTCATATAATTTGTTATCCATCAGTAAGATTATAAGAGATCTGAATTATCAGACAGTTTTTTCACCCGACTCTGTTTAATTTCAGGATCTAAGCTCGGGGACGATGATTGGCACTGTCCGGCACGATAGGGGACTCTACTTCCCAACTGATAATGCTTCCTCTAGGAATGATTATAGGACTAGCCTTGTCTTCTTAAATTTTTCTACCTCTGAGACATTCTCTCCCGTAGCTAAACTCAATACTATCCGAGTATTGCTATCAGTTGCAGTTAACAAAGATTGGCCTCTACATCAATTGGATGTAAAGAATGTCTTTCTCAATGGAGAACTTGAGAAGGAACATGAATCCTCCTCTCGGATTTGAAGTTCAGTTCAAACAGCGAGTCTTCCAGTTGAGAAAGTAGCTATATGGGTTGAAACAATCTCCGAGAGCCTGGTTTGACAGATTTTCCACCTTTGTCAAAGGACAAAGGTATACCCAAGGGCACTCAGATCATACACTTTTTACAAAGAAGTCAACTTCAGGGAAGGTAGCAGTCCTCATTGTGTATGTTGACGATATTGTGCTCTCCGGTGATGATGATGATGAAATTGTGAAACTCAAAGCAAAGATGGCCAAATAGTTTGAAATTAAAGACCTTAGGAAGTTAAGATACTTTCTCGGAATGGAAGTAGCCCAGTCTAGGGACGGAATCTCAGTGTCCCAACGGAAATACACGATTGATCTTCTAACGGAAATAGGAATGACTGGGTGCAAACCTGCTGACACCCCAGTTGAATATAATTTAAAGCTCAGCAATATTAGTAACAGTTTTCTGGTCAATAAAGAAAGGTATCGGCGGTTAGTTGGGAAATTGATATACTTATCTCAGACTTGATATTTCATACGCAGTGAGTATCGTCAGTCAGTTTATGCAAGCTTCTTGTGAAGAACACATGATAGCAGTTGAACGCATCCTACGATATCTGAAAGATACACCAAGTAAATGGTTAATGTTTAAGAAGTCTGATAAATGTTGCATTGAAGCCTACACTGATTTTGATTTGGCAGGATCTGTTGTTGTTAGAAAATCAACATCAGGGTATTGCACCTTTGTTTGGGGTAATCTTATGACCTGGAAGAGCAAGAAACAGGGAGTTGTGGCCAGAAGTAGTGCAGAAGCTGAGTATCGGACCATGAGTTTAGGGATATGTGAAGAAATCTGGTTGATGAAAGAGTTGTTAGATCTTCATCAAGACAATGAGCTCCTAATGAAACTATTTTGTGACAATAAGGCAGCAATAAGTATTGCAAATAATCTTGTTCAGCATGACAGAACAAAACACGTTGAGATCGACCAGCACTTCATCAAGGAAAGACTTGAGAACGGAAGTATATGCATTTCTTATGTTCCCTCAAATCAGCAAATTGCAGATGTGCTCACAAAAGGGTTACTGAGACAAAGCTTTGATTACTGTGTTAGCAAGTTGGGTCTTATTGATATTTACGCCCCAACTTGAGGGGGAGTGTTGAAAAAAACAGCTTGTAACCCTAGAGGTATTTTAGTAATTGTGTGTATCCTAGGGCTTCCCACTAGTCTATTTATTTGACCTATTCTCTTGTACTTTGATTATTAGAATCAATAATAAAAACCAGTGTCTATCGTGGTTTTTCTCCCTGTACTAGGGTTTCCACGTAACTGTTTTTGTTATTCTCTTCCCTACGCTTTTATTTTTAACAAATTTAAATAAATTAAATAATTAATTAATCAAATTAACATTTATTAATTTATTTAGTTTAAATTTCAAATTAATTAATTAATTAATCAATCAATCAAATTAACATTTATTTATTTTTTTAATTAAATATAAATTATTTAATTAATTTAATATTCGAATCATATTCAAATGTCTTTCTCTCTCATAACCTATAGTTTAATATGAATCTTATTTACATTAAGTTTACTATATAGATTTAATATGAACCAATTCATGTTATTTAATATTTGAACCTTCAATATTATTCTCCCATATATATAGTTTTAAATTTGAATCTAATTTAAATAAACTATATATTATAATTTATCCATATACATTATATTAAATGATATCATATACAATAAATTTCCTTAAACAATAACTTGAACACTTCAAATTTACATCACCTAAATCCTGATTTGATCTTGTTGTGAGCTAGCAGAGGCACCTTATGGTCCTACAATTATAAGTTCCAATGATATGAGATTAATTAATTATACTCTTTAATTAAATTAATCAACATTCATTAAATATGGGACACTCTACTATAGACCCAAAGATGTACTCTTATGAACGGTAGAATATTTATGTTTCTGTTGATTTTTAACCATTTCTTGTAAGTAAATCTTTCACAGGTTGTCCATAACTACAACTAGGTCAAATTACCGATTTACTCTTGTAGTTACTTCTTGCTCTTTAAGTACCATTGATCCTCTAATGAATAATATGTTTATGGTCCAACCATAAACAAAGTCTCGCTCGAGCCAGTGAAAGGGTTGAAGCCTCATTGTTCAAGTCTCGGAGTCAGCACTTAAAGAAACAACCTATCTACATACCCTAAATGAGGGAATGAGTAAATTTCATCTTGTGATGCTATGTTCCCAGCTCCCCACTCGGTATTGTTTACAAGATGGTAGGTTTATGGAATCGAAAACTAGGGTCACTCTCACCCATACAGATCAAAGGATGACTCTCATGAGCAGGAGTCCATAACTCACTTAGGATTCATATTGAGTTACATGATAATCATTTGAAATACTAATCTCTTCATTTAACAGTGTTATAACGAGAGACTATATATTTCGTCGTCTGGTCTTATACAATCTTATTGCATAGGATACCTCCACTCACATGACTCCAAGTTTTATTACTTCTTCGACAGTCTATGGTTACACTTAGACCATATTTATTCATTTTCATCACTCATACACATTTGGTCAATCGGATATGAGGGATTGAATTCATTAGAAGAATTTGAGCCCTCAGACTTACATATGACTCATTTAATCCATAAAAAAAATCATTATGAATTTTGAATAATCACGGAGATTTTGCCAAATAGTCTTCAATTTAGTATAATATGCTTCAACCGAAAGTGTACCTTGATTTGTAGTGACTAACTATTTGCAAAGTTGATAAAGATGTAGACTATTGCTCTATCTAAAACGATCCTTGAGTTCATCTCAAACGAACTTTGCAGATCCAGAGTAGATAATACTTATGGAAATTTCTTTCGAAACAGAATTCGTGATCCATAAAGTAATCACTATCGTTGTTACATTTCCATGCAACAGATAAAATTTTCTCTCTAGGACTTGGTTTTACGATCGTTCTATCTACTAATCCTTCTTTATTCTTTCCAGATAAAGCGAATGTCATCACTCTACTCCTTGATCCATACTTGCTTGCTCCATGATCCATCCTTCTCTCACGGCACCGCCCAGACCTCTGTTTCCGTTCAACACCTGCCTCCTCCGTTCGACGTTTACGTGACTCGAACGTTTCTCTGTTCAGCATTCGCAGGACTCAGTGCCGCCCCAAGCCAATCGGCACCTTCACGCACGGGCTCCCAACTGTGACTCGAGGCTGCCGTTCGGCCACCCACGTGCAGATCCATTCCTGTCGCCGCGCCTAACCACGAACCAATGCACCGTCGCTCACCACTGCCCCGATCCTTGCCAGAATCTTGAGAAAAATCTTGAGTAAGACTTAATTTCCTTGGAATTTGGGAGGTGTAATTCACCCATTTGATTTTGAATTAAATTAGTAATCTCTCTTTGGTTTGAAACTTAGATTCAAGATTTGGAAATTTTTAGGTGTTGACCATCAAGATAGAGACCATTTGTTTTGCAGAAAATTGTTAAAGTTTGATAAGTTTTGGGTAAGTTGTTGGATGGTTATTCTTTTGGGTTGAGAGTAATAGTGGAAAATTTAAGTTATTGATTTTGGATTTAATTCATGTTCAGGTTGGCAAATTGAATTGAATTTTGGAATTTGTTTTGGACCAAGCCAAAACTTTGAGTTGATTCAAGTTTATTAAAGAAATTTTAAGGAGATTATTTACGTGGACCATTTTTTTTAAACTAATTTGAGGTAAATGGTACCATTACCGGTGTCGTCATACCAGGCGGCCTAGATTAGATTTATAAAGTTAATTAATGGACTTTAGAAGCATGATTTTGTCTTTGTGATATACTTGTTGCATGACAGATTTGAGTATTATGAGCGTGTTTGAACTTCCATGTTATGCTATGATCTGTGCGGTGGGAATAATACTGAAATTATGTATGTGATGCATGATTAGACCAATAGGGCAGTTTACCGTCTCACCTCGATGCATGTTTTATTTCAGGGGATCGACGGGTCTAGTTTCATGTCTTGACGGTGTTCCTTCAAGCCACTAGACATGCGTGAGCCAACGGGTTCATTTGCATGTTATGATTTGGTGAACCAACAGCATCACTTTCATGTATATTTCTATGTTTTGACGGTGTGCCATCAGGCCACTAGACATGCGAGTCAAGGCAAAACAATATGTCCTTTGGTTGGTTTTTTTTTTTTTTTTTTTTGAAACAGTTATAGTTGTTTGAACTACGGGTTCCGCATTTGAACTTATATGTCTTCTCATGTTTTGTTTTGTTTTTAGTTTTCTTTTCACAAACCTTCCTTGACTGGATCTAAGGTTTAAGTTAATATTTTTCCTCTGCTTTTTAATTAAATTTCTATCTTCATGTTAAGGGGTACCCTGATGAGATCTTGAGTTAAAATCCAGATAGTTTCTTTATACACTTAGGCAGTCCAAAATTCTATTATTTTATTTCATTTATTTCTTTTTCCTCAATGTGGCATTTATGCATGCATGTAGTAACGATCCCCTTTTTAGGTGTCCTAAGAAGTCGGGTTGTTACACAACAGCTGTATAACAAAAACCCTAGTTGGTCCAGAGGGATGGTGGAGGTGAATGATTGAAATGAGCTTAGATTGACGAAGAATAAGTGCTAGAGTTGCTAGGGTTTATGGAAATCATAGTCGTGAACGAAAGAAGAAGACGAAAATGAAAATGAAAAACACAGAAAGATTGAGTAAAATTACCACTCAGATACCATATCATGATAATTGAGAGGGAAAATGAAAATTCATGTTATTCCACAAAAGAGAAATCCTCTCTTGAATATAGATACATGTGCACGGCACGAAATAATAGAAATTAAATGGATATTAATAGAATACGGGAGAAATATATAACAAAATACATATATTGTAATAAGTTCCAACCTTAGACTTTTACGTCATAGATATTTGCTTCGAGTTATTTAAGCTTAGTTGACAACTAACCACTTCATTCAACATCGTACCTTGTCAATTTTGCGAAGGGGAGGTGTGGTAAGGATAATTACCACTTTTATATAAGAATATAACAATAGTAACGAACTGATGGTGGATCATCAATCACAATTTACACAAACTAAACCCAAATGTATATATAACCTTTCCCGTGGTAACCAAACTTCTAGAACAGATGTTACAAACTGCACCAATTTCAGTAGCGATGCTACTCACGAAACTCAAAGAACCGAAAAGAACATGAATCATATATACTCAGTAAAATATTGGTCCACTAATCAAACCCAAATTCATCCTTCAGATCTAATGCTAGTCATAATGTCGGTCTTTGAGGCTGTGATCACTTCAAAAAATGTTGATCACAAGGAAGCCCCAAATTCACCATCTATCTTTGCCACTTTCTCTCTGAAAATTAAAATAAAAGGCATAACCAGTAAGCAAAACAAATATATAAATATGTTTTTTGGGGAAACGAAAATTTTAACAAGAACGTTTACCATTTCCCTTTCCGTTCTTCTGTGCTTGAGAAGTTGATCTTTGGATTCGTGGGGAACCCTGCCTTCCATTGGCACCAGGTAATGAATGCCTTTTCTTGATGTAGATTTCTGCATCTTGGACATCTGGACTGGATCTTGGAGAATTGTTTAAATGCACCTTAGCTCTGGCAGACTCTGTAGCTCGCATGAAATGAGGGAGAGATTGATTGCAACTGCTTTCTCTCGACTCTTCTTCAAGATGATCAGATCTTGCTGAGCCAAAAGAATTGCGTCTCTTTTCAATCTTCTCATCTTTAGGAAAAGGTTCCAAATGATTTGGCGAGTCAACATTGCGATGGAGATTTGAGGGTGATTTCTTACTAGCAGTTAGTGACTTGCGCTTGTGGTTGCTTCTGCTCGCATCAGTTTTTCTCTTATTAGATTTTATTGAGATCTGACTGGGAGGTGTTCCTTGGGATTCAAGATGAGTGACATGGCTTCTTGGAGAGGCTGATGGGGACAACCTGTAATTACCTGTTTCAGCATCCTGTTTTCTCTGCAGATCAGATGCATTTACGTCCGGCTTCAATTCATTTTGAGTAGACTTCACAGTTATTTTGTTGATGAATTCGCCAGAGACAACACTAGACTTTTCTGGAGACGCCAAAAGAGGTTGATATAAGTTTGACACTAGACTGGAGGGAGCACTACCCACGTCAATTTCTGTGCTCTTATTACTGCTACGGTCATGGACACATATCTCAGTTACATTGGTTTCATGCTCATATTCTAAGGCTCCAGCTTCGGATAAATCGGGTGAATCAAGAGTAGAGGTAATAGAAAGTTCAGTCCCACAGTCAGAGCCACCAATTCGAACCGTCCTGGATCCATTTGTGATGAAGTCTTCTGTAGTGGACAACTCCTCCGTCCTTAGAGCAGTACCTGAAGCAGATGACATAGCACCAATACGAGACTCTGCCCCAGTTTCTTGATATGATGAACTGATTGATCTACCTGAACTTTCCATCGAACTCAATTCTTGAAATTTGGACTGTGCAGCAATGAAAGCTGGATTACTTGCCCTCCTCGAACCAAAGATAGTCTTTTTCTCCTTCACCTCTGGTTGATTTGAGGAAAACATCCCAGTCGATGTTTTGTTTTGCTGGATTTCTGTTCCAAGCTTCTCTGTATGAGTGTTATACTGCAACTGAGAATCTGCGACCAATTGCATCCTCTGATCTAAGGGAGAATTTGCCTCCATCAAGGTCTCTTTCACATTCCAGACATCTGTATCCTCCTCAACCCATGCCTGCTCCAAACCCTCCGTCTTGGAAGAGGTAAGTTGACATGGCTGAAACTCTGCACTGTCCATATCATAAGTAATCAAGTTATCTTCACTTTCAGAATGCACAACTGATTCCCCAACGCAGGTTCTTGAAACAGCTGACTTGCAAAAAACATTAGAGTCAATCCCAGCACTAACTTCAGACGCACAAAGTGTTTTTTTCTTTTCCTTTCCTTGCTCCCCCGTCATGAACTCTGCTTCCCTCATCTCCAGAACATCGACTGATGAAAAAGACGTCCATCTCTCCAACCATTTCCAAGTAGTCTCAGATTTAGAATGTTGGTAACTAATGTTGATAGGTCCGGTGGTTGATGTAGACTCCAGCAGCTTCAAATAAAATAAAAACCAGTTTTATAAGATATAAATATATGTAATTGTTATGGTGCTTAATTCTTAACAAATCACAGGATAACAGAATAAAACCTGTCGAACAAAGCTGTTGCCAAGTAATTTCTCAATTGAAACGTAAGTCTCACTTGATTTCCTCAACTTTTCCTTCTCCTGAAATACAAGATACAAAATAAAGAGGAGGTAGCATGAATATTTCTTTCGTTATCATCGCTCTCATGCATAATTGGATTGGTAATTTGAAGCCATGAACAGTATGCATATTTTTTTAAAGTCAAAATCAAATCTGGGTTAAGTTGTGTTACCAAGGCCTTATATCTATTGCTGTCCACGTCCTGTTCTTCAGAATTTGACTGTTCAAGTGCCAAATGGGTAAAACGTGCACGCACAAGAGCTTGGAATTTGATGATGGCCTGAATACAGCGAAGAGTTTCAACAGCATGTTTCCTGACCAAGCGCCCACGGATAGCAGCTTGCAACTTAACCACATTCTTAAGCTTCAGAAGCTCTCCTCGGGCCTGCAAAAGAAGTTCACATAAATGAAGGGACAAGGATGGGGATCGGTCATAATATCTGATCTGAACATTTCAATAGAACATACCAACCACCCTCTGACAACAGTCTGGATGATAATAACGCTGCGTTCCTCAATATCAACGTCAACTTTACTCTCCTTTTGAATGACATCAACAACTTCAGATTCCTTGAGATTTTCAGTACTCTGTAATTGAGGTTTCTCGCTTGCGCACTGCAAAACAGGATCTTTTTCTATTATAGAACCGTTAGTTGGTGGCTGGAAGTTAATGTTAGCAGTATCGAAGCTCTCTTTATTTCCAGGAGAAGCGATTTCAGCTATCACAGTGTTGCTTAGCACTCGTTGCCGGCTAGATCTCTTTCGAAAACTCCAACCTTGTTTGTCATTCAAACGCTTGCTCTGGATAAATTTAAATTGGATCATATTATATGAAACACAAATGCAACATAAAAATGACTAAAATACACATTCCGTATCTTGATCCAATCGCGCATAACAAGAAATGAACCAAAACTTGGAACAATAGCACTTTTAACACTACAGAAAGGCATAATCTCACAAAGATGCATTGAGAAAAGGACAGTAAAGCGATAGAAGGTAATCGAATCCGTAATGCAGCACAATTCTCATAAAATGCTTAGCAAGTCTCCACTATAATTCATTTCTTAATTCCAATTATTTGATAAGCGAGAAACAAACTAGATCATTATCGCTAGATTTTAGCAGAACACAAATTCTAGAAACATCAAATATTGCTTATTCAGTAAACCCGCCGAAACAAGTACATTGCTCACTTCCACTAAGTAGAGACTAAATTTGAGCATTAAACGCCAGTTCAACCAAAGAGATACATTCATAATAAGCAGAAAACTAAAAGAAAAGCAAAAGCTGAGAAAGCAAACGAAGAAAAGCCAAAATTCCGAAGAGCCAATGAGATAGATACCTCAGGAATATCATTATCAATGTCATCTTTCTCCCTCGAATCACCACCGCACGCGATTATCTTAAAGCACGAAGTAGACTTCCCCATAGCTACAAACCTTTCACCGACTGTTTCACAGATCTAGGAGACCAAAAACAAAACCCTCCAGCACTAGACTAGCATCGGGAGCACCAAAAAGAGGCCACACAGAGGAATCCGGAACTCAAAAACCACTAAAACTCAACAAAATTTAGCTATTTGAAATCCGTTTCAGCAAAAGAACGAGAGGGAGTGGGGAGGCCGAGGGAGAAAGGCTTCTGCAGTTCTGCTCCTTTCAAGTATTGCAGATAAAAATAATAATAAAATATTTCAATTCCCCAATTTCTCGACAATTACTCGCGATAAATTACGTTTACTAAGTCAATATCGTTTTAATTAATTTAAATAAAGATATCATGTGGTTAAAAATATGGGCCACCGGCAAAGCGATAGAAGGTAATCGAAACCCCTTCCCCTATATATATTTTTCAATCTGTTTCACTGTTCAATTATATAATAAAATTATTGCTTCTATAATTTCAGCAATAATAAAATCAAATAATGAAGTCAATTAAATAATATGCCCAAAATAGAGAAAGGAAAAAGATATTAGATGGGACGGAAAATTTCTAGATTAATGTCACTAATTTCGTATAATGATTTACACATTTTAAATTTTGAGATGATTATTATAAAATAAATAATATAGTTAAAATAAGAGTGGAAACTGGAAATAGTATAAAACTATTGGATATTAATACTGAGATTGAGGCCAATTATTTTACTGCCACATGTGTGAGATGGGAAGATTGGAAATTCAGGAGACAGAAAATGTGTGACAGGGTAATATGGACAAAGACAGTGTGACATGATAATTAAATTAAATTGGAGGCTACGGATGTAGCTCAACTTGGAGACCATTTTTTTTTTAAAATAAAAAAAGGTCTAATTTTAGATCAATGAAATTTTATGATATAGTTATTTTGATTCATATAACTTGCTCCAACCTCGCAAATTAACCATATATAGTTTGAAGATTCACCCAACATTTCCATGTAAATGGAAGATATGCTTCATATTCAATACTACCACGCTACAAGGTTGGTTCATGTAGTCTGCCTGAACCATATGGATAAAATTTAAAATTTGTATAACTAAAGATACTATATTGAAATTAAGTTCAAACCATAAACACCAAATCGAAACATCTAAAATTATTGGGAATAAATTAAAATTAAACTCAAATTTTAAGGATCAAATTAAAAATATATATAATTATGCGGACTTGAACTTCAAGTGATATATATATATATATATCATAATTCATAACACAACAGGAATTATAGTAGCATTGGAAACTAAAATTATATGAAATTAAAGGTCTGCTTGGATTGACTTAGAAAAAAATATTTTTCAAAAATTTATTTTCATTTGATAAAAACACTTATATGTTTGACAACTTTTTTCAAATTTATTTTTATATATAAATTTGTTGGTTTGTTATATACTAATAGTGCTTTCACTAATGTCAAATTACTATAAAATGGAACTAACAATTTAAAATAATGGTGGTCGGTGGTGGTCGCGGAGAGCAATAGTAGCCATGGGAACATAATGGAAGTATGGTAGACGACTTTTGGAGAGTTTTAGTCATTATAAGAATTGGACAAATTAAGGAGAGATTAACTATTAAACATTTGAAAATCATTTTTAAAAAAAATATTTTCAAGTGTTTATCTTAAGCGAATTTATTTTATAAATTCATTTTTTTTAATTCATTTTAAGTAGTTGTCAAATACTTAAATTTTTTCAAAATGACTTATTTTTTAAATTAAACGGTTGAAATGGTGTTCTTCTATTCGTCATTTCCTATTTGGATGAAATAACAATTATGAGTTTCTGGTAGGGCACCTCTTCGTTCTTGCAACTACTCACCTACCTCAATAGCAGGTAATAACCCACACATATACATGTGATGACACTAATGGCCATAGTATCCAACCATAATATTTCTAGGTTTTTTCTATAATAATAAAAGTGACTGACACAGTTTATGTTAAATTGAAATTTGAGTTTTTTAAACATACCAAAAATCTCAACACAAATCATTTGCACTCGAAAAATGAAACTAAATTTTTTAGTTCAACAATATACAAATTGTAGTATTTGAATTCTGACCTCTTGGTAGAGAGAGTGTGTATATTTAAATCAGTCGATGCATGTTAAAAATGAAGGTTGATGGATTAAGATCGGATTTAATAGAAAATTTGAGTTAAAATGAAGCAAAATAGGTGACAAGAGAGACAATAATTATGTTGGTGAAAGAATGTTTGAAGAACCAACCAGGGCATATTATGAGGTATATGACACTGCACCGTCAGGACGAAGGACCTCACACCATGGGATGTCTGGTGGAGCCAGACTCACATGGGTTGATTGCCAAGAATCATGTGAATGCTTCAAAGTGTAGTGTACTAAAATTGGCCAACGATTTTGAAATTACTAAGCCCACAAGGAATCAATGTATGTTTCTATTTAAGCCACTTGATTCCCCACAAGCCCCAGGAGCTCTCTTGAGAGATACTGTGGTCGGGGATCTTACCCATCTAACAAAAACACAAAAACAAATGTCAAACAACTCGGAATTTTAATCAATCAAATACTTTGTATATACTTTCATTACCCGGTTTGGATTGATCTAAAGCATATGCTGAACCCGGTTCATTGTGTGGCATGTTACACTTTGGTTCCTTTTTCAAGTTGAATGTGACAGTGTTGCCAATATGGCAAACATAAGATGTTACTGTGAACCTTGCTTTATGAACTGGAAAGATGATGAAAAAGACAAAGGGAGAATAATATGCACAAACTCTCCAGAACTAGTAATCCAACAGCGTCTTCTTTCAAAGAGGGGGTTGAGATGTTAGAGTCCTTGAAGATGGGTCCTCCCCTCTCTCTCATGGCTGTATCCAGCGAAGCTCAGCTAGGAGCGAGATGAACTTGAGAAACCCCTGATGCGCTCTCTTCCTGTTCCTTGCTTTAGTTTAGAAGCAAGCATGATTGCTCCCATTGGCCCCAGCACAAACTTCCTCGAGATTCATCGAATATCAGATGTCCTACACAATGCAGAGGTTAACATTGCTGGATGTTTTACGACTAAGACTTATAATAGGTGATGAGAGTGTTGTTCTCAGAACAATCACGTGAAAGAGACTTTCCATTTAGCTCTAAAAATTTCGAAATGTTTTTACACTCGATATACCTTCAAAACTCAAAAATAAAAGTCTTGCTGAAGTTCTGAACAATCAATGTCATCAGGTAAGTTAGTGTACATCTCTGGATAATCATATCATTGAAAATAAATGGTGGGGAAATAATCTCAAAACTGCAGATATATCGTCTGGTGTAATAGATGGTTGAATTCATTTTAATTGAAGGGTCACCAATTAAACCTACACTATGACGGATGGCTTCATGTCTTCCGAGGTCTGCCTCTCTTAGCTCCTACTGCTTTTCCTTGAGAAGCTGCTGGTTTCTTGTTGTTCGATGGGGGACGACCCCGTCCACGACCCATGCCGTTCCCGCCACTGGATGACTTTTTACCACCCTTTCTGCTACCTCTACCCTTACTTTTGCTTCCATACTGTTCACTCGTATCTGATAGCCCATTGGCCTCTTCATCGCTACTGTCATCATCTTCATTTTCCCCCTCTTCTTCCTCCGAGTCTGTTGAATCTTTTGATTTCTTCCTCTTTTTCGCATTCTGAGATGCTTTAGCAGCCTTTGGAGTTGACTTGATGGCTGAACCTTTACTCTGTGGTATCGGATCCGATACCGCATTCTCTGCATCCAGAATAATAGCTTCAGTCTCTGAAATTCCCACTATAATCCTCTATCTTAATCTCAACTTTCACATGCCAAAGCGATCCTGATTATCCTTAATAACCATATTATCTTGTTTATTATTAGTGTTAACATACCTTCATCAAAAGCTTTGCCATCGTGTATATCAAGCTGTTATCAAATAAACTAAAAGTTAGAAGTATACATATACCCAAGTAAAAAGCAACATTTATAATGAAAACCGAACAAAAAAAAAATGGAAAGAGCTGTTTGATAGGTAAATAGCAGTGATTAACAAATGAAAAATGGAAAATGCTGAAGAGTACAGATGCATTTGCTATATATGACTAGTCCTGGTATGTCATTGCAGAATACAGCAGTTTCAAGCACAGCGCAGTTAAGAAAAAGGTCAAGAAAAGCAAGGGAAGGCAAGTCCAGCTGCTCCAATTCCAGAGGAACAAATTGTTATGAATGTGATTCCTCTTTTTTTATGGAAACCCTTAAATAATAAAGGGCCCATAACAAAAATGATAGGCCTCAGTCTCAATTTTATTTATCAACAATGGGAAAGGATTCAAGAGCTCCCCAATCTCTTCCAATTCTCTTAACAGAACCTAGTCACAGAAAAGATGCCCCCTCCCTCGGCACAACTCTTTCAAAAAGGGTCCATCCTCTACCCAACTAACAGTCGCATGGACACAGCAAAATGTAAATTTACCACCCAACACTCATTCGCATGGTTACCTTCCTTCCTACTGGTATACAAATTAGTAATAGGAGACCTTCACAATATCCATTGCTCCATTACCTGAATCATCCTTCCAACTTTACACAAACATGTATGTTTGGAATTGTCATCCACCCCTCACTTCTCATACATTTTCCCAGATATTGCACACTAAATTTGAAAACAAGAAATAAATTCTGGAAATGGGGAAGGGAACTATTACCAAACATGCTTTAAATATTAAACAGACAGAAAATAGAGAAGATAAGTGTTAACAAACAAGGCTTGAATATCTTGGAACCTAATTACAATCGATTAAAACAATTTCCATAAACCATCAACTTACCCATAACATTTTGAACACGTTGACATCTATTTCAAAACCAAAATATTTGGAAAGCATACTAAATGTCATTAAAGTGAGGACATTGATGAATGTATACTTTTAAACTGTTACCTGAGCAAGTCGATCAGCTACATTTGTTCTATCAACAACCACCATAGAATGTCCAGCACCACATGCAACACTAAAACAAAAATAAAAATCTGTAAAATCCTACAATACTTAAGGAGAGCCTCTATATATAAATACTGATATACCTTATGATATGCATGTTCTCCAGGATATCAACCTTTTTGGGTACTGCCGAAGACCTAAACAGCAGAGGCCGGAATAAGATAACATTTAAGATGAAGACAACTAGGCAAGAGGCATTTAGGATTGCAAAAGGACATACTTCTGCCCCATTGGGCCATATCCAAGCTCTCCATATTGTGCATGACCCCAACTAATGCACGAGTTATCGGCACCCACAAAATGGTGCATGTTGCCCGAATCCATGCATCTTATATTCCATCCACTGAGTGAAAAGAAACAAGCACATAGCTTGATGAAACAATATATGAAATAATTCCAAAGAGAAGGCACAATACAATAATTCAAATTCACATTGATAATAAATAGTAGAGGGAGAAAAACTCTACATAGAGCAACATATAGCGGAGCAAAACCTTAAATCCATGAGAGGTTTGGGATACATCCAGTCATCTCCAGCATTTTTTATTTTTCCCCACATATATAGCTGCCCTCCACCTGGGGAAAAAAAAATATCAATGTGTACCAAAAAGCTAGGCTAGTATCACATCTCCAGTTCGAGTTCAAGTTCAACAGATCATCTCTGTCATCATACAAAATACTTCAATACCTAAAAGACTTCTTGCAATGAAAAGAACGAGAAAATCAAACTCAAAAGCAACAAATAGAGGAGTGACAGGTTGCATAAAAATCAGTGGATATACAATTCAGAACACTACAAAGATGGGGGTACGCCATATGCATGAGGTAAAATACATAGCAAACAGAAGACTCATCAGAAACTGAGTTCGGAGGCAGTGGTGGTAAAAGAAAATTCACAAGGTAGAATAATTTGTTAATGGAAGCAATTTATTTAACACATAATAATAATAATTTGTAATAATAATAATAATAATAATAATTAATAATCAGAATGATAATAATAATAATAATAATTTTTTTAGAAAAAAAAAAAAAAAAAAAAAAAAAAAAAAAAAAAAGGAACATTGATTGGTTTTTTTTTCAAGTATTTACCTTGTTTGTAAAGCAACAATCGAATAGTTTGTTTTAGCATTTATAACCACTAAAGTGGAATAATGACAAAGCCTCAAAGAGTAAAATGGAAAGCCAAGGACAGAGATATATCCTTATTCCTTCCAAAAGAAAGTTGAGACAAAAAATCATTTTTCTTTGATAAGAGAGACAAAAAATAATTTGAAAATCAGTTTTTGAAACAATGTCCAGGCCCTCATGTTAGAAACTAGTACCTGCAGTACAAGAAGAGTTCATAGCCCCCGCTGAAACGATAGCATCAGGAGGCAAAGTATTTTTCCTCTGGAATACATCAATACGTCGAGGGGCCCATTCATCCTTCTGCTCTCTATGCCCGAGTCTGCAAATCAACACGTCCAAAAAGTCAACACAAATTGAGAAGTTGAACAAAGAGGGGGGAGGTGGTGACTGAGAACAAGATAAAGAGAAGAAGAGCTAGAAAGGGTATTCGAGTTGTGGAATTGCAGGTAACCAAATGCAAGCTGATCCATATCACAAACCTTCCATAACCGCCAAAGCCCCATCTAAAAATAAAAGTAAACATTAACAAAACAAAGCCATTAGAATCCATGGCATACAACATTGACAAAACAAAGTAAACATCAAGAAAGTAGCCTAAAGCAACACTCACGTATAGACAAAGCCATTAGAATCCACAGCCACTGCATTCCATTAAAAAAAAAAAAAAAAGAAACATAAGTATTAACAAGCAGGTCCAACAGGTTCCAAAAGTGGCTGCATACCATAGAGGAAGGTTGTATGACAAACCTGTATGATTTGTTCCACATGCAACTTTAACAATTTTTTCTCCAGCAAGGGAAGCAATTGCTCTGGGGCGTGGTTGGGCTTCGTAAGCAAGTCTCACTGAGCTATCCTTTGTGTTGTACTGCAATCACATTTTTAGGAATGCAAACTTCATATAAAATAAGTCTTAGCATATCTTACCATTATGAGTACAACAGTGCTTAATGTATTAGGCAAGCATCCCAAATAAAGTTGTGTGAGCATAATCTTAACACCAATTCTCTCATATTATTAATACAGAAAGTTAAATTACAGCAAGTACACGGGTTCCTGGACAAAAAAAAAGGGTCTAAAATGCTGTCATATTCCCATAACACATGGAATAGATGGAAAATTAAAAAATCAGCAAACTTTGAGGGAAGCTAATAGTTGAAAAGTACATTTCTAACAATCACAACCAATGCTTCAGACATAGACCATAAAGGTCGTTTGGGTATTAAAATCACAAAAACAAGATTCCACACTGAAACAATAATTTCAAAAAGCCTGCCTCACACTTGGTAATCACATATCAGACTACAATACTTGAATGAACATAATGGAATGATTCTCACGATGTACAGTGAAAGATATTCCATTTGTTCAATTCAAACTAAAAGGAAAGGAAGAAAAAGTAGTAAGAAAACATTGTATAGTACCTCATTATCTGTTCCATGACCAAGCTGTCCATACTGTGGAAGTCCAGCAGTACTGAGAAAACCAAAAGGCAAAACAACCATTGCTACAAGTAGTCAAGAAAGATGAAATAAAGCAAGAAACTGACAAGAACAATAGAATCTAAAGATACACAAACCATACAGTATAGAAGCTCCTTCAATAGAAGATAACCACACAGTGAATTCACCTCCACAAGCAGTATTTTGCACTTCAGATACAAGACATCGCACAGGAGAGAACTCAATCTCTACATAACAAAAAGAAAGAAAAAGAAACAACGATCAAATACAAGAAAAATTTTCAGTTAGAAATGAAGTTAACTTAACATATGGACATGCACTGATACCCAATTCCCATATGCAACCATTCCAAGGCACATTTCAGATTTCTCTTTCTAAACAATGCAACATAAAAAGTAAACATTTACCTTTAGTAAAAACTCTTATTAATTCAACTCACCATTTTTTATTGAACCTGTACCCAACTGGCCATGTTTGTTCCAACCAAAGGATAGAGAATTTCCATCATCAGTGACCACAACAGTGTGGTTTCTCCCTGCTCCAGCTTTAACCACCTTGTACCTTGCAACATACATCATTAACTCTTAGAAAAACATATTAAACTTGAATAGTCCAATGGATTAAATCTCCGTCAAATATAGTAACATACTTCGAAAGGTCAGATACAATAGTAGGCCTATCTCGTTGAATCAAATCTCCATGACCCAATTGACCTTTCTGAACACAGATAACTTCATAGTTCAGGAAGAATTCAATTAATAGACAAGAAACTATACATACAGGAAAATGAAATGGTTATAAGCTTCAGAGTTGAGAGTAAACATGCCTCATTGCGTCCCCAGGTATAGCAACGCCCTTCCACGTCCAATGCCACACAATGACACGATGCTACGCCAAGATTAACATTCAAAACGTCAATAACCACTTCACTGCAATGCAGGATCAGAGTTGAATACACCATAAAATACATCAAACAACCTCTCTGTCTAGTTTAGGAGAAAAAATGTGACATAAAAACCAAACCTGACCAAACATAACCTATTTTAAAACAAGAAAGTCTCAGTCCCTGAACAGAATAGCAAAAACTTACTGCAACCAGAAGCAACAAAACGAATGTCAACGCCGACAAGCGGACGAAGGCGAGTGGGAGAGACCAAGTTTCCTTCAACGGGACCTTTTTTCCGACCAATTATATCCCAGGAGGTAGCACCACAGAACAAAAGCTCCCCTGCCTTATCTTGCTTCTCCTTAACCTCCTCGACCTCGGAACCGGCATCGAGCGTAGACATTTCCCGCCAAGGTCAGATGGAGCAACGGTAAAAAGGAATTCCAAAAGACACCGGCAGCGAAAAACGACAGAAGGAAGCGGAAAGCAAAGGAGTTGAAAAAAACAAGTAAAGAAATGGGTAAAGAGAAGCTAAAATTGGCGGGAAAATGGAGAAGTTAACGGCTAGTAGAAGAGATCGGGAAGGGTATCAGCTTTTTTCACTCCAAGACGAAGAAGGTGAAGCAAGAAGAAACCCTAATCCAAATGGGAAGCAATAGCAATAACAATAGCAATAGCTAAAGCAAAAGCAAAAGCAAAAATAAAAAATTTTTAAGATAAAATAAAAGAAAAGTGGTGGGGTGGATTTGTTTGGGCATTCCGAGAATTAGGATTTTTCAATTAATAAAGGAAATAAATTCAAATAGAGAGAGAGAGAAGTAGGCATTAGAAATAAATGGATTTTATTGGACTCCGTTCTTTTTTCTTTTTTCTTTTTTTTTTTCCCTCTTTTGGGGTTGCTGAGACTTTTACTTTAAGTCATTATCTCTGAGATTTTCTCTCTTTTTAATCCAAAGTCTTGTCTGTCTTGTCTTCTTCGTTAATCTTGACCGTTCCTGCTCTTTCTGCATTTTATTTCTCCAAATAAATTTAAGAATATACTCTTCTTTTCTCTTTCCTTTTTTTTTTTCAAAATTTTACTTTTATGGAACTTATTGTTTTATTAAAACTGCAACTGCAAAAGCAAAAAACCCGTGAGGAACAGTAAAAAAAAAAAGAAGAAAAAAGCGAAGGAAATAAGGAATTTGTATGGTTCGGAAATTGGAATGGTCGGACGGCGTTGTCTCGGCCTCGTGACCCTATTAACTGTTCCTCGTGATGATCAATTTTGTCGCGGATAAACGGTACATTGTAGGCCCGACCCGACTAAAAGACCTTGATGGGCCTGGCCCAGCTATCTCATACCAACCCAAATAGAATAGAATGTCCAAAAACGTTGTGGGCCTGGCCCAGTTGAGGGTTTGACATGCTCGCACGTCTGTTTCTCATTGAGTTTGAAAAATTGCAAAACCTACTGCCAACTCACTCACCTCCGCACTTTCTTCCCGACAAACATCCTGGAGCTTCTTCTATTGTCTGAATTCGGTATCATCGTTTCTTTGAATATAATTAATAAACACGTCTATTTAATTTGGTTCTCTATTCAATCGCACCCGAGAAGTCCACTGACCAAATTCATGAGTAATAATTAATTTAATTTAGAGAGAGAACTCTTAGATATCACAAGTACCTTCGAATATTCCATATATTGGTTATGCTTCTTTTTCATATCCGACTCTTGATTGCTGGTTCATAGGTGAATCCAGATTTACGTGTCAGTTTCCCCACCATCGCAATTAACCCAAAAGGTAAGTGGACAAGAATATATATAGATTCGAATCCCTAATACCCATTTCGTAACCATATTGCTTTTTCTTTTTCTTTTTTTAAATTAAATCTATTTCTATATATTTTATTCTCATGATTTGTATTTTTCTAGAGTAAAATAATTCAAGTCTTAGTTAAATTTAAAAAGCAAAATAAATTTTTAAAAACCTTTTTTTTAGTTCGCAAGATTTGGTTTGGTTTTTTAAAATACGTAAAACTTAACTTTCAAATGCTAAAAACCAAAAATTAAGGTCCTGTTTGGTTACCATTTCATTTTTTATTTTGGTTTTTGAAAACTAAGTTTATTTTGTTCTCATTTCTTACTCTGATTTGCAACTTTATCAAGTATAATACTTGAATTCTTAACCAGATTTCAAAAACAAAGGCAATTTATTAAAAGCTATTTTTTAGTTTTTTAAATTTTGGTTTGGTTTTTTAAACCTGTGGTAAAAAATAGATAACTAACCAAGAAAATTAGAGGTGGAAATAATATCTATAGACTTAATTTTAAAAAACAATAACCCAAAAACAATGATTATCAAATGATACATAAATGGTTACCAAACGGAACCTAACTTTCTACGTCAATATATGGGGATCAAAATAGTATTTTAAAAAACATATTCGCACATCGTATTTATATATATATAAAAGTTATTATTATTATTATTATTTAATCAATTTCAATAAAAAATAATAATAATAATTTAAGGTACTAAATTTAAAATTCATTGAAAGTACAAGACTATAATTTATCAAACTTCAAAGTATGGAAACTAAAATGATATTTTAACCTATTTATTAGTTGAACTAGATTCAAATTAACCAACCAAAGAGATTCAACTTAACTTGCCTGCAATATGTGTTCACGACCAAGAAATCAGTGGTTCGAATGGACCATATATACTTTAATCTAAAGCTTTAGTCTTGGTCAGTTTTACATTTTAATTTGATGTATATTAGGATTATATATATGAACACATAAATAAGGCATATTATCTTAACGCTTATATTATAATGAATTAGAACTATAGTTTGATGGTTTGTTAAATTTCCACTTCTGACGATTTTTCTTGTACCCACTGGCCATAAAAATAACAGTCCTGGTTTTCAATCAACTTTTTACTTTCTAAATATGACTAATAATTTGAGATTTACTTTTATAAGAATGGCCAGGATCTTTGAGAGATTTTTATGTTACGCTATTTTGATAAAAGTATTGTTGTTTTCAGTTTCTCTCTTCTTTTTTTTTTTTTTTTTTTTTTAAGAATACCTCAAATTTTATAAGCCTCAAGGGCAATTAGATGAGCATACATCAAATTTTAAGTTGTTGAAATATTGTTAGAGTGCATATTTGAAATTCATATTAGTATATTATAAGAAGAATATATTTGAGAACCCTTCCTCAAATAATAGAATATATAAATATAATGAAAACCCTAATCAAATAAGCCTCACATAGTTCTTAAAAACAAGGTTATTTACCATGGACAAACAAGACAATTAAAAAAAAAAAAAACTAAAAAAAAAAGTTTACAAAACTTAAAATCCACATGCATGTAAACTTGATTATTTTTATTTTTTTTTTTTTTAGAAAATGTAGACTTGAAATTAACTCAGGTTGAATAAAATGTGGAAAAAAAAAACAATTGTTTGAAGTAAAGTAATTGAAGAAGCAAATGACAAAAAAAAATCCATATAAAGAGGAAAAGGTAGAGATAATTAACGCACAGTAAAGATAACCTCCAATTTGAAAACTTGCTAATCTAATATGTTCTAGTTGTAGAATGATGTTAGAATGTCTTGAATATGTTTTCTAACGTCTCAAACAACGATCAAGTATGGAATTTTCGTTGGTGTCTCTTGAAACTTAAATTATCCGATTATCATCTTAAGGTTTAATAGATCAGTGTATTATATATATAAACTCTCTAATAAAACTTTATTAGTGTCTCTTGTTTTGTAATATGATGTTTTTTTCTCTAATAAAAAATTATTCTCTTCTTTTATCTGTCGATGTAGTTAGCATATTGTTAATGAATCGTGTAAATTTCTATATTGATTTTATATTTGGTATTGAAACTAAATATGACAATAGATAAGAATGAAAAGTTAGAAAATGAAAACGACTCTCTCGTCTTGGGTGTTGGATTTATATTGGATTTGGAGCATAGCATATATAATTTAATGAAAATTTTGACGGCGGAAACGACAGTAAGGTCGGTTCACCCTCTTTTGTCGTCGATTCGAATATTCATATAATAATCCCATGAAATTCATTCGATTAATATTATTATTGGCTAAAGCAAAACAGACTCACCCACTTCCACTGCTTTCTATTCCCTTTTGGAAACCGTCACACCTTTCCATCACAACCAAAGACCTATTTTCGCTCAACCTTTATAAATCTCATTTATTTCATCCCCAATTCCTCATCAATCATAACATCCTATTCATATAAATTACAACACCAACCATTATATTTTAGTTTTCTTTTAATTATATATATAGCTCATTCATATCTCTCTAATTCTTAAATGGTCTTGACAAGCACTTTGTTTGTTTAAAAGGAAAAAATTTGCATTTTCTTCGATTTCATAGGTCCAATTTAGATTACATTTGAGTCGTCTCGGATTTTCAAACTCAATATTTAAAGTTCTAAAGATTTGGCATCATCTTACTTTTGGTTCATACAATTTACTTTCTATTAGACAGTGAATATATATATATATATATATATATATACAATCTAAAAGCGATCAATCTTGGTGATAAGACTACTACAGTTAAATTACATGAAGTTAACTTTTCTCTTATGGAAATTGCAAGTTTTCTCTTATGGAAATTGCAAGTTCTCACAATACTGAGGATATGGGCTCAAGAAATTTATTGATCAAGAAACTAGAATTTCGTCAAGATACACCGATGTTGGATATTGGTCTTTGGAAACACCTTTGATTAATGAAAAGATTTTTGGGTGCAAATGGGTATTCAATATTAAGACAAATAACTCACATGCTTATATTGCTAAGTATAAGACAAGACTAGTTGTTAAAGGATAGAACCAATAAACACATATTGATTACACTAAGATTTTTAGTCCAATTGTGAAGCAAGTAACCATTTGTGTTATTTTTCACTTTGGCTCTTGTATAATGGCTGGAAGTTGAGACAAATCGATATTAATAATGTATTTTTACATGGATTGCTAGAAGATGAAGTGTATATGTTTCGATCACAAGGTATGATTAATTCTTTAATCTTTACTGTGATTCATAAATTAAACAAAGCTTGAAGCAAGTAAGTAATCACACTGATATGCAATATAGTTTGTTAAACTAAATCTAACAATAAAGACCATAGGTGAGATTATGTCAATCCCTAGAGTTATAATGTTAAGTTTAAAATTGTGTAATGATTAAGTGTTGTCTCATACATTTCATTTTTCTTACATAGTAAAAAAAAAATAACTCAACTTTTTTATAAAAAAAAAAAAAAAAATCTACCACTTGACAACTTTTTATTAAGGTGTTGTCTACATAGAGATGAGTGGAGCCATATGGGATTGGGAAAACCATCTTCTCCCGCTTTTTTAACATACCGTTGGGATAGGTCACTAAAAAACTTTTTATACCCAATTTTCTTCTAATAGCTAACCAAATGGGGTTGGAAAAACCATCTTCTCGACGATATTTAAAGTTGTGTCAGAAAAGATGTTTTTCCCGCCTAAAAAAGTACTAGAAAATGTATCATTTCTTTATGGTTTTTTAGGCGTCGGGAGAAAATTCATTGAAAAAGATAAATTTTCTTGTAATGGATGCTACACCCAATTTTTTTTCTTTAAAATTATAGAGACCCAATTAAAATCTAATTAAATCAAATCTCAATCCTTTTTTTTTTTTTTTTTTAAATTTACGACAGTTAACAACTTAACTTTTATTCCCTCTTTATGGGACATTTAATTTTGTGTCAATCGTCAAGTAATTAGTTATCGTTTAATTTGTTGTTTACATTATACGTTTGTGCCACCTATTAGACACCGACTTGCCACATGATTTTTTCACAATTTAATTTTATGGGACGTTTTATGTTCACTTTATTTTTTAACCTCCAATTATAATAGTTGATAATGCTAATTATTATAACCTATAATTATATATAGTATTATTATTTTAAATTTTTTTATATTATAATATATATTATTTTCTAAGTATCTTATGTTTTTCTCATTGCCATGGTGTCTATTATTTCTTATTCAAACTAAAATAGTATGCATTTCAAATATAAACCATTATAACTTACAAATTACTATAACTCACAAACTATAATATCTAACTTAATTAGTACCTCATTACACTCTATGTGAATCAATTACGAACAAAAAAAAATATTAAATCAAGGCCTATAACTTTTAAAAAGACATCATAGAAATATTTCAACTATCAAACTGTAATTGAATAGTTTTTATCTTCTTCGTTTAAGTATTACCAATTTGCATAGACAAAAACTCAAAAACTTCACTAACCTATTATAAACGTTTTGAAAAATAGGGAGATAAAAAAATGAGTGCAATTCTGAAAGCTAAAAGGAAAAAAAACATATATTATAAATATTTCATTTCAAATAATCAAAAGGACTTATAAGCAAGTAAACACCAATCAGAAACCAAGCTATATAATTAAAATTATTTACGGCCAATGAAATTTACAAGTAATAACTAAATAAGTAGCCGACCTTCATCATTTAATTTCCTGCTAATAATAATCCAACTTTTATTCATTTGAAACACATCAAACCTTTCTCCAGTCAAACCACTATATATATATATGCATGTATGTATTTTTTTTTTTTTTCAATTTTCTCCCGGTATATTTATCGACAATTATTGTGTTAAAAAGTAAAACCTCAAAAGACGAATGAAAATAAAATATTATATCCAAACAGAGAAAACTCGAATCGATGTCAAATGTCCGTCACTGAATTTGCACCCAAACTCCCTCGCTGGGAATTTCCTTATGAACAAGGTATAATATATAATATCCCGACGGTGCAATATTACCTGATGCCGGAATTGTAACTTCAACTTCATATTTCAAATTCCCTCTAAGTCTGTACTTCCTGCTGCCCAAAATCAACAGCCTCTGATTCATGGAGAACGAATGAGTATTGAACGACGGCGACAAAATCGTCACCGACAGCCTTGTTGGGTCAACTTTTCCGGGGACTGTGAAACTCACCTTCAATGCTTGCCCGTGTCGAAGCTTTGACGGAGAAACTGGAAATTGGATTGCGGGCCGTAGATATGAAAACTCACGGTCTAAATACGAAGGGGAAAATGCTTCTAACCGCAATTCCGTCGGATAAAGTACGCCGGTGAAATTGTATAACGCGTGTGGATTACTGCCGCCAACGAGAACACGCCCATCGCGGAGTAATATCGCCGTCGAGTGATACATTCGGGGAATTTTAGTCGGATTCTGCAATTCGAATCTTTTACCGCGTGGGTTATTTGTGTGGTACACAACCGGGTTTAAGACCGGTTTCCTGCCGATTTCCCAACCGGCAGTACCGGCGGAGCCTCCGTTAATGAGCAAAACGTTGCCGTTTGGAAGCAACAACATATCAACCATCACTCGGGGTTGCGGCATTGTTTCCATGACCCACTGAGGATTTCGGTCAGTAATTTTAATTCTGGCACAAGTTCTCAACGCCTCTACAAAAACTCCACTATTGGCCTTTGTAAAAGCTCCTTTCGGAGCTCCACCACACACTAATACCTCAACTTCAATGGATTTAGCATCCACTTTCAACGGAAGCATCACGGCAGAGCCAGTACTCGGGTAGCACCGCGGCTCGCCATCAGGAATCGCCGGAAATGTTCTGACGACTCTGTTTTTAGTGTAATCGAATAAAATCGCTCGGTTATTGGCGAATATGAATAAATTCCCATCAGGTTGAAGGAAAACAAATGGGTATAAATTGTTTTCGATTTGATTGTCATTTGTCTCTGCCAAGAAACGCAAATCGAACACTTTTTGAGTTGCTCTATTTTTTGGATAGAATTCGTAATTGAACTGTCTCCGTCCGCCGATGATGATCTGTCTACCGTCGGGAAGAATATGGTTAGTGGCATACCATCGGCGGGCCGATAGTCCCAACTGAATCTCCTCCCAGTCGCAGGTGGGACAGGGCTTGAACATTCTGACTCGGCGTTCGCCGGAATTGAAACCTCCAGTTTGGACGAGAGTTCCATCGGGGAATACGGCGCCGGAGGAACACCAAACGTCGGAATGAACCATGAGTGGT
The DNA here is from genome assembly GCF_009727055.1 of Benincasa hispida. Lineage (NCBI taxonomy): Eukaryota > Viridiplantae > Streptophyta > Magnoliopsida > Cucurbitales > Cucurbitaceae > Benincasa > Benincasa hispida. Next base: position 60,032,033 of record NC_052357.1, read on the forward strand.
CGGAATGTGTTGGTGATGACATTATACTCAATAGAATGGGCTGTACAGTCTACTTTTATGTTGGCGTTAGGGTCTCTAAGGCATTTTCCTCTGGGCAAAGACAAATTGGAGGGACCAAAATCAGTGCGGTCGAACATCACAACGCGGTCGTTTCGAAGCAATTGCATGTGCATGGCTGATATGCCGACGTTTCTCTGCAGCAACCGCCAACTCCCCCCGGCCGCCTCCGTGGGAGGATAGCCGGAGAAGAGGAGTAAATTGGCAAAAATAAGTGATAAAATGATTGAAGGAGTATACATATTTGGAGAACTTTCGATCTGCTTTTGAATGCATGGTTTAAAGGCGAGTGAGTTTGTTTATATACACGTGTTGAGGACATGGACTTGCACCAATAAGAAAACGCGTGGGTTAGAAGGATACACTAAAACCATTTGAATTAAGAAGGAAAAAAAAAAAAAAAACATCTTTATTTTTTGAAAAGTATTTTAGCCAATCAATATACTCGTAGTTAATAATTCTAAAATTTTCTAATTAGATTTTTTTTTTTTGGTTTTTTTTTTTTAAGGTATCAGGTTGTTTTAGAATCCTCAATCAATAAACTAATATTACCAAAATTTAAATAAATCATAGCAGTTTTGGTTTGTAAATAACATTTTGGATTTAAGAGAGGTTCCACCTTGTGTATGATCGCTGTATGTGTTGATGTGTGATATACTGTAATTCTTATCTATTTGATAACCTTTTATTTTTTTATTTTGGTCCATTTTGTAATATAACTCTAAATGGAAATCAATTTACTAATCAAATTTTGGATTATAATTTATCTATCTACTATATATATGGGCTACATGCAACTTATTTTACGATTTCCTTTTTTGTTATATTTATTCTAATGTTCTTACTTTGTTTAGTTTAAAAATCATTTTTTGTCCATTAAAATTTCATAGACTATAGACTTTGATTTGTACAATATGATCGTTATATATATATTTTTAATCATGTACTAGTTTAATCCTTAAAATTAAACTTTAATATGTAACAATTTTTGTCTTGTAACTTTCAAATTTATAACAATTTAGTCATTATCATGAAAAAATTCATCAAATTTAGTTAACAATTTTGATCCTTTAACGATTTAAGTATTTAAAATTTATAAACAAACTTTACCTTTAATCAGTTTATCAATTAAGATATGGAAGAAATTTCATCAATTTTTAATAGTATATGTGGAAACAGATATTTGATTGAATAAAATCTTGTGTTTACTTGAGAATTATATAGGAAATTTATAGAAAGGACGACAACCTAATTATAGCCTAAATACATAAATTAAGGCATAAATATCTCAACACCCTCCCTCAAACTCTAAGAGAAATTACTCAAGCTAAGAGATGGATCCAATGAGCTTTTACATGGCTTCTGGCCATTTGAGAAGTAGTGATTATGAACCTAATTTAGTTATGCAAATGAGTTAAATTAAGGTGATAGTAACAACTTGAGTTTGTAAGCGGATAAATTGAAACAACTGGATCACAGAAACTGAAGAAGTAATTTTGAATCAAAACACGATAGATCTGGGCGGGAAGCAGAAACCCATGAAAAACCAGACCACAGAGAACTGGCTGGAAATAGAAACTCACGAACTTCTATGTTGGAAACAGAGACCTTCATAAAGATCTAAAACAAAACTCACAAACTTCTAAGCTGAAAACAGAGATCTACAAATGCCAGATTTGAAAACGAAACAGAATAGAGTTGAAACCCATTAACAAAGACAAACCAAAACTAGGCTTGACTGAACCAAATCAAAACTAGGCTTGTCAGAAGCAAAACATCGAGTGGGTTTGGGTTTTGTTTTGTGGCAGATTTGAGCGAGCATCGAGTGGGGGACTTGGGTCGAGTTCTGGACCGAATCAAGACTTGGATCGAGTTCTAGATTAGATTGAGTTCTGAATTGGATCAAGACTTGGATCGAGTTCAATCGAAAATTGAGTTATAGACCGGATCGAGTTCTTCATAGTGGGGATCGAGGATCGAGTTATTTCACAGTGAGGATCGATGGTCGATGACTTGAGGATTGAGGCAAATTTGTAGATTTGACCAATCTGCATGGTTGGAACGATTGGAGGTTCACGTCTAGAGAATTTGAACAACAAAACTGGAACAAATCGAAGATGGATTAGTGCGTAGATCTGGCTCCATCGATCGGTCGTCGACGGAGGCAGAAATCGAACAACAATTACGACTGAAAAATAGAAAACTTTAGAGATTGAGCTCTGATACCATGTGGAAACAGATATTTGACTGAATAAAATCTTGTATATTAACTTGAGAATTACAATCTCGTGTATTAACTTGAGAATTACATAGGGAATTTATAGAAAGGACAATAACCTAGCCTAAATACATAAATTAAGACTTAAATATCTCAGCAAAAAACCTAAATTGTCACAGATGGAAAAGTATAAGGACTAAAACATTACTTATTAAAGTCTAGGAATTTAAATATTACAAATTTCGGTATACATGAACTAAATTATCATAAATCCAGAAATAACTAACTAAATTATCACAAACTAAAAAGTCTATGGTAAATCCTCAAAAGTTTAAAATGTCTAAAAGATTTATAAATTTCGTTGTATAAAATTGAAAGTTCAGTACTTATATTATCAAAATGAATTAGGTTGATATATTCATTGAGTTAAGTAACGTTGAGTTTAGTAAAATGGTTGAAATTATATAGTTAGAAACTACAGAATTCGTGTGGGGAGAAGATAGTGAAGGTTGTGTGTGTTTTAGAACAAAGTTTTTATTAATTAGTACCGTGACGTGCTTGAGACTTAGTCATGAAATATTATTTAATATGATCTTATTATTCTATCTGATACGGCAAAGTTTTTAGTTGGGGTTTTTGTCAAACCAATTATTGGTTTATTATTAATTTATTTATTTTCAACGCTTCCAGCTATTGATTATTATTTAGAATTTTTTTTGATGTGGATACGATAGTGGCTGTTTGGTTATATTTATAAGTGTGGTGGATAAATATGTTTTGAATTTTAATTAAGTCATGCTACATGAAATACATTTCTCAATATTCCTTTTTAGGACGACATTTCCCTCTTGTTGAATCCAATGTATAGAATATATGTTTCTTTGACGTTAAACTTAAACCCTCACGCAACTCCACAAATCAAATTGACTATATAAAAGTGTTTTTTCTTAAGCCATTTTTATTTAAATTCTTTTAATAAAAATATACTTTAAAATTATTTTGAGAGAAATATTTCATTTTTTTAAATAATTTATTTTCAAAATTAAACACATGAAAAATTAAACTAAATACATCTTCTATATGTACATATATTTCAAAATTTATAAATTATAAGTTTGTACCATTCTATTATTGTGTCGATTTAGTTTTACATTTTGTCATTCTAATATATTTCTAAACTTTTGAAGTCGTAGATACCTTTTTAGTTCTTTTATATGAAGATTGTATATAGAGGTTTTAGAATTATTTGATCCATAAGTAATAAAATATTACATTTTTACTTGTGAGTTTTGAATTTAATTTTCATTTAGTTTTAGGGTCTAGAATATTATATTTTCACTATTGAATTTTGAGTTTAATTTTTATATGATCTCTATATTTCAACATTTTACATTTTTGCACTCGAGTATTGACTAATGCTCACTCTAGTATTTGGCGTTAACTTTCGATTAATTAATTTAAAATAACTATGATGCAGACATTTTAAATTAATTTCAATATGATTAAAACTTAGTGACGATCAATTTAATTCTTTTACATTAATCAATAAACATTAACACCAATGACTGAAAATGAGTATTTAATAAAAATAAATAAGTTTAAAATTTAAAATTTTAAACCTAAAGAAAAGAAAAGGAAAACTTAAAATTCGAGGGTCAAAATGTAACATTTTGAAATCCAAGGACATAAATAGAATTTAAACTCAAAACTTAAGCGACAAAAGTGTAATATTTCAAACTTATGAACTAAATGAAAACTAAGCTTAAGATTTAGAGCCAAACAAATATTTTTCCCATAATAAATAGTTTAGACTTATTATAAATGTTTATTGGTTTTAATCATCCCAACTGAGAGTACATCTCCGGAGAAAAAATATGTTGGGTGCATCATAGATTGCACTCATCATTTGGTAGTCAATTTAACCTAACTACAAATTGTAACATGACAAAACTCTTAGGCCCTATTTGGTAACTATTTGGTTTTTTTTTTTTTTTTTTTGAAAATTAAATCTATTTCATCCGCATTTCTTACAATGATTTACATATTTCTTGAATATAATGGTTCAATTCTTAGCCAAATTCAAAAAACAAAAACATCTTTTTGAAAGCTATTTTTGTCCGTTCTCAAAATTTAACTTGGTTTTTTAAATTACTGGTGAAGAGTAAATAACAAAAAAAGAAATTTGAAGGTGGAAGTAGTGTCTATGAACTTAATTTTTAAAAACAAAAATAAAAAACAAAATTGTTACCAACTGGAGTTTTATTTTTTTTTAAAAAAAATATTTTTAAACATTTTCTATCATATAATTAGTATGAACACAAAAAGATTGATGCAACCAAAAGTGCTTCTAAATATTATTCATTATCTTCGTAAGAGATAACTCAAACAAAGTATAGACAATAAACAACAGGGTGAACGCTTCTTATACTATCAAGATCATCATCATGCCTCATTCAATAATAACTTTGCATTTAAGTTTTAAGTTTTTCATAATAAAAAATTATGTTGTTTTTTCTCTGTTTAGTTTAGAAGTCTTCATCACACTTTTAAAGTCTTAATTAACTTCCATAAGCTAAAATATATGTTTGAAGATGATTTTTTTTATTTAATTCTTGTTCTATAATTTCAAAACTATTTTTAGAAAAGTATATTAAAAAAAGATAGAGTTGAGTAGCAAAAAAAAAAAGATTGTTTTGAAATAAAGAAAAATGAGTTGACTTACTAATTAATATAGTAAAATATAACTATCTATCGGTGACAAATAATGATATTTACTATATTTAAACATATTTTTAACAATTTTATTATTTAAAATAATTAACCATAAATAAGCTCAACATAACTTTGTTTTTTTTTTTTTTTTTTTTAATAATAATAATAATAATTAGAAGTGGTTTCAACCTTTTTTTTCGTTAATCCCAAATCTCCCTATTTAATTAATGTTTCGTGATCCAATAAAAAAGCAGAAACCCAAATAACAATCATTTTAGACAATCCAATAATAATTAATATTCATGTATTATTTTTAAAATCGGAAAATATTCGTCATTTTCTTATCCGTTTTCGTTTCAATATTGGAATAAATATTAATTATTTTCCAAAAAGAAAAAGAAAAACTATACCCCATCTATAAAAGAAAATTCCATTCAAATACAGATGATAACGATAACGAGGAATTGAAATGAAGTTGATAAACTTTAATTTTTTTTTTCTTTTTGAACCATTGATAAACTTGTTTATGGTTCAATACTTGAACAAGGCAACCTTTGACAAAATAAATTTTCCTCTTGAGTTTCCCTTTTTCTTTAAGAAAAAAATTGTAAATAAAAGAGGCCGGTTGCAAAAATATCAGGAAGGTAACAATTTGACTATTTATTAGGTATGTCACTCATATTTGATATTTTGTAAATATGACAAAAATTTCAAATCTGAATTTTTAATTATTTTTTATTCAATATTTTTCCTGAACAATTAATTGATAGAAGTTCAATTTTTTTTAATATGACTGTATCATCATGAAGTATATCAATTCAGTCAAGTGTATTATTATTAAATTTAGCAACACTATATTAGTCAAGTATATCAGTAGTATATCAGTCAAGTGTATCACCTTTATAAATAAAAGAGTGCATCGTTCTTAAGTTTATTAACAACATATCAATCAAGTCTATCAAATTTATTAACAGTATAAACAAGTGAATGATTGAAAAATTTATCAATTATTTATCAATTAAGTGCATTATTATCAAATATATCAGTCAAGTATATCAAGTATATAATATACTATATTTCGTATATCAATCATGAGTGTATCAACAATATTTCTAGCCTCAATCAATATTCAATCAGTAATTATCATATTGTGTTTTGTTATTATTGTCTTAATTCTTTTCAAGTATATCATTAATATACCAACAGTATATCAATACTCATTAAATATAATATTTTAAGTATATTATTAGTGTATGAGTAATATATCATATAGGGGTGTTCATGGGTTGGATTGGGTTGGGTTGAAAGGCTTTTTAGATCTAACCCAATTGGTCGGGCTATACATTTTTTCAATCCAACTAACCCTTATTAAAAAATGAACCCAACCCAACCATGAAATATTTGGGTTGGGTGGTTCGGGTTAATCGGGTCATTTATTTAAAATTTTTGTCTAAAAAGAAGCAAAACGTAAATATATAAAAATCTAATTTAATTATTTTCATATATTGAATTAAAATTAACAACTCAATTTCAATTTATATAGTGAATTTTTTTTTAGAGTGTAAAGAAACTACTTTTAAGAGTTGTTGAAGAATAAATTATTCAAAAAATATTGGAATTAAATAAAATTAAAATCAATATATGTATAAATAATTGTGTTATAAGTAATAAAATAATATATTTTAAAGTTAATAATAAATTCAAGTTGGTTCGGGTTGGTTTAGGTTATATTAGGTTTGGGTTATATTAGGTGAATCCATGAACCAACCCAACCCATAAAATTTTCATTTATATGAACTCAACCCAACCCAAATGGCACGGGTTGGGTTGTGTTGATCGGTTTTTTCAGGTCATCGGATTTTTTGAACACCCCTAATATCATAGTTGTCAGTGCATCAACTATTACCATATCATCTAGTCATTGTTCAATTATAATAATATTAAAAAAGAAATACACATTTAATTGATATTTATCAAAGGTACGCATATCACTTAATTAACTGATATACTTAAAATAAGTATATTCAAAATTATATATCATCTATATATGTTCAAAATTAGGTATATCACTTAACTGAAGTACTTGATACACTATTGTATAGATATATTTCACTTTAGGTATGTCAGTGATTTGATATACCTAAAGGCCCCGTTTGTTTCATAGGGTTTTCCATGAGACTTCAGACAAACATTTAATATCCCTGTCACATAATTCCACTTTTTAAAATAAGGATATTATTATCTAGGAAATTTTAAACCCATTTGACATGGGTTTTTCAATTCCCTACAAAAATGTGTGAAATTTTTATGTCTGAGAGATGAACAGTAAAAATATAGCTTAATTAATTAATAAATGAATATCAAGTATTCATTACAATTAATTTTATTAATTATTAAATATAAATATATTATTTAGACTTAATACATTTCAATGAATATATTTACCATTAATATATTATGCTATTTTAACTATTTAATATAAATTATTATTGTTAATTATCAATATTCTAATTAATTAATTAATTAATTAAATTATTATTAGTAATCAGTTTAATTATGTTTAATTAAAAAGTATTTATTTACTATTTATTTTATTAATTAACATAACAATAAATAAATTAATGTTAAGTTTAATTTATCTCTTGCATTTAATTAAGTAATCATTTACTTTTAATTTCAATATACAAATTATTGAATTAAACACAAATATTTAACTTCTAGACATTAATTATCAAGCAAATTTGTTTGGTGTCAAGAATGATGTCATTAGTTTCAAGCTCAACCCAAGACAAATAAAATTTGTAAAACTCATACTGCTACTAACAATAACAAATAGTAATAGTGGAAGTACGATTTGGAAACAAAGTAAAACTAAAACTAGGATTGATATGAATATTGTAAAAGACTAATAGTAGAGAGCATTAGATAATTCTTGCTAAGATTTGAATGTAAAAGAACTCGGGGAATTATGTTGGTTAGTCTAATTCAATCATTGGCTTAATTATACTTATGCAATTTAGTTGTTCCATAATCCATTAGAGAAATGCTCTAATGTTCCAGTTAGTTAATTAACCTAAAATTGTCAATTAACCCTAATTTAGTTCTAAGGTGCTAAGACATTCCACATCAAATTCCTAAATTACATTAATTCTAGGGTTTTCTAAGCTATGACATGCTTGAAATACTATAGATTCAATTCAAGAATGATTTATTCGAATGTTCTAAACTAGTCATGCTTTCAAGAAAATAGGAAAAAGTCCAAATTTTTATTCAAGATTTCTAGTTTTTGCAACTTCATTACAATTATGCTATAGAACCATGTAATTTTGCATAAAAAAATCTAACAAATTTGAGTTGTCAACTCATTTCTATCAGATTTTATTGAAATTAAATCAAGAACATTTGGGAACAATCAATTACACAAGATAAAAATACAAGAAAAAGCCTCAAGAATTTACTAACCTAACAATTTCCCCAAAGAAGATTACCTAGCCATGTGAAGTGGTAGATTTTTGAAGAAATCAATTGAATCAAACAAGAAATTGATAGAAGAATTAAAGAAGTATAAATTGCTCTCAAAATTGGGAAATTGAGTCTTTGAATCGTAAAAAATAGGTCTCCCTTGAGAAAATGGATAAAAAACTGCTCTTATATCAAGATTATAGCGTTGCAACGGTGGAAAGAAACATTGTAATGCTCTCTTGCGGCACACTTTTTTTTTTATCTTTCTGTTAAAATCCGCAGTGTTGCGATGCTGCCCTATATATCAGCATTCTGCCTTTCAGCGTCAAGGTACCGTTGGACATAGGCTAGCGTGAGTGTTACGACACTTAGATTATGAAGTGAAACGCGTAGATTTTTGCTTCAATTGAGGGGCAAAATGGTAATTTGCTAGGGTTTCTTCTTCTTAATTGATTCTTTGCTCATTTTAACTTCTTTTAGCTCCAAATTTCTTCTTATGACTCTAAAATATGTCGGGATTCGATTTTACCTATAAAATTGACATATAGAGCAAATTAACAGCATAAAATTGAGGGATTTGTGTACTAAAATGTAGTTATTTTCAAGACCTATCAACATCCAAACATAGACATTAATTTTTCTAGACATTTAAAACTCAAACATTCAAATTCTAGATATTTAATATCTATACTAATGAAATTCAATATCTGCATTCCAAACGGTCTAAAATGAAGGTATTCTAGATTTTTAGTATAACAAAGGTGGAGATTTATTACACTGTTGTAATTCTTGTCTATATATTATTTGATGAATCAATTGAATAATACAACTATCGCATTTCTTCCATTGCTTGTAATATGTATCAGAGCAAAACATAATGTTCCACACTTTTTGAATATGAGCACAAAGCCTCCTCCCACGACCAGAGTCCCTGAAAATTCTTCTTCTGCAACTACCATGGTCGCTTAAAATGAACAATCTCTGACCGGTGTTTTGAATCCATAATATCTTCATCACAGTGATGCTTCAATTTTGGTATTAGTTATGCAACTCCTGACAGATGATGACTATGTTACCTGGAGTCAATCCATAATGTTTGCTCTGCCAGTCGAGAATAATCTAAGGTTTGTTGATGGAAGTAGTCTAGCACCTATGGGCGATCTTCTCCCATTTTTGATCCGCAATAATCACATGGTGATAGCTTGGATCCACAAGTCGTGTTGTACTCGTGGTTCGTGGAAATGTGGAGGATATAAGAAATTAGAAGATTTTTTTCCAGTTGTTGTATCGTATGAGTTTTCTTATGGGACTCAATGATCGCCTTAATTTTCTCATGCTCGATCATAGATTCTTTTAATTTGATCCTCCTCTACAAGTTAACAAAGTCTTTTTCCTAATTTTGCTTAAGAGGAAGAGCAACGTTTAATCTCAGCTTTGACAAATCTATATCTCCACCAGTATAACACATGCAGTTGGTAATTCACATAAAGGATAATCATCAAATACTAATAAGAATGCTCCTTAGAAAATGTCCTATATGCACACACTATGTTATACAAGGACATACTATATATCACATTTGTTTTGTTAAGAATGTTTTTGATACATTAGAATAAGTGGATACTTCTATGGTTCTTCCTAACAACACTATAATTATTGTCAAGTATGTTGGTATTATTACTCATTTTTATTCTTTAAAGCTTAAGAGGAGTATTATTTATTTCTGAATTTCAATACAAATTAAACCTATTTTTTTTTGGCTCAATTGAACCTAGACCTAAATATTAGTATAAAATTGGACTAAGTTTATTCAATCCAATGATCATGACAAAGGCACATGAAATCAATGAGATATGCCAACTTTTGCCTTCAATTTAATTTGGGACACATGTTGACTTTTAATAAGTCTCCAATTTGATTAGATTTCCGTTATTAATTTAAAAAATGATATGGACTTTTGTGATTGATCTAAATTCCTTATTCAACAACATCTCACATTTTTTCTTAGAAGTATATCTTTAATAATAAATATAAAATTTTATGAAAGTTTGAATATTGAAACTAGCTTTCGAAACCCGACGGCTACAAATGAAAATGAACATAAATTTATAGATTATAATAAGAGTAGAAAGAAAAAATTAATTAATGAGCTTTGGTTGATGGGGTGTTACGATATGAGACTCGTGGACAATGTAATAATAATATTTATTGTTGTTTTGATAAGATTGTTATTATTATTTTTGAGTAAATGGCCAATGCAATTAACATATTATCGGTCTAATTAGAACTTACAGATTCAAATTTCATTTCTAACTATGTTGACCTTAGGCTACCAAACAAATGTTCATGGATTTCTATATATTCTATCTTATTCATAGGTCGCTTTAATTGTTTTAATCATTGTTTGCTAACTCTTAATTTATGTACCAATTTCATAGACTAAAGAAAAAAAACCTACCACGTTTTAAATTTATATAAGATTTTAAAATATATTCTTGTGATGCAAGAAACATTATTGAGAAGAAATTTAGTTTTGCCAAAATAACATAGGTGAACTGGTACTAAGCATATAAAAAGAAGAAATTAAATTTTAAGAAATAAAAGATAAAGTTTGTGATTATAAATTATAGTATAAGGAAACATTTTCATTTCTAATGTCTCATTTAACAACAATTTGGTCTTTTATTTTAATTTTTAAAAATTGTTCTTGTTTTATCACAATTTTTTAAGTATGATTTTCATCTATCCTATGTAAAATATTAGAGGGCATATTTACCAAATTATTGTAAAGGAGTTCTCGATAGAACGTGTTTGTGGCTACATCGTACTCGACAGAATGGGCAGTACAATCGAACCTGATTCGATGTCCATTGTAGGATCTTGTGCATCTTGCTCCGGGGAATGATAAGTTGGAGGGCCAAAGTCGGTGCCGTCGAACAAGACGACACGATCATTGTGGGGTAGCTGCAAATGCATGGCTGAAATGCAATGGTTTCCTGCAGGAGTTGCCAGTGGCTAGCGGCGGTAGTCTGAGTAAAAGACATTCCGGCGAAGAGCAACACATGGCAGAAGACAGAATCACCTTTACTCGTTCATATCTTTTAAAAGAACGGTCTTGCAGCGGCGATCAAACTAAAGAACAAGAAAGACCAAGCAGATTCAAGTGCCCAGACCAAAATTAACGGTTGAGTAGAACAAAATTATCCACTAAAGAATTCGGGAAGAAAAAAAAACAAACAATTAATGCACCAACCGATAATACTCCAATCTCCTTTAAAGTCGGATCAAAGTTCCAACTATAGAACACTGAGAATCTATCAATAAAGTTTCATTCATTCAGGGAGGTGCTCTATCAGTAAAAGTATACCTGTACTTTTAATTTTGTGACATTACCTTTAGTACGTAATAATTTTATCTTTATACTTTCAAATTTGTAACAATTTAGTCGGGCTAACGTAAAAAAATTCATCAAAACTTGATATGTTTTATTATTTTAAGGTGTATATTTTGTATTTAATAAAAATATCGAGTGTCTAATTAGTTTATCGATTTATTTATATAAAAAATCTCATTAAATTTTTACATTGACTTTTACGATAGGATTAAATCGTTATAAATTTAAAACTATAAAGACGAAATTGTCATATACTAGAATTTAAAGACTAAATTGTTATAAAACTAAAAATATAAAAACTAAATCGTTACAAACTAAAATTTCAGAACTAAATTGTTATTTCAAAGTGATTTTTAACCCTCAAAATAAAAACATAATTAAGGCACATCAGCGCACAGTAAGTCAGACGTTGTACCCCGCCAAAGTTAGGAGCAACATCAGCCAATTGAATTTAAGTTCGAGGAGGATAGAGCTCCCAAAGTGCCACTGTTCTGTCTTCTGATGCAGATGCCATTAACTTACAGTCTTCCGAGTATGATACAGCATTACACTGAAAGTATGAGAAGCAATAATAAGAAATAGGAAGCAGATTCTGCAATATAAGATGATTAATAACCAATTTGTAGCTGTAGCCATTTCCATAAAAAAAAATCCTTTGCTATACCTTTCCGGGATACAAGCAAGCCATGAAAAATATAAAAATGATTCATTATAGAAAAAGAAAGTTAGTTCAACACTGTTAAGAAGATGAAGAGTTGTTTGAACTAGTGTTCAGGTTTAAGGCATGTCAAAATTATTACCCCATTAGAATCAAGATCCATGGGATATTAGAGATGAAGTCAATGACCACATAAGTTTGGAGGGGAAAATGGGAAATAAGAAAAGATAGCCATGTTCCCCGTGTTTTATCATCTTTCATACAAAATGGTTTTACTGAAAGTGACGATGAAAACGTTTGGTAGTACTGCCATATACAGAAAATATACCAAGGCCTGATGGTACTTCAATGTAGCAAGAGGATTTCCTTTCCGATAGTTATATATCCGCACTCTGCCACAAGGAGAGAAAGCAAATTAAACAGTATAATTGAAGGATCCTCCTTCAAAACATGATTTGCATATTTCAGTAAAGTCACATTTAATCTTGCACATGTTTCGTCCCAATTTAAACATAAGAAGCAGTTCTATTTAAAAATTCAATAGTAATCTTATAAAAGATCTTTCGACGACTATTTTGATTGGGGACAACTAAACATAACAATCAGAATATAGAAGTATTCCACCATAAATCACGGATTACCGTCTCTCCATTGGCTTCCAATACGTCATTCACCATCTTTATTTGACACTGTATATCTTCTTTTTAGTATGGTAGACGGGGTAAACATATTTTCAGGCACAACATAAACATATAAAGCACAGCTCATCGCTCATTCCAAAGAGAAATAAACCACCGAATTCCCAACCATAACATTGCTAACCTGTGATCCCAACCAGCAGTTGCAGCAATCTTGTCATCTGGTCGAATAGAGACCTTTGCTATGCCAGGCCGTTCCAAAGTAATTTCTTTATTCACCAAACATGTCTCCTTCATAATTCAGCACAACTAAAATAAACAATTCGCATATAAAAGTGCAAACTGGCAACCACTCATACCAGAAGTTAAAAGGCATATGCATATACCAACATGCAAAAACACATTTTGTATCAAAATAAATTTCTCCTTGGGAAGAATGCAAGTTTCAGTTATTCTCATTGATTCATGGAACGCATTTGAAGAGTCATGATAAGCATCCCTCCACCGAACAATTATTGAGCCCGATATTTTAATTTTGGAGTAGGCAATTAGCCTTATCAATAAATTAGGAAGGTTTAACATCAACTCTTCAAGATCAAAATCTAGCCGAATATTTCAATATTGCAGGAATATTATATCATACTTTAATTACGTAAAAATATTTTCTATTTGTCTAGAAAAATTTAAATACCGTGGACTGATCCAAACTAAACATCACAACTTTGTCATCTGCAGCTCCTGAGATACCACCATGGCACGATCCATTGATGCAGATGCTAAGAACTGGAAACAAGATACTCAAAATCATGGCTTCTCATTGAGGAAGAAAGAATATATAGAAGTCCACAATGTTCGAACAAACACCTGGCTCTACATGAAACTTCACTGATGTTAATGGAACTGCCGGATTTCTTAGATCCCACCAAAGCATGGAACCATCCTCGTATCTATAAATATTGAAAAGATACTGAAAGAGTGAAACTTACATTTTATACAGGAATGGATAGTGAAATTGATAAAACCTATAAACTGTAATGCGAGAACCAAAGATGGCTTGATCCAAATGCATGATTATTAAATAAAATTCTTTAAAACTAAATAAGCATAACCTAAACTGTGGTCACACAATTTTTGAACGGTAGATTATATGGTGTTAGGTAATAATCAAGTCAAGATGTTATGAGCAACATGACAAGAAAAAGATCCACACAAGCATCTTTACCCAGACAAGACATTTAAGAATCCCTGAGATTTAGGAGGTAAAAAGGCTTGAACTGCCATGCACAATCCTGCCAGAGACAAATTCTTAAGATTTCAAAGTGGACATGAAAATGAAAAGAGAAATTTTTTATCATATATCTTCTTCTCGCTGGCAGATGCATCAAATAAAAGTAGCTCCCAGAGAACAAAAATTTATTTAATAAATTAAAAATTAAAAGTATATATTATATGTTGAAATTCTGAATTTTCTCAATGTTTTTCTACATACATTTTACAAGGGGGAGTCTTCCTTATATAAACAACAATGTTTGCCAAATATGGCAAAGGCCCATAACGTAAAAATGGACGTAAGGAAAGAATAATACTGAAGAGGATAAATACAAATTGCAAGGAATAACATTCCAAATGGGTACAGGGAAGGAGAAGGTTTTCCGTATTCAACATTATATATAAAGGGGAAAGAAAACAAAAACTTAAGATTATCCTGTAGGCTGTATCTAAGATGATAAAATGAGATTATCATATAATAGAAGTACATATAACTATAACTACAAGCTATTGATTGTACGAAAGCAATAGAATCAAAGAATTATTAGAAACATACCCCATCTGGTTTTGTTTGTTATCCCAAAAAAAAAAACCCGTTTGGTTCACTAATAGTGATGGATTGAATAGTTGGACTCATCCGGGAATCAATTCTTTTATTTTGCTAGGTTAAGGAATGAATGGTAACTATACTTGTAAAAACTTTCAATATTATTATTATTACTACCATCATTATAATCAATATATGTTTTCACGCTATTAAAAACACCAATGTAAGAAATACTTAGTGATGATTTAAGCAAACAAAATGAAACCGAACCTCTATCCTTGGTAGAGATATTTCGGCAATCCCCTTCACAGTTTGGAGGAAGTCGTAGCAACCTTTCCCCAGTATTCAGATCCCAAATTTCAACCTTTCAACAACCACCAGAGAGAATAAGAAATCAGGGCTTAGATAATGAGTGGTATATGTGTTAACACAGACAAAAATAATCTTCTTTTAACCTCTGAAGATCGCTCCCCTGCGACAGCCACATACTTCAACCCATCAACTGGTATATCAGCAGAAATCAGGAAAAAATCATCTTAAGGTTTGAGTTGCATTGAGTTGATACATTAGAATAAGTGAATAAGAAATCAGCATTGAGTTGCATAAATCATCTTAAGGTTTCATCAAAACAAGGTTAGAACGAGAAGTTGTACCATCATTTCTTTTTTCTATTTCTACAACAAATGGGGTATGAGAATTTGAACCTCCAACCTCAAGGGAAGGAGTACATATCAATCACCACATGAGCTACTCAACCATACATTTGGAAAAGAAAAATGACATGAACTATCAATTTGAATGGACCTTCTGATCTGCATGCATGCTCAGTAGAAATTCCTTGAGCCTTTTCTCTGCTGCAGCTCAAAGTTTCCACCTCAACAGGCTTCTTGTTTCGATCATTAATACACTTAGGACCATCTTCATGGTTTGCTAAATCAGAAGAAGGCTGCTTCACCAAGGAGAGTTTGCAAAAGTGATAGGCATTTGTCTTGATTGTGACAGTGGGATCTCTGTTGTGCATAAAATTTTCCAACAACGTATGTGAATTACCAAAAGGAAAAGACACCAAAAACTATCCATGATGAGAAAATTACAAAGATGGGCGTCACATAGAGTCCAAATGCCCAAAATGGACAACCAGTTCAGATGATAATTTCTTGTCCAATCAATAAAGTCATGATTCATAAAACCATGGCCTCTGCAACAGCATTCTTAAAATGACATGTTTGGGGCGCGAGTGACCGAAAACTAAAAAAAATAGTGCCAACGAATAAAGCCTTATAAGGCACCAAATACCTGGACAGAGCCCTATCAACAATATCCCAGCACTTTACAGTTCCATCCCTACCCTGGCTACACACAGAGGATTAAACTATAAGCATACACAATTTTCATTATTTAAAAAAAAAAAAAAGATGACTACGAGTATACACATAACACAACTCACAAATCATTCAAGTAATGAACTAAAATTTTCATACTGGATTAAGAAGACATGAATGGTAAACGGACACAAATACATGTAGAAGAGCACCTGACAACTCTATTTGTCCCAATAGAACGACTGCAAGCAACACTAACAATTCCGTGTGCTGCACTATGCACCCTGATATAAGGTATTCCAATTATAAATCAGTTACAAATACAGAAGATAAAATAAAATTTTCAATGAGCAAAACAGAAGTCGATACCATACCATGCCGATGATACAGTTCGATGCTGGGACGTGTCCCAAATACGCAACTCACCGTCTGCAGAGCTAATATGAACCACAATCACAACGCTTTACTACCCACCAGAATATTCATACGAATAACGAAAGGAAAAGGATAAAAAAGGAAATCACGAGAGATCAGAATTAATGGATACCCCGAAAAAAGAAGAGGTTCAGATGGATGAAATGAAACGTCCATGACAGAGGTCCGATGACCTCGGAGCACGGCCACGGGGTCCGGCGGGGGCCTCTTACTCATTCTCTCTTCAACGTAGTTTTTGTCTCCTTACTGATCCTTCCACTCACCGGAAAAATTGTTGTGCCGGTTAACGAATCGCCGGAGTTGGACGGAGTTTCTGTTTCTTTACGGCCAAAGGGCGACGACCAGAAACACCACGGTCGGAGGGGAGACGGTGGTATGCTCTCAGTCTCCACTCGAAGACGGGATGACTCCATTGGGAGATTTCTGTTGTGGGCCTCACTTTTTAATAACGCTTAGGCCCAATATTTTCAATAGCGCTTAGGCCCAATAAAACGGCATTTCCTTGAAAACACTGAAAGCCCAGCCCATTTCATTGCCACTGGTATTTTTAATCTTGATTAAAAGAGGGTATAAGTAGGAGAATTTTCACACCCCTATTTTGCCCTTGATTTTTAATCATATTATCATCATATCCTTTTAATAGTTAGTTAAGAACATTTTTTTTTCAGGAATCCTTTCCTTAAAACACTATTTTGCAAATGAGACTTATCAAACAATCTTTTTCTTCTACTCACTTCACCATTCCCAAAAAAAAAACCCATTATCGTACCTTTGTTTTTTCTACATTTATTTTCTTATGAAAATTTGTTTTTCTTTTATTTTGCTTTATATTTGTTTTTAAACACTTTGTTCCTCTTCTTTTGTTTTGTTTTATGTTTCGTAGTTTTTTCTTTTTTCTTTTTATTTTTTTATTATTGTATGTGTTTTTTTCCTGCATCTTTTTTCATCAAACAAAAAAGATGTAGAAATATAAGTCCTTCTGTGTTTACTTCAATCATCACTTTTGCAGAACGTTCTACATTTACTTTTTTAGAAAATCTTAATTTTTCTTTTATTTTGATTTATAGTCATTTGTGAACACTTTGTTTCTAATCTTTTTTTCCTTTTGTTTTATTTTCTATTTCGTAGTTTGTGTGTTATTATATATATTTTCTTCCCTATATTTTTTTTTGCAGCATCCCAAAAAAAGCATTATCAAGCAAAAAAACGCAAGTCATCCTTGATATAGTTCCACTTTTTCTTTAATTCACATTAAAGGTTTATTTTTAGAATTTAATTTAAATTAAGAGTTTTATTTTGATAGAAAATATAAGAAAATATGAGAAAATATGAGAGATGAGATTAACTTGAAAAATTTAGGGAAGAGGAAAATATGAAAAAGAGTACTTGAGAATATTCTGAATATTTTTTTAAAATAAAAAATGTATTGATCGAGAATAATGTGATATGATAATGTGAGGAAGTCGAAAGGAAAACTAAATTTGAGAAAATTAGGGAATAAGAAGATATGGTGGAAAAGTTGAGAATATTCTAAAAAGACGTATTTCTTTAGCCTACTTTATTTTTTCTAAATCCACATGAGAGGATTTTATTTTATGAATGTTGAGGAAATTATGAAAAGGATAATCAATTTGAGAAAAATAGGGAAAGGAGATATGTGGAGAATATTAGTGAGATACTAGGTAAAATTTGACTTTCTTAATTTTAATTTAATCTCAAATTGAAAAATTATATATTTAAATTATATTGTGATTCATATTTTATATTTATTTTCCTCTTAATTTTAATTTTCCTTATATTTTCTATGACATCATAAATTTATACCT
Organism: Benincasa hispida; assembly: GCF_009727055.1. NCBI lineage: Eukaryota > Viridiplantae > Streptophyta > Magnoliopsida > Cucurbitales > Cucurbitaceae > Benincasa > Benincasa hispida. The sequence continues at coordinate 60,050,571 of NC_052357.1, forward strand.
ACAACTAATATAAGGTAAGTTAAAACTCTTTGTTAACCTCAATACAAAATAAACTATTAGGTTGAAAATAAAAAGTTTTGTTTAAAAATAATACTATAAAATATAGATTTTTTCATGACCATAAAATATTGACATAAATATTAAATTGACATTTTTAGATTTGTGGCAAAAAAAAAAAAAAAAAATTAATGTTTTAAAGTATTTATTTTTCTATTTTAAATATAACACTAAATTGAAATTGTTGGTAAAAAATAATATAATAATAATATAATAATAATAATAATAATAATAATAATAATAATAATAAATAATAATAATAAATAATAATAATAATAATAATAATAATAATAATTTGTTCCTTTTTAAAAAAATAAGTTTTTTCTTTTTATTAATTTTATACATCAAACAAAATATTTGAAATAAAAAAAAAAATTAATTATTTTAAACTATTTTTTTCAAATTATAAAATATTAACATAGATATTAAAATTAGAATTTTGAGATTTGTGACAAAAAAAAAGTTTAATATTTTACTTTAAAAATTATGAATGATGTTTCTATTTTAATATTTTAAATATACAAAATTGTTGTAAACTTTTCAAATAATAACAAGATTGTGTTCCTTTTTAAAAATGATTTTTTTTCTTCATAATTTGTTAAACCAACAAAATCTTTGAAAAAATAATTAACTACCTCAATTTTTAATTATCACATTTAATAAGACAGATAAAATTAAGATTTCATAATCTATGGAAAAAAAATTATGAATGAAACTTTTTTTTTTAACAATTTAAATATAACCCATAATATCTTTTATGAAAACAAAATTTAAATTATATGTATCTATGACAAACTAATCTTAAAATAAAAACTAATACTCTTTAATTACCTTGAATTAAAACTCTAAAATTTCATACACATATATATGACGATACGTGTTCATTTTGTGTATGGGAGTGACTATAATATTAATGACATATATGTAGCAACATTGAAATAAAAATTGTTGCAATATATATATTAAAATATCAAATTGTCAACATATTTATTTTAACTTAATTATATGAGTATAGAAGAATTTTTGTGGAAATAATGATAATATGAAAACATTGAAATCAAAATTCTTATATTATTATTATCATTTATTTTTTTTTACAAAAAAAGATAAGAAACAATAAATTAGGAAAAACAATGATCAATTTTTAAAAGAAAATCCACCCATGGTAGGTGATCTTTAAGACAAATTGATACCATTCGATGTCTGCAGGCATGTGTTGCAAGTTTGTGAATAACAGAATTGCAATTGTGATTAACAAGAGAAAAAACCTTGAGTTTTCCCTCTAAGATGATGTAAAGAGTCTACAAAATATCAAATTTCATTATCATAACGTGATGATCTATTCATAAGTAATTAAAATTATTATATTATCTAAGTTTTAAATGTTGTAGTAATTATTTTTTTAAAATATATATATATATATATATATATATATATATATATATATATGTATATATTATTTATTTATTACATCAAAAAAAATCTATTCTAAAATTCTTCATTAAAACGGCAAGATTCATAACCATTGCACATGTGTCTTGATTAGTATTACAAAAGTGTTGGGCATTTTTTTTAGAGAGGAAAAAAATTAATATAGTTGTTGACATGTAAAATTGAAAGGTACGTATGGCATTGATTGGGATCTTTAATATTAATATTGTTGTTTTCAAAATTTATTAAGAGAAATATTGTTGTTTTGAAAATTTTTAGAGAAATATGTTTGTTTTGGGAGTTCGAGGCTAGAGGTCGAACGCTGAGAACTCGACTAACGTGGAGGTCGAACGTTGAGAACTCGACGAACAAAGAAAAACTTGGAAACGATACATAAGCCAAAACTTCAACCCTCGACAAGGAAAATCTTGCGAATCTCACTTAGGTTGTCAAAGGTTGAAGTTTCGACACACATCCACCATCGATATTGCAGGTTTATTACTTTTTTTTCCCTCATAGAGAAAATAAAGTAATGAGATGGTATACTATATGTATCTGTGTACTCGAGCTGCTTCTAACAACCTATGCATTTTTTATCATTTCGAATTAGACGGAGGCTTGTGGGATTGACATGAGGGGTGGGGATGGCTATATTTCTGGGAGCGAACTCTAGGCGAATATGAAGCGCATGGATACAAGTTATGCCTTGGAATGAAAGACGATTCCGAATTAGTTTTGTCTACGAACAAAATTTTGTATATTAGGTTGTCGAAGGTTACACACCTTTCGAAACTTCAAAGCAATTAAAGAGATAAGTGGGCTGAAGCAGATTAAGGAGAGAGCGAGATTCAAAGCGAGATAGTAGGAAAGAGCGAGATGTTAAACGAGATTTTAAGAGAAGCGAGATTTTAGGAGAGAGCGAGATTCAAAGCGAGAATGTTGGAGAGAGCGAGATTTAATTTATATTGACTAATCTGACTAACATTGAACTTGGTAAAATGAAATGGTTGAATAATTGAAAAATGAGATTATTCAGGAATACACATTGAATGCTAAGATTACACATTGAGTTTCTGGTAGTAGATCCATAATAAAAAAAGTGTTTGTGATTGTTCCAGAAGAAATGAAAGCTAGTAATCATTAATGGAAAAATAACAACAATAACAGACAAAGCAAGATATTGAGAAAGAGCGAGAGCGAGAGCGCGAGAACTTAGGAGAGAGCGAGAGCGAGATCGCGAGATCTTAGGAGAGAGCGAGATCTTAGGAGAGAGCAAGAGTGAGAGTGAGAGAGCGAGTTCTTAGGAGGGAGCGAGAGTCTTCACTTTATTTGAACTTTCCATAGAAATATATATAAAAAAAAGAGAAAAAAGACTAATAATCATACTATAATTGAATAATCATTAGACTATAATAGAATATATTAGATTATTATACTATAATTGAATAATCATTAGACAATAAATTAATATATAGATTATAGATAATTGAATAATCATTAGACAACAAATTGAATATATTAGATATTATACTATAATTGAATAATCATTAGACGACAAATTGAATTATTAGATTATTATACTATAATTGAATAATCATTAGACAATAAATTGAATAAATTGAATATATTAGATTATTATAATGTAAAACTTTATTGATTACAAAAAAAAAAAAAGATATACAGTAGATTATTATAAAAGAATATACAATAAATTATAATAAAAATTGAATATCAATAAAATGAATATAATAAAAAAATTATTTATTATTCAATCCCTAACTATATGGAGTTCGTCTAGTCACGAAGGATACTTCTTTCGAATATGTCCTAACTGGTTACAAATACACATCGTTGTCGAGTGGTTTGGTTCTGCCCAATCCATCTCGTTGTGATAATGTGAACTTTTCGGTCTACCAGGTCTTCTCAACAACGATGGATCAGGATGAAGACATGCATATTAGGTGTGTGATCAGTAATTCTTCATGCGGTAAGATTGAAATTGAGGAGAGTAACATTCAGCATACGTTGACAATTTGTAGTAGTTCTCAATAAAATCTTCGTAGTTCATGTTAAAATATGAGCAAATGGCCATAAAATGCGAGCATGGAATGTTGAATGCTTGCCACTTGTTACATGAACAGTACCGCTCGGTATGATGGCTTTTTGAGATCACTAAGTATGAAACACCTGAAAAGAAATGTAATACATGAAGAGGTGTGTTTAATTTCAGATCAACATGCTGGTATAATTGCAACAGTGAACAACCCAGCAAATGGTTGGACGGGACCGAAATGTCACCATCATTTCTGCTTACGACATATCGTCAGCAACTTCAATAAAAAGTATAAATTTAATTCATTGAAAAATTATGTTTATTGTGTCGGGTATCAGTTTCAAATTCAAAAGTTACAAAAAAGCAATTGAAGATATCAAAGGAATAAATCAGAGCTGTCTAAATTTTTTTGACAACATTAGTTTAGAGCAATGGACTCAAGCACATGATGGAGGATTCAGATATGGGTGGATGATGACAAATCTATCAGAGTGCATAAATGGAGTCCTCAAAGGAGCTCGAATGTTGCCTATAAATGCTCTTGCTCAGATAACATTCTTCAAATGCGTGAACTATTTCGAGAAAAAGAAGAGAAAAAGGATGCATTGGAGCGTTAAGATAAACCCAGGACTTGTTGATCCCGATGTTTTGTACGACCAGTCCATTCATCGATCATATTTGTTGTATGGCGAGATCGTACTACTGGAGAAATATCTTGCAGACGCTGAGAGGCCGGATTTATTCAGTTGGACTGGCATCTGATCACAGCCTTGGTCGAGAGATGGAGGCCCGAGACGCATACATTCCATATGTCTGTTGGAGAGTGCACTATCACTCTACAAGACATAGAAGTGTTGTTGGGGTTACCTGTTGACGTGAGCCGGTCACCGGAGTGATGCACGATGACTGGTTAGAAGTTTGTCAACTGTACCTCGGTTCGACCCCACCTGCGACAAGATTAAAAGATCGAGGTTAAGTTTAATATGGTTAGGAACACAATTTCGTGAGCTCACAGATGATGCAGACGAGGAAATCGTCATAAGATATGCGCGAGCATATATACTACAAATGATGGGTGGAAAGTCTGTTTTCAGATAAATCAAGTCATTTTGTTCACTTGATGTTCCTGCCACTGTTAGCTATTCTCCATGATGCGGGGCGGTATTCGTGGGGTGGAGCATGCTTGGCATGGTTGTATAGACAACTATGCAAAGCAACAAGACCTGAGGTTGAGAGATAGCTGGGCTCTCATACTTTTGCAACTATGGGCTTGGGAGCGATTTCCAACAATGGCTTCACAGCTACATCATGTTAATGACGCTCAGTTAGTTAGACGAGCCAACAGTTCTCGGTATGTTGTTTTAATTCAATTTAATTTTTATATCACTGATCTAGTTAATTTAAATTCTAAATTATCAATTTAAAAATTTAGGTGGAGAGACAAAATTTGTGTGACTAGGACAACCACATATGTAGTCAACCAATATAGATACATGTTTGATTTGCTTCAACTTGAACAGATACATTACACTAAACCTAATTGATTATTTTATTCACATTTTTATTGTATTTGTCTTTAATATTCTCTAATATAATATTTTGTGTTTCGGGTTATTTGGGAGCCGTACAAAATTATTGTGCATACTTTGCCTAATTTTTGTACGAATGGTCAAAAACATATGGCGGACGATGAGTCCTCTCATATGTTTTCACATTGGTGAGTGGCATCTTCCTGACAAGGTGATGAGACAATTCGGTTTTCAGTAGGATGTCCTATCGCCTTGTAATACTGAACCCGTACTGCATGATATTGACCTAAGAACTGGAGATTGGTCCGAAAAAGTTGCACATTTGGTAGTGCGATGGCACTATCATGCAAGGTTTATTGCAGTGAGGGTTTTTCTTGAACAGTTTGACACATATGTCACTCCAGAATATATTCATTGGTTAATAATATCACAAGGTGCTACGTCATTCGTCCGGAGCAGCTGTGGGTCATCTGGTAAATGAATGAATATTATCTATTTTTTAATTTAAATTTATTTGAATATTGTCTAATTATTTTATAATTCACAGAGATTGAACAACAGTAGACTCCGTGAAGTTGCGAATGATCGAATCAGGTTCTTGCTATATGTAGTGACAACCAAAGCTATATGGAGGAAATTCATTATATGTACGATATACCTATTGTTCCTCCACTAGCTCCTAGACGTAGAGGACCTGTTCGAGAAGAGGATGAGTTTGATGAGGTTGCACATAATGTGGAAGAGTTGGCCCCTATGACGCAGACGCAGAGTCAAACTAATTATGTTAGTCCGATGATGATGATGCCAACATTTGGTTCAGGACATTATGACTCAGAGGCTGGTCCTTCGTCTTCATACGTGCATGGACATGGTAGGGGTCGTGGAGAGCATAATGAATATTTATATTATGAAGCGCTTGCAGAGGTACCAGAGCAACATCAAGAAGAACCCGAGCAACCTCAAGTTCGAAGTCGATGATGACAACCAGCTCGAAATCGACGACGTCCGCCTTGTGGGGCACATTGATTTTTGTAATTATTTTTATATAAATGAAATATTTAATTTACATTTTTTTTATTTATGAGTTATTATTTTTAATTTATTCTTTTTAGAGTTTAATAAAAATAATAAAATATTTTTAGAAATTGTTTTTTAAAATGGAAAATTAAAAAAAAAAGGATTAGAAAGAAGAAGGTGGAATGTGTAATATTAAAAAGAAAAAAAAGGGAAATTTGTACGGTATTCTCGCTCTCTATCAAAAATCTCGCTATTTCGCTATCGCTCTCAAAATCTCGCTCTTTCAAACTCTCGCTCTCTCTCATAATCTCGCTCTCGAATTTGATTGGGAAGTTCAGTGGCAAAAAGAAGGAGATTCATTAGCTCGTTATTTAGTCAGACTTGCTGAGATGACAGAATCCGTAAAAATTATTCAACAAGCTTTGGAAAGAATTCCAGGGGGACTTTATGAAAATTTAGAAATACGATCTTTTGATAGAGGAAGGTCTCCAGAATGATAATTAAACAAACTCAATAATAATGTTAGAAGGGTAAGGTCAAGGGTTCAAAGTTCGACGTACAAGTGAAAGGAAGGTCGAGGGTTCAAAATTTGACCTCTAGGTCGAATTTTGAACACTCGACTTATTTTTTAAAAAAAAAACAACAATATTTTTACAAATAGTTTGAAAACAACAATATTTTCCTAAATAGTTTCTAAAAGGACAATATCTTTTTAATTTTCCCCATTGATTGCAACCCATCAATTTTAATATTTTTACCATTTAATTCGACAATACTCATATTTTATGTTAGTTAAGCTATGTTCGTACTAACAATAGTGTTACTATTTTATTTTCACTATAAAAATATGTTATCATTCACCATATTATTCACATAATCATTTTTTATGTACTAATATTCTTATTAATTTACAATTTAAAAGTTTAAAGATTAAAATGTAGCATTAATACATTGATATAAATAACATACGTCAAAGTTTAAGAGATATTTGGAACCATTTAACCAAAAAAGGAAGATATTAATAATAATGTTTTTAATATAGTCACATTTGTCCATCTAATGTCTTTTTTTCTTGACAATTGACTGTCTATTGTCTATTATTTTAAGTATAGAACAATAATTTTAACTTTTTTTTCCTGAAATGACGAACCTCAACTTAAATGAACAAAAGAGAATAAACTAGTGGCCGACTATTGAAAATATAATCCAGAGATAATGTTAGATAATACGAAGTTCAAACTTGAGTAATCACTTGATGATAATACTAAATTTTATTGAAGAAAAATGATATATATAAAACTGAATATTCTAACAAATTGATTACACCCCAATTACTAGAAATAATATACTTAATGTAAAATTTTTAAACTTAAACGAAAGTTAAATGACATAATAAGGTTTTGATATAAAAATAACCAAAGACCGAAAGAACTTTAAAACCTTTAAGGGCTATTTGTTTTTTTGGAATGTAAATTACCAGAATCTTTAGATGTCTAAAATTGCAGATGTCCGACATCTTTAAATAACCATGTTTGTTTCATAGAAATATGTTTTACGAATGTTTAGGAATTATTGATAATTGTGTTTGTTTTGCAAGATTTGTACATGGAAATCTCTTATATTTACATAATCTTCCAATAATGTTCATTCAACTATTCATGTAATTTTCTCATCAATTTAATATAATTTGAATTTATATACATGTTTATTTTTCTTATTAATTTAAATTTAATTTTATATGTTATTTTTCTCACCAAATTAATTTTTATTAATTAATATTTTGTTTTAAAAAGTAAATATTAATTTGAATTTGAATACAATATCTTTATAAAAAGAAAAAAAAAACTTAGATGTAACTAAAATAAAATGATATAAAAAACCATCCTTATTCATTTCATAAAACAATGATCCATATCTCTTGTCGACATATAAACAAGAGAAATAATAAAGTATGCGACTTTTTTATTCTTCTAGTTCTTCAAACAATAACTAGGACTAGTTGAGACAAGAATAAAAAATAAAACTGGAATCTCAATAGATCTTTCTACAAATAAAACACAAAAGTTGGAGATCCTTTTCAACACAAAATAAAATGTCTTTCACATATCTTTCTATTGACTAACTTTATCCTGCCAATAACTGTAATATAAATTCCCTCTCGTAAGAATGTGGCAACGTAAGAAATAATGGGTCTGATCATGATCCTTTGCTAGAAGTGCACTTGCTCGAACTCTTTGAGCCTTTGTAAGCCCATCAACATCTACTAGCTCAGTTGATATATGAGTTCTTTTAAAAGCAACAATTTGAGTTTCAAAATACTTAGCTATCTTACCAATGTTCTCACTTGTTTTCTCATACATTGTACCCAACCCAAAGACTCAATCATAATTTCAACTAATTTATCTTCATTGTTTACCTTTCTCTTTGATAATTTACGAGTAGTTTCAGACTGAGTTGGAATATTTGAACCAGGTTTATCCATGGACATAGAATCTCCCTTATCAACTCCTATTTGGGGCCTATTTATCTTCTCAGATGGGTGCGACACATAATAGTCGTTAAATTCATCCCACATCTCATTGTTTGTCTCCATATCTATTTTCTCGGCCATATCTTCTATTCCTTCAACTCCTAGGCCATTAGTTCGATCTTTGCCAAATATTATTGTCATTTCATCTAAGTATGAAAATGACTTGTTATGCAACCCTTTTGCACTTGGATGACTCTCCAACAAAATTTATGTAATATTACGTTAAGAGCAAAAACTATATTAATGAATGTAATGAAAATTATAATTTTCATATCTTAACCCAATCATGAAAGACATCTTTCGAACAATCAAAGCACTCCCTTACATTCCAACTAAAGCCACTACAATTTGGTCCCAACATTTCTGCAATTACATATTACTTCTTCAAAAATTTCACTCTTGATTCTATGTGAGGTTGAGCCTTCACCTCACATTCAGACAACTTTAATTTCATCATTTGCTCCACTTTTTGTAGGTAGCCTAATCTAAATGTTCTATTATCGCAACACCATTGGCTTTGACTTGCTAACTCCATTAGACACTCAATTAACTTATCATCCTCTTGTTTAATCCAAACATGTTTTTTGTTTGAATTCCGTCTATATGGATCATTTTCTTCCGTATCCTATCACATGTTTTGAATTCAAAATTACCAACCAAACAAAGTACCAATTATAAAGGTGCATATTGATTACAAGACGTAGAATACAACATAAGCATGTAATCAACTTTATATAACATAAATCATATAACAAAAACAAGTAGAATAGTAACATTTTAATACGCTTGATTATAAAAATTAAAATCAACAACCAAAATAGGTAATTAAATAATCTAAATTAATGAATTATAGAAAAACTATAGATTCCTAAAAACATAAATAGTAGGTCGTCCATTATATTATAAAAGATTCATTAATTCATTCTATATCTCCATTCATCATACATCTGTTGCACTAAGTTATCTCGCCAAGCATTCCACTCATTCGATGTTTCCACATATGTGATGGGGTCTAATTCATGTTCACTCAAAGTGTTATAAACCGACTCATTTTCTATTAGATCATCAATGGGCATTTTCCATCTAATTAAGTTTTGGAGTAAACAAAAGACTATTATTATTCTACATTGAACTTTGACGGGACAATATGACTTTGATCTAAGAATAGTCCATCTTCCTTTAAGAAGGCCAAATGCTCTCTTAATTACATTCCTTGTAGAAGAATGTTTCATGTTGAAAAACTCCTCTAGTGAAGTTGGTGTATGACCTTGTCGCCATTCATCTAGATGATAATGTGTTCTCTATATGGTGTTAAAAATCTCTCCCCATTTATATACCCAATGTCACATAAGTAATAAAATCCTACAAATTGATGGGATCAATTAGAAAACAATTTAACATATATAGATAATATGAGAACATTTGAACTATTCATGTAGTTACTACCTTTTGGGACTTTCAACCTATTCCTCCTCGATATAACATCTCTTAATACTCTGGAATTTGAAGTTGATCCTTCCCACCGAGATAAGACATAAATAAATTTCATATTTTGGTTACAAACACCCAAACACATTTGTGGCTATTTCATTCTTCCGTGTGCTATATATGGGTCTATCTATGATATAGACATTAACCTTAATATGAGTTCCATCTAATGCTCCCAAACAATTCTAGAAAAAAAAAAAAACAAATGATTGTTTTACCTTATTCAAACAAGTATCATGATGATAAATATTAAGTTCACTACTTCAAGTTATACTTCAAACTATCTCCACTTTCCATTGGATAAATTTATAGGTACAGGGACTGATTTCTTTAGTAGGCACAATATCGAATTAAGAACTTCATTAAAGCATGTACTAACTGTTTCACCCAGCCGCACAAAATATCTATGCATCACACTATTTTTTACATCATGTGTAATGATGTGTAACAATAATACTGCCACCATTTCTTCTATCTCTATATGTTTACTTCCATTTAACTTGCCTACCGTCTTGAGCATATAACAAAGTATACTAAATGTTCTTTTATTCATACTAGTATTCTCAAGACACACTAAATCATTGTCATTATCAATCAATGGATATTAAGTTGTCGAACCTATAATCTAAAGAATGTACTTTCACCTCTTACATATTTACGATTAAGCTTCTTGCATGCAATAATTAATAATAATAACAAACTCAAAAAAACATTTGGTTCAACATGTCTATATCACAAATTAATATTTTTACAATATTATCCATCAATCTAAAGTACGATGATTCATATTTGTAAAGAATATAAATATATATTTTTCATAAGTAAGCTTCCAAACATTAACAATATGAATATTAAATTTACTTGTAAATGTCTCAAAAGAGTAAGAAAATTTTAGTTAAAAACTACCCTATCAATACAAATATAAATAAAAATCTATAATCTGAATAGCATTATATATANATTTTTCAATTACTAAAATACTTTTATCAATGTTTTCTATAATACTAGTAAATCTAATTTTTAAAAATAACTTCTATAAAGAAACAAAATATTAATTTTAAAAAATTAAAATGGAAAATATAATAGAAAGAAAATGAAAATACACCATTAGCTAATTTGAATCAAACTTGAATATCCAATCTAATCTTTTAACAAAGGAAAAAGAAAAAAAATCAAATCTTCTATCTTTATTCTATCGTTTTTTATCCCAACTCTTTTTATTTATCTATTTATTTTATTGGATGCATACATTGTATCTTGATTTCATCTTTTGTTTAAGATAATCTTTTCCAATGGATAAATGTTATATTAGCAAGTATTTAAGAATGATGGTACATATTTTTTTTTACAAAATAAATAAACAAATAAACGGTACGCAATTTTTTGATAATATATATTAATTTTTCCTTTTAACTTGATTTTTGGTGTTTAAAAATTTTCATTTTAGTCATTTTCTATAAGATTTTAAAGTTATGTCCTCAAAGTTGAGAAGAAAAATTGCATTAAAACAATACTCAAAAATGGTTTTTTTTTTAAAAAAAAATTAAAAAATTAGAGATAAAAATAAATTTGGTTGCAAAATAAAAAAATTAAGAAAAAAAAAAAGAAACAAAAAATATTAAAAAAACGAAGAGGAAAAAAAAGTAGAAGAAGATAGAAGGATATTATTAAAAATCAATTTCTATTTCTTCAAGCTTTGTTGCGTTGTCAAGTTAAGGTATAGGACAAATGTCTTTTATATCCTTTCTTTGTTCAGTTTGTATTCTTTATTAAAAATAGTTTCCTCATTTATTCTTGATTTGGGTAAATTGAACATGCAAAACAAGACAGCGATTAGATTTCTCTCGGGCTCGATAGCTTGAAGGAATTAGAGGGATCTAATTCCCTACACACTGCAAATCTTCGAGAGATTTCTTTATTGGGAGATTTTCAATAATGAATACAACAAATGGAAGATATGAAATATACCACATCTAATTAGTTATAGATTCTAAGTCATTTATTGTCCCATTTAAAACTTATTAGAAAATTTTTAAAAGTTCAAAGAAGAAAAAATCGGATGTTAGAACCCATAAGCACTTTCCCTCTAGACTCAACAAAAAAACCCACACACACAAATTAAAGAAGGCAATTAAAAGAAAACACATATACCAAATGCGAGATATTGAGACCTATAATTAATTAGTTAATTTTTTTTTTTTAAGAAATCAGAGATGGATTCATTCATTCATAAACAACAAAAAGGGGAAAAAAGCTACTACTCAGTAGATAAAAAAACTGACATGTGAAAGGTGAAGGAAAACCGAACAAAACATCCCCAGATTGAAACAAACAAAAGCGGGGTTAACTCAACAAAAGAATTGTCTATATTTAATTTTGATCAGTTTGTTTTTTCATATGATAATTTCAAGGTAGGTCTCACCATAAATCTCATATGAAAAAACCAAACGGATCAAAATTAAATATACACAACACCAATAAGAAAAATGTGAATGGGTAGAAAAATTAAGAAGAAAAGGAAGATAATGCAAAATGGAGAAAAAGTAAGAAAGGAAATATGGAAATACCTTGTATAGAAATATATTAAAGTGAGTTCTGTGTGATCACCTTTGTGTAGATGAAACCTAACTAAAAACTAAAAAGTAATGAGAGAGAGAAAATAATGAGGTGCCTAATTATATTCTAATTAGGACTAAGGGTAAGAATTGTAAATTTACAGATGCGGGAATCTTGCAAACTCATGGAATGGAGATGCCTAAAATTGAAGGATTTTAATATGTCGGGTATCTTTGGATGTCTGGCTATTTTTAAGTTATAGTAATTCAAACAAAGTCATCCTACTATTACAAAATGGGCTTTAATGTGGTTTTAAAACCGACATTATAGAGGTACAATGTCGGTTTAAAACCGACATCGAAGATCGTGTTATAAGAGGTCTTTAATGTCGGTTTTAAACCGACATTATAGATGACCAAGATTTCAATGCTAATTATCTTCAATGTTAGTTTTTAACTGACATTGAATACTGATAACTGGCAGAAATGCCAGTTATTATAAGCCTTTTATTTAGAATTATGAGGGCTAACAAGTAGAAAACACAATGATATTACTTAGAATTTTTGAAAAATTGAGTTTTGCGTCGATAAGCACCTAAAACTCCACTGACCCAATATTATGCGTTATTCCGTGCCAAAGTGTCTATTTTTGTAGCTATTACAGGAATCAAACGCATGCGTTTGTAATAAGCAATCACAGATAAACGCATGCGCTAAAGCCAGACGACCGCAAAAGACGAACGCAGACGGCAACCCCATGGGTCCAATGCATGGAAGTTGCAGTAATCGCATGCGTCCAACGCATGGAAGTTGCAGTAATCGCATGCGTCCAATGCATGGAGAATGCGGTGAACAAATAGAGATTACGACCACTAATCGACAGCCATAATAGAAGATCGCAAGATGGGTAGAACGCATTGATAACTTCAGCTAAATTCAGCTCGAACGCATACCTTGGGAGTATCAACAATATAAGGTGATGTGATAATGCCCATACCGCGAAAAAAGCAGCAGTGAGCCATACCTTTATCATTACAGCTGTCGGCGTCCAAGTTCTATAAATAGCCCTTGAGACCTTCATTTTGAGACATCCAAGCCTCTGCCTCAAGGCAGAAGTTTGTGATCACCGATGAGAGCTTGAAAGAGATTTCCAGTGAGGATTCTTCATCTCCACAACTCAGACCGAGTGACGATCGGAGCATTCGCCGGAGATAGAGCTCGAGAGAGACATCTCCACCATTCAACCATGGCACCACCGGCAGCCTTGATACAGAGTCCTTCATCTCCCTTCTAATCTCTGTATTGTATTACATTTTAGCTTGAGATATTAAGATATTTTATGATCAATGCAAATCTTAACTCCTTCATTACCGTCTTCTTCATCATCTTCATCTCTATCATAGTTTTTCTTCAACGTTTATTTATCAAAGTCAATCACGTGCTTAATCGTGTAGCCTAGAGATAGGACGCATGAAGCAAACCACTGAGAGGTGTGCGTTGTGCGAGTATAGTGAGTTAATCCTCTTTGCTTGGTGAAAGGCTGTAGCAACGCCTATCTATGGGATGTTATATTGCTTGTCTATAAGTTAAATAGCCGCGTCTAACTGCCTGAGAAGGTAAGGGATGAAACACACTAATCAAGGTTCGTATTGTTCCTAGAGATAGGCACAATCTTATGCTCGACGCAACCATGCACTATAGAGATATAGTCATGCGGCTGACCACCTAGAGGTGTGATGCGTTAGTACAATGAGCTGGAATTACTCGGGCGATTTTAGATAATAAACATTACTATGCGTTAATGGTTGTCGTGTCTCTACTTATTCTCATTGCAAATCTTCTATTGCTCAATCTGTTTAGTTAGGAGTAGGAGTAGTGTGTAAAACATTTAAACTGTCTTCACTTTATTTTTATTCATTGCCTCAAATACATCACTTCACAAATATTATTGAGTGACAAGTTCCCGTGTACGACCTTAGATTACCCGAGAAACTTGCGTTTGTGTTATACTTGGCGCAAGTGTAAGAAAACTTGTGATAGGAACGCGTGATTATTGCATGCTAAGATTAACGCATCATCATTTCGACGCATGACCTCAGACGCATGGAAGCAAACGCATCAGTCATGTATAACGCATAATTTCATGTTCAAACCCATCTGTCCTTAAATAATAATAAAAATAAAACAAAACAAAAATGCGTCCATAAAATTACATCCCAACAAATACTATTTCACATGAAGAGTGTTTTCACACATTATCTGGACCTAACTCTGATGATGGTTTGCCTAGTGCTTTTAAATCTCTGCAGGAATTTAATGACATGTTTCTACATGAAGATGCACCTACAGGTCTACCTCATTTAAAAGAAATTGAGCACAAAATTGACTTCATACTCGGGGTAACGCTTCCAAATATGGTAGCCTACAAGACCAACCCAATCGAGGCCATGGAAATTCAAAGGCAAGTAGAAGAACTCATGGATAAAGGTTATGTTAGAGAAAACAGGAGTCCTTGTTCGGTTCCAGTCATTTTAGTACCCAAGAAAGATGGAACATGGAGGATGTGTGTTGATTGTCGAACCATCAATAAAATAACGGTAAGTATCGACATCCTATTCCTAGATTGGATGATATGCTAGATGAATTACATGGTTCAAACTTGTTTTAAAAAGTTAATCTTAAAAGTGGTTACCATCAAATTCAAATGTATGTGGGAGATGAGTGGAAAACGACTTTCAAAACAAAATCTGGTCTTTGTGAGTGGCTTGTTATGCCATTTGGTCTTACTAATATACCAAGTACTTTTATGAGACTAATGAATCATGTTTTGAGAGAATACATTGAAAAATTTGTTGTGGTATACTTTGATGATATTCTTGTTTACTCTAAAAATTTGAATGAACATATTTTGTATGTCAAGACAATTTTACTTAAACTTAGAGAAAAAAAGCTTTATACCAATTTCAAAAAGTGTAGTTTTTATCTAGATCAAGTCAATTTCTTATGATTCATTGTTGGAAAGGATGGGGTGAAAGTTGACGAAGAAAATGTCAAGGCTATTCGAGAGTGGCCAACACCCACCGATGCAACCAAGGTGAGATCTTTTCATAGTTTGGCTGGTTTTTATAGGAGGTTTATTAAGGATTTCAGTAGCATATCCTCACCGTTGAATGAACTTATTAAAAAGAATGTGAAATTTGAATGGAAAGAAAAGCAAGAAAATGCATTCAATGAATTGAAAGATAAATTGACTAATACACCTTATCTTGCTTTACCTAACCTTGATCAATCTTTTGAAATTGAATGTGATGCAAGTGAGATAGGGATTGGAGCTGTTTTGATGTAAGAAAAGAGGCTAGTCATGTTCTTTAGTGAGAAGCTAAATGGAGCACAACTTAACTACCCCACATATGATAAAGAATTACATGCACTTGTAAGAGCTTTGCAAGTCTGGCAACATTACTTGTAGCCAAAAGAGTTTGTCATCCACACGGATAATGAAAGCTTGAAGCACCTCAAAAGTCAAACAAAGTTGAACAAGAGGCATGCTAAATGGGTAGAGTTCATTGAGACATTTCCATATGTCATTCATTACAAGGAAGTTATGGATAATGTGGTGGCTGATGCGATATCAAAAAGGTATGCATTGTTTTCTTCCTTTAGTGCAAAAATTCTTGGTTTTAAATACATGATTGATTTGTACAAAGTAGACACATTTGAATTTCATGATATGTAGATTCAATGTTTAGAAGGAAAAAATGTGTGTGATTATATTGTGCTTGATAAAATGCCTTTTAGGAAAGGAAAACTTTGTATTCCTAAGTGTTCCATTTGAGAGTTGCTTGTGAAGGAAGCTCATGGGTGAGGATTAATGAGGCATTTTGGGGAATTTAAAACACATAACATGTTGGCTGAACATTTTTATTGGTTGAAAATGAGAAAGGATGTGAATAAAGTGTGCAAACAATGTTTCAAATGTAAGGAAACTAAGTCTAAGACACAACCACATGGTCTTTACACACCTTTAGATGTTTCTAGTAAACCTTGGGTTGACATTAGCATGGATTTTGTTTTAGGACTACCAAAGACTAGAAGACATTATGATAGCATTTTTGTGGTAGTTGATAGGTTTAGTAAAATGGCACATTTCATATCATGTAATAAAACAGATGATGCTATTAATATAACTAATATTTTCTTTAGGGAAGTGGTTAGATTGCATGGAATTCCAGAGACCATTGTTAGTGATAGAGATGTAAAATTTTTAAGTCATTTTTGGAAAGTTTTGTGGGGTAAATTAGGAACTAAGCTTTTGGTTTCAACAACTTGTCACCCACAAATCGATGGGCAAACTGAGGTGGTTAATAGAACATTGGGGACTTTACTTAGGTAACTAATATCCAAAAGTCTCAAGTATTGGGAGGATACTCTACCTTTTGTAGAGATTGCTTACAATAGAGCAATACATAGCACCACTCATTGTTCACCTTTTGAGGTTGTGTATGGCTTTAATCCATTAATTCGTTTAGATTTTTCACCCTTGCCACCTAATATGTTTACTAGTGATGCAGCCGTTTCAAGGATAGAATACATAAAAAATTTGCATAAAGAAGTCAAAAAAAAAAAAGGATTGAAAAGAAGAATCAAAATCTTGTCAATAGCAAGAACCAAGGAAGAAAGAAAATGATTTTTAAACCTGGTGATTGAGTTTGGGTTCATCTACGAAAGGAAAGGTTTCCAGATCAAAGGATGTCTAAACTTCAACCAAGAGGAGATGGTCCATTTCAAGTGATAGAGCAGATCAATGATAATGCCTACAAATTAGATCTTTGAGGTGAGTACAACGTAAGTTCTACTTTCAATGTGGTTGATTTGACTCCTTTTGATGTAGGGAATGAGGATCTTGATTTGAGGACAAATCCTTTTAAAGAAAGGGGGATGATGTGAATTCAACCATTGAACCACTGCATGTACCCAAAGGACCAATTACAAGAAGCAAGACAAAGAAGATCCAAGAGGCATTCACACTACCTTTTCAAAAACTAGCAAAGTCACAAGAACCGATAAATAATTTTGAGACCAAAATTTTATATAATGTTAGCTCAATGAGTCAAAAAGAGAATGGTATGAAGATGACATAGGAAAAGTCCTATAGTTTGGAAGATGACAAGGTGGTAAAAAAAGTGTGTAGATTTTGTGAAGAAAATGATGTCAAGTGTGTACTATATGGGGAAATGTGATGTCAAACCTTGTCAAACGTGCACATCTACATAGAGGAGATGTATAAGGAAATTTTAAGACTTATTATATTTCTACTTTTGCACTTTGACTTATAATTTAGTATGCAATCAAGTTTCAAGTTTCTAGGTGTTATTTTCTACAATTTGCAATTATTTGTATTTGAATGACTTTTGAGTTTCTTGGTCTATCCACGACCATTTGACCTATATAATGACTTGTAATACTCTTCAAAACTCAGATTATCCATAGTAAAAAAGCTTGTGGTTATTCAACCCTTTGGTGTTGTCTTTTCTTTCAAATCTTGCTTTAGATTTGATGTTTAAATCAATTCATTGGATTGTGTTGATCAAGCTAATTCTGGAGTGAGTTGTTTTAGGATCTAAGAGTGACCATCATACATTCTAAGTTCGATCTAAGTTAGCTTCTTTGTGAGTGTTTGCAAGGATCTTAGAAGGACTCTAGTTTTACATCTAACAAGCATCGCAGACGCTTATCATTATCTCAAATGTGGGTTTTCACCTACTTTTTGTCAGTAATTATCTGATATTAAATGTCTATCATTGTTTTGTCATTGAAAAAAATTAAAAAAACATATATATATTTGTTGCTTACGTGAAAATCAATAATATTTCTCTTTTACCTTTACATGCACAAAAAAAAATCTTAATTACTTTCATAAATCCCTAATAATAAGTCACGAAAGAGGAAAAAAAAAGCACCAGATTACCTTAGGAAGTACCCTACTAAAATTAACAAGCTTAAACTAATAAAAATTTCAAAGAGTAAATTCAACAGAGGAGTTCTTTTTCCATTTTAGAATTTTTACGCAACTAGACCAATCATACTAATTAAATAATTTTAAAATGAAAATATATCACATGCAAGTGTAAATGCCAAGAAGGAAATCACTCATACCAAGTTGCTAAATGTTGGTTTGTATGTCCTAAAACTCGTAGTTTGTATATATAAACATATTCTATTTGTAATAAAGTTGTTATTGAGGTTTATTCAATAAAGTTGTTATTGAGGTTTATTCAATAAAGTTGTTATTGAGGTTTATTCAATAAAGTTGTTATTGAATGTATGAATTGCTCATTTCATTTTAGAAAGAACCTAAATCCAATAAACTAAGATCCATGGCTATTATATGAGTACTTGGACTTTATGTGGTGACATAAGAGTGGATCAAGTTCAAGTAGATAGCCAAAACGATCTAGTATACGGATAAGGCTGGGTACCTTATTCTGGGGACACTATCGGATGCGGTCCACTTTGTATTTAGTATCGTTCATGTGGAGACATGCGAGTGGAGGCATCCTGCAAAGAGTTATAAGACTGGACCAAGAAATAAGTCGCTCTTACATTATAATGTTGTTTACCGTTTAAGATTGACTATTTCAAAGCGATGACTTAGGTAACTTGACCTTAATCCTTATCTTAGATTTACATGGGTGAGGGTTGGTTCAACAGCGGCAGCTCAATAAGCCCCCCATTTCTGGGGTAAGACCGGGTAGATAGTTGGGGACATAAGGTGCAAGACGGAATTCACTCCTACTTGCTTTTAGGGATAATAGAGAGGTTGTTTCCTTAAATGCAGACTCCAGGTCTTGAACAAGGGGCTCCACTCTCTCATTAGCCCGAGAGGGACTCGGTTTAGTGATTGGATTGCAAATCAATTGTTCATTAAAGGATCAGTAGGACTTAACAGGATATTATCTCGGAGGTTAAACACCTTTTGACCCAACTGTTATTATGAATAACCTGTGAGGAGTTGACTTACTGATTATGGTTATATCGAGTGAACAAAAATATATCTACAATGAGGGGAGTGAAACAACTAGGTTTTAGTGGCGTGACCCGATAGTTAACGATGTTGGTTAATTGGATTAAAGAGTTTAGTCAGTTAATCTCGGATCGTTGGAGCTCATGTTCTATAGGTCCATTAGGTCTCCCTATTAGCTCATAAACAGGTCAAACCTTAGAATAACGTGATGAGAAAATTTGAAATATTCAAATTTAATTTGAGGAAATTATTAATTATATATGATATAACTAAAATATTTAATTATCGAATTAAACGAAATTGAAGAGTTGGAAAATATTTAAATATAATACATGAATAAATATTCATGTTTAATTAGGTGTTTTATTAATTTAATATTTGATATTAAATTAATTTTAATTAAAATTGTTTAAATAATATATAATTCATTATTTAATTAATTTGAATTTGAAAAAATTTCAACATTAATTTTTCTTTTTATTTTTAATTTGATTTGGATAAAGTCAAATTAAATTGAAATTAATAATGAATTTAATAATAATAGTGGATTGTTCCCACATTATGCACTTAACCAAACTTACTGTAATTTTGTGTGTCAAAATGTGGCATTTTCAAATTACATGAAATTATTCTATATTTTAATTCAGTTATGGGGTTCATGCAAATTGAAAGAAAGGAGAAAATTGGTTTTCTTCTTCAGTAGAAAAAGTAACCCAAATATGAATTCCTTCTCTTAAATTCACACTCATTTTAGAATCCACCTTCCAAACTAAGGTCCTAGAGAATAGTAAGGAAGATCAAGCGGTAGTCCTCAAGCATTGTAGTGAAGAATTCAACTGGAATTGCAGTTGGAGGAGGGTTCTACAAAGGTATAATACTGAAACTCTATTTTTTGAAATGTGTTCATACATGCTTATTTACTAAAAGATGTAATTAGAGTGCTGATTGATTCTGATTGCTTCCGCTTGTTGAATGTTAATATTATCACTGAAAAGGCATCTGCAATTGATGGGAAAGCAAAGTCGATCATGTTGTTGATCCAGGTAAGTTTAAGAGCAATGCCTGCCCAAATTAAGTCGTAACAAACAAAGAGGCATGAAGCAAAGAATTTTTTTCTTTTCCTACACAAAAACCATTTATGAAAAGATTAAAAATAAATTCCTTATGCAAACTTTCGAGTAACAATAGAAAATGATACATACATAATAGAGGCAAGAATTTTGCGAATACCTATAACACTATGGTAATGACCCTAGAACACTATGATACATGAAGTTATTGACCTTAGAATAAGTAATTTTGGGAACTCCTAGAACACTATGGTAAATTTATCATCATCAATGTTATCAACCAAGTAAATCAACTACACTGTGCTCAATCAGCTTTTAAACTCTTTAACTCTCAAAATATTATGGAGCTTTTCAACCTATCACCTATTTTAATCTAACTCTTTATCATTCAGGTATGCATTTCATAAATCGAATCATTAGCAAATTACTAACTAAATATGGTGTGCATCACAGGATAGCAATAACGTACCACCCACAGATAAATGGACAGGCATAAAATTTCAATCATGAAATCAAATCTATTTTTGGAAAAAGTTATCAATACCACTTGGAGAGACTGGGTGTAGAAGCTTGATGAAGCGCTATCGGCTTACCGAACCGCATACAAGACGCTTATAGAGATGTCCCTCTATGCATTGGTATTTGGGAAAGCATGTCATTTGTCTATGGAACTGGAATATAAAGCCCATTGAGCCGCCAAAAAGTTGAACCTGAACTTGCATACAGTTGGAGAAGCGAGAAAATTGCAATTAAACGAATTGGATGAATAGAGACTCCAGGCTTACGAAAACACAAAGACATATAAAGAAAGAACTAAGTGTTGGCATGATTAACGCATCTGTAAGAAAGCCTTCTTTGTTGGACAAAAAGTTCTTTTATTTAACTCAAATTGTGTTTGTTCTAAGGAAAATTGCAGTCACGATGGTCAGGATCCTTCGTAATTAAAGAGATCTTCCTACATGGAGCAGTGTAGCTGACAAATGAAGAAGGAATAAATGTTTTTAAGGTCAACGGAAAAAGAATCAAACTATACTATGGAGGCGAAGTTGATTGCAATCAAATCTTCATTGATCTTGGAAAGCCTGAGAGAAGAATGGATGGATAGTTCCTAGGGCGAAAATGATGATATCTCATCAAGGACGCATCCTAACTCTTTTATCTTTACTTTATTTCTCACTTTTTTAATTTTATATTTTTCTTTTATTTGAACGACTTATTTATTTATTTATTTTTTTGGAAATTGGTTATTTGAAAGTTGTTGCTATGGTTTTTGGTTGGTTTGATTTAACTATGAATTTATGGGAAAAATAAAGCGTTTCGATGAGTGTAGGATGCAGAAAGGTGACAAACCCATCGCATCTAACATGCTCATAGTAGGAGAGGGTACCTGGAAGGTGGGTTTTTTTAATCATTAATGAGATTTGAAAGGACGTCAATCACGTGCGCCACCTGACACGATATCATGTCTTCTAGTCATTTAGTGCACCATCATTATACTGACATCATGCCTTAACCCACGTGCCCACTACCACCTATAAAACCCCTTCCCCTCTTTCCTCTTTCATTTTCCCATTCTGAATTCACTGAGCCTTAAATTCTCTCTCTGAAAAAAATTCTAATGAAAGCTTCAGTAGCCTATCAAGCCTTCTCCCTTGTCATTCTTCCATTTCTTCTTAAAAAATCGAACTCATGGACAACCGTAAGGACACGTGCCTTCATCCTCAAAACCAGCAGTCTCTTCATCCATTCTTTAGCCCCTTCGTTGGAAATACGAGGTGGTTATTCAAACAAATATACTCTGGTCAATAGAAAATCCAACTGTCTGTCTTTCTACCCCCTCATTTAGCACTCTTTCGTTCCCCCAACTTGCCCCTTCCTCTGCCCTAAGGCCAAGTCTTCTTGACCTTGCCCTTGTGACTCCGTTGGCCATTGTTTTTCCCCAAGAACCGACCCTCTAATGATCATCCTCAGGAAGGTAAACCCAAGTTAGAGCAGCCATCATAAGACCGCACGAGAGAAGACATGTTCTAACAGTCTTTAGTTGGGAATGCGTCCAACACAATCATGCGCCATTGACCTGGTTAGTACTAGCAAAGGTGAGGAAAAGGGATAAGCAAGAAGTTTTTAGGGAAATCTTGGAGACAATGTGACCACTGGAAAGCTTAGACGAGAAGGTAGTGGTTAACTAGCCAAGCAAAGAGTTGACTTGGCAAAGAAAGGAAATTTCGCTGCAAGGGTCTGTCCCTATGGTGAGTAGCCCTAAAGCATTAGCATCACACATCCCAAGCCCTGTTAGTGCTAAGGATGGATATGTGATGAATTTGTTCACTGTGTTCGAAAAGAAACAGACGACAAAGAAGAAGAATGTTAAAGAAAAGAAAGTGGTCGCAAGGCCTGAGCA
This sequence comes from Benincasa hispida, assembly GCF_009727055.1. NCBI lineage: Eukaryota > Viridiplantae > Streptophyta > Magnoliopsida > Cucurbitales > Cucurbitaceae > Benincasa > Benincasa hispida. Next base: position 60,073,726 of record NC_052357.1, read on the forward strand.
AAAGGATCTAGAAGAAGAGAGGAGAGAAAAGGCAGTTGCATCTAAGGTTGACCTTGAAAAAGAAGTAGAAGAAGAAAAGATGGTGCCCCTACGACAAAAGAGCACCAAAACAAGGGAGGTGGACCACACCTAAAAAACACAAGAAGGAGAAGAAGTGTCCCCGCATCCTCTATGGAGTGGTTGGCAGCCCAATTGGCCAAAAAATCAAAGAAAACAAAAGAAACCTTCCAGAACTTGAGGAAGAAAGCACAAAGTCTCATCGTGGCAACTGAGTTTCAAAGCGAAGTCCACGATGAGGAAATTGAAGCTGACAAAGTGGCAAGAAATAGGCCCATTGAATCTGAGGAAATGGATAGCGTGAATGGAGCCACGATAGAACTTGAGAAGAAAATGAGAGAAGAAAGTGATGCAAAGAAAAAAAGGAAGAAGGAGAAAACTCAGTGCATCATTAAAAATATTAAAGATATCAAGAAGGAAAAGAGAAAGATGGCAATGAAGGAGAAAGAAGAAAGAGGTTGCAAGAAGGAAAGGGCAGCCTAAGAAAAGTGAAAGTCAGGCGGGGAGTAAAAAGGTTACACCGAGAAAAAGAAAATAAAAAGGAAAAGATAAAGTGGAGGTTGAGGCAAAGAAAACGCCCAAAAGACGATCACCATTGCTGCTGAAGATGGGGTTTCTCCTTGAGGCCACACCACTACCCGCATTCATAATTAATGTCATCAGCATCATGAGGTGGCGGGACTTCTGTGAGGGGCCTCAAAATCTCAAACCAAGTGTGGTCCATGCGTTCGATGAAAAGACCCTACATCCCAACAAGTACATCACTCAAATAGGAGATGAGAAAGTTGGTTTCGACACCAAAAGGATGAATACATTGTCCAACTTACAAACCAACCCTAAAGCTAAAGGGAACAAAATAATTGAAGAGCCAACACGTGAGGAGATAAAAGATACATGTGTGGATTTATTTTGTCCAAAAAATAGTTTCTCCCAACCACACACTTTATATTAAAGGATCGAGTAATAGCATTATATTGCATCATGCAATGCATCCCTATGGATGTTAGGCGCATTGTCGCAGCCAAAATGTTGGCTACATTTTTCAAACCTAGGGGACAATTATTATTCCACTTTCTTGTAATAAGGCTATATGCTGCCCAAGGGATTTTTGAAGATTAAGAAGATGTGTCTGTTAGGGTCAGTCATCACAAACAACACTTTTCGAAGACTAAGAAGTGACCTTCTCAATCGCAAACAACATCTCCAATGCTGCTTCCCTAGCTCAAGAGAAGGAGGTTGGTGGAAAAGTTATTTGAAAAAATCGCACCAAACATTGAAGAAGAATTACTCAGCACGTCTTCTTCGCCTATTGAAAAAGGGAACTTGATCGCACCACCTCAGGCTAATGATAAAGAAAAATCAGCCTCCCTCCACCTTGATCTGACTGAAAAAGAACATGAAGAAGAGAAATCTCTCTCATCACAACCTAGACGATAGACTTCTTCATCACGCCATACTAAATCTGAGGATATCATTTCTCCGCCTCAAGAGCAATTGATAAGGGAGTCTCTAAGGCTGCTTGTTGATTTGAACACCCTTCAATCCTTCCATATGAATCCTTCATCCTAAAGGAAATTAGACATGAGGATTTCCATGAGCAGCGGAATGATTGTTCCAAATTTCATTCGTATTTGAACATACATAATTACAGTCAAGAAACAGAAACTAACCGGTCATGCACAAAATGAAATTACAACATGCTTTACAATAAGATCAAGGGATAAAATATACATACCTTTGAAGACTCATTTTCAAACTCTCTTGATCACAAACGGTCGTTCAATCTTCAAGACTGCAACACACGAACGTTCGAACACAACGACCGCAACACTGCACGATCAACAACAACCACAAACACAACGATCTCCAAGATCACAAAGACAGTGAACGGCCTCCAAAAACCTTGACCTCAGTCGAGTTGAGTAAGATACCACCACAATGGTTACCTTGGTATTCTCGGTGTGAGAATCCAGAAGTGTAGGCTTTGTGTGGACTTGGTTAGAGGAAGAGACCAGAGGAATGACAATCGTGTAAATAATTGAGCAAGTGGGAGATGATAGAAGTCTATCGTATAGACGAATGCCCAATCATTTAACAAATACTCCGTGATCGTATAGAAAATGCTTTGCAATTGTTTAGCTATGACCAACTGAGTGCACTATCGTGTAGTGTCACTTCACAATCGTTTCGTCTCTCTTCAGCTATCGTTTAATGAATCCTATTCATTTGACAGCAAACCGTGAGTCTTTTCAAGAATGGAAAATCTAAAAAATCTCTCAAAATTTAGGAAAACATTTTTCCTTTTATCTCACAGTTACCATGAAATCACCAATAACCTCCCACTCAATTGGTTATTCAAGAAAAAGAATTAATTATCCAATAATTAATATTATTATAAATATAAATGATAACTAACTTACCATAATATATTTATAATCTATAGTTTTAATATTTCATCTCATGAAACATATAAACCATAGCTCTTTTTCTATTCCATGGTACTTAATGTAAATCTCATTTACATTAATTCTCCACTTAATGTATCTCATATATCACACCGATCATATCCTATATAATTGAATTTTCTCTTGTCAATTTGAACATTTAAAATCAACACCAATAAGTGATTTTCAACTTGAATCCATTGAGCTACTAAGAGGACCTTATGGACCTGTAGCTTGAAGCTCCAACAATATGTGAATAACTGACTAAACTCTTTAGTCACGTAATCCATTATCTGTTAACTGCCAGACACTCTACTAAAAACCGACAACTGCACTCTCCTTACTATAGATATATTTTGTGTCCATATCAACTAATCAACAGTGCAATAACCATTCACAGATCGCTCGTAAGTACAGTTGAGCCAATAACCGTTATGCACTTGTAGTTACATCTAACTTCTTAAGTACCATTGATCCCTCTAATGAACATAAGTCATAGTCCTATTATGACTGAGTCCTCTCTTCCAAAGAGAAGTTGTGGTCACTATGTTCAAGACCCGAAATCAACCATTAAGGGAGCAATCTATCTATTTACCCATGTTTCAAGGAAAGAGTGAATTTCATCTTGTGTAACTAAGTTCCCAGCTCCCAAATCAGACAAATCCCAAAAAAGGTAGGCATGTTGAGTTGGCAATCTAGCTACTCTCACCCATACTAATCAAAGAACCGCCCTTGAAGGCAGCAGTTCCCATAACACTTAGGATTGAGGTCATGTCACTTATGGTCGTTTAGGTGAGATGTAAGTCTCAAGTATCAACGGCGTTATATAAAGAGACTAGTCTCTCGTGGTCTGGTCTTATACAAACTCTTTGTGTAGGACACCCCCGCTCGCATGTCTCCATATGAATGGTCAAGATCTACCATCTGTAGTAGTTCACAACACTTGTAAACCTCTACAAAGCGGGTCGTATCCGTAGTATCACTAAGATCAAATATCCCTCCTTAATCCTTATACTACAGACCTTTTTAGGTTATCACTTAAGGCTTGATTCACTTGTATATCTTATATACATGCTTAAATTTACATACAATAACCATGGAGCTTTGTTTATTTGATATGAGTAAATGCCAAATAAAATAACTCTTATTTTATTCATAAAAATGTGTATAGTTTACAAACTACAAGACTCCGAGAGAATTAGGACACCAATCCCAACACATCCCTCTCTTACCGCTTGAACTAAGGGAGCAAAATCCACTGCCAAAGCTAGAAGAAAACAAAGGCAAGGCTTCAATTTTTGAGGAGTTAGTGATTATAGGCCTTTTGCCACCGCCTACTGTTGATGAACCAAGCCTCTGTCCTCCCACTACTTTTCGAATGGAGGAACGATCGAACATTGGTAAGGTTGTTAAACATTTACCACACGTCGAAAAAGGAACTTAACACAACATTCCTCATTCCCTCGAAGATGAATCAACTGATGTGGACTTTGATGACTTGTGCATGTTATTTCATGATGACTTCCAGGAACTAGTCTTGTGGAGTCTTGACGAGTTGTCGTGCAAATAAGACACACTTTTGCAGAAACACCAAGAGTATGTGCAGTAACAAGCCTAGCTATGAGAGTTTGTTCAACACCAATCTCAAGAAGTTTAGCGCCAACAGATCTTAACGAGGAATTTCATTTGGCATTAGATGCAAAGGCAGCATGAGCAGTTTCGCTTCACACTTCAATACATTCAAGAAGTTCTTGCTTAGCTCCTTATAAGACGTGTTATTCCGCTGCATCTCTAACAATCCCAACAGTTTTCAGAGGAAGAATTTTTTTCTTTGCGGCCAAATGACAACAACAATGCAGGCAAAAATTAAATTTAGGAATGTCATTTTGTATTTCATTCAATGTTTTGTATGCACTGATCGCTTCATATTAATTAATCACATTGAATGAATTATCTAGTTCAATCCATTTTCCTTGTGATTTTTTTCTTGCGCTAGTTTCTTGTTTATATTTACTACTCTCTTAGTATTTCTCCTTGCTTTGATGTGTTTTGTTGTATGACCTCAATGATGATACTTGTGTTAATCAATACCTAGATTTGTTATGATAAGTCTCTAGTACTTAAACCTTAGGACTTTACCTTAAGAAACATTTCTCGAAATTAGTATATGTGCAAGTTTTTCCACAAACCTCTTTTGCAAAATTTTTCCAAGGTCATCGAACAATTTGATTTTAGCAATGAAAATCTTGTTGCCATCTAAATTTGAGGGTGGGAGAGATTTAAGCTAAATGCGTTTGAAATTTTTGAAAATCTCCTTGCTCATTTAATTTTTCACTATCCAAAAAAAAGGAAAAAAAGAAACTTTTAAAAGCAACTTTGAGATTGGAACCTATTATAGATGAATGTCTGCATAACACTAGTGGGGGCAAGCCAAAACAAAGGTAGGAATCATGATCAATGCAAAAAAAAAAAAAAAAAAAAAAAAAAACAATTTCACTACTTATACTAAAAGAAAAATTCCAAAACAAGAGTTGAGTTTGAAAAGGGCTCTTGCTCGTAGTTGGATGTTTGTATGACACCTATGGGAGCAAGTCGAAACAAAGGTGAGATGTCAAGATCAATGCATAACTACCTAATAATATAAGAAGTAACAGAGAAATTTTTGTAAAACTTTGAACCATAAGCTCATTTCTGAAAAGAAATATAAGAAAGCCTTGGAAATGAGTAAGGAAAATTTGAAGAATAAGCTTCCCGCATCTAAGGTCTAGAAATGTTTTCATAGGAAAGAAATAAAGCTTGAGGAAGGATACAAGTCGAATAAGTCTTGAATTAAGAAGCACTTTGAGAGGTCTAGCTAATACGTTAAAGTGAATTGAGGTATATATTAAGACTTTAAATATATGCTTGAAGAAAAGCATTATTTTAACTTTGGGAGTGTGATAACTTGTAGAAATAGAAGTTATTTTGTCTTTTTTTATTGAGCACAATTAGGAAAATTCAGAGGATAACAAATTAACTTGACAAGGAATTCATGCAAATAATTATATCTTGCGATCATATCCTTGCAAAACTAATAATCCTTGAAAAGTGTAAGAATTTGTCACTTTTGGACGCAGGATTCAGATGAAATGAAGAGAAAAACTGGCGTGCATAGAAGGAATTACTCAGTGACCAACTTTGCAACGCATAGCACCATGCGATGAGATGAAACACGACAAATAGAAAACGACAAAAGCATGAGTTGTAGAAGTTAAATCAACAGAATAAGTTGGTAGCTGATGTGAAATGTTCATAGCAGAGCCAATGGATTTTGACACAAAGTAAGCAGCGCAACAACGCATGAAATTTAATGCGAGGTGTTAGTATAATCATTGAAAAGAGGCAAGGAACCTTCTTCTCGATGTCTATAAATAGCCCTTCGAAGAATCAGCCATGTATAAGGATTTCTAGCATCGAAAGAGGTCGAAACTATGTCAAACTTCCATCCAAAATCCACCATAACCACCATTTCTTCGAGCTTTTATTTGAAGGATTCTAAGTGAGAGCTTAAAGTTCTTCCTTGAAAAAGGATAGAGACCTTCACACCATTGCAGCCTAAATGAAGTAGCCACCACCAGAGCCAAAAAGAGCAAGAGATTATGGCCGGTGGCTTGGCATTTCCTATTTTAATTTGTTTACATTTTTCTTGTCATCCTCGTTTATATTAAGTTTTTAGAGATTGAAAAACTCTACTTTTCTTAATATGAATGCAATTACTTCTATATTCTATCCATCCATGTCTGTTTTCACAAGCATGAGTAACTCAATTCCTCATGAGTTGAGAAAGATAAGCTAACACTTTTGCTAAATTGTGAATAAGTAGGTGTTCATCTTGTTTAATGCGTGCAAAAAGATTTGCTGAAATCAAATTGAGAGATTGATCTGAGTAAGAAACAGTCTACTATTTGAGAGAGTAAGAGATTATGGAAATCAAAGGATATAAGTAATCTATCACAGGATATAAGTAACTTTAGAGACAAAGTTAATCTATCACAACCAAAACTCATTACCTGCATCATAGAGATAGAACACTATGACTCAAAACACCGAGAGGTGAAGTTATTACTTTAAGAGTTTATCGCTTAGGAAAATGTTAGTGGACTTTTCTCAACCCCGTCTAGCCATTGATATTTTATCCATCCTCAACTTGCAGGTTCGAGCAACTTTCAAATTCATCATGCATAAAAAAACTTCTAATAAAGCAAAGGAGACCCACTTCCCACTTCTCCTTCCCCGCCCCTAAAATGGGGCGCTATTTACTATGCGAGTGGAGCGATTGTTGCAAGCTAATAGTTTTTCCATTCATCCATCTATCTCCTCTTTGGGCTACTGTGTGACAGAAGCAAAGCGGTGAGGTGAAAGGGAGTTGGAAATCGAGAAACTTCTTCCCACACTAAGAAGAGGTGGTCTTAATATTCAATATTAAAGTAAAGGCGAACGACATTCTGAGCTGGAAGGAGGCAAGTAAATGAAGGGAGACATTACACTTCATCTAGCACTTGCAATTACTATAGCATCCATATCATCATGCATTCCACTATCAGTATAAATATTCTATTAGATAGTAAATATTATTTTCATCCCATACTTAAATAGCAATTTAAGATCAAACAATTATTTTCATCACTTTTTTGTCATATATCTCTGAGTTTGATCTCGAAATCGAGAAGTACTCTAATTAAACTTATACTCGGGTTCAATTAGAGAAAATATTGCGTTTAAACTAGAAAATTCTCTCACTTAGATTTAAGAGCACATCATAAGACTAACCATCATTTCATCTTTAAAAAATTCAACAGTAATTGAATAGAATCACTCAGATTGTTGGCGAATATGAATAAATTCCCATCAGATTGAAGAAAAATAAATGGGTATAAATTGTTTTCGATGTTATTGTCATATGTCTCTGCCAAGAAACGCAAATCGAAAACTTTTATAGTTGCTCTGTTTTATGGGTAAAATTCGTAATTGAATTGTATCCGGCTGCCAATGATGATTTGTCTACCGTCGGGAAGAATATGGCTAGTGGCATACCACCGGCGGGCAATTAGTACCAACTGAATCTCCTCCCAATCGCAGATGGGACAGGGCTTGAACATTCTGACGCAGCATTCGCTGGAATTGAAACCGCCGGTTTGGACGAGAGTGCCGTCGAGGAAGACGGCGTCGGAGGAACACCAAACGTTGGAATGAACCATGAGTGGTCGGAATGTGTTGGTGATTCCATTATACTCAATAGAATGGGCAGTAGAATATATTTTTACATTGGCGTTAGGGTCTCTAAGGCATTTTCCTCCGGGCAGAGACAAATTGGAGGGACCAAAATCGATGCGATCGAACTGTCCAGGAAGAGAGCAAAACACACAGTTTCATTAAACCAAAGGACACTTCACCTCCATTCTCGAAGAATCCATCAAATACCTAGTGGGTATTTTCACAAATATTGTTTACCAATAGAAAGCTGCTACATGTACCTCCGTAGCCTGAGAAATACAGAAAGAAGAAAGTAAAAAATTGCCAAACTCGCTTGAAATTCTAATCTTCGATTCCAACATCACAATGCGATGGAGGAGAATATAAAAGAGTTCATCAAAAGTTGCTCAGTTGGGTATTCAGTGCCGATATTCATGTCTATACACCTCAGTCCAAAATGGACAAGCGGAAAAAAAAAATATGGACGCAGTCGAAACTGGACTAACATTATTAGGTCAAACATCCATGCCTCTTAATTACTGGTCGGAGGCATTTCGGATAACAACCTTCATTATCAACGACCTTCGCTCAAATGTTTTAAATGGCAAATCTACAATGAAATTGTTGGTTAAAAAAGATTGAATTATTCTGATTTGGGAGTATTTGGCTGCGCATGTTATTCATATCTCAGACTATTCAGCTCACAGAAAGTTGTATTTCATTCTGAAAATGTGTGTACCTTGGCCCAAGCCGAATTCATAAAGGGTATCGTTTCCTTAGCTCAATGGGAATAAGAAATTGTGTAGGATGGCCAATACGGGACATCCAATTGAAAATATGACCAGTTTTTTAATTTCATGATTTATGGCCAAATTGTTATGTGTAGGGTCCATCTCTCCATTTAATTTTTCAATCTTGCCCTACAAGGCTTCCATCAAGTAGTTATATCTTCTCATGATTTTAGCAAATCACCCGGATGATTTATCTTTCTTCTTTCAATTTTAGGAATCAATTAAATGGAAAAAACAAAGAACCATCCTTCTTCTGAAGACTCAACTCTCAAATACTTATCCGACAATAAAAACAAAGAACCATCCTTCTTCTGAAAACTCAACTCTCAAATACTTATCCAACAATAAAGCTTCTTCTCCGACTTGCTGTAGCTCAAAAAATGATTTTTTTTAAATCAATTAATCGGAACTTCCCAATTTAAAACGGTATCTTAAATTGTTCTATACATGAAATTTGTGATTCAAACTCACGATTTGGCTCATTTTTCATTAATTTCGATACATAACATCATGAATCATCTGTTTTTTTTATAACATTGGTTATGAGTTCTTAAAGATCTACAATATGGAGGTGTTTCAGAGGATTGAATAGGATATTGGAAGGTTGGAGATGAAAGATTGGGGGTATGGGAGGATTTGTGTTCAATATGGAAGGTTGAAGATGGAAGGGTGGTGTATTGAAGGATTTTTCGTTGGAATATGGAAGGTTTGTGTGGGAGTTGTGTTGTTTTTGCAGGAATTAAATGCCATTACTGATTTGATTGTTGTGGGTTATGTGCCATAATTATTGGATTATGATTTATTTATCTAGATATACTGTATCTACATTTGAATGTTGCATAGGTAGATCTCAAAAAAAATTAAAAAAATAGATTATTTCGTTATCATGGTTTGAATGTTGCATATTTAGATCATTTAAAAATATTAAAAGAATGGATCATATTTTTTTTCATTATCATTGTAGGCGTTTTAGGAAGATTTCTGATTGTGTATTTTGAATACAAGGTATTTATATACCACAATATGGCTCACTTTATTTGTATTTTAGCGGTTAAAAGGTATTTTTTTAGTTGTTGCAAGGTATAAGATTTAAATTGTCTTACGTATTTTGTGTTACTAGAAGACTAATAAAAGTTTTAGCTCATTTTAGTACAAGATATTTGTGTGGCAAAATTATAAAGAAAAATCTAGCAAGATATATGTGGAATGCTATGAATATGAAGTAAAGGAAGAAGGAACATAAAATAAAATACAAATACACACAAAACACAAATACACAATATTTTGCATCCTAGATATTTATTCTTTTGACACAATTTTTGAAACTTTTAGGGAATTCATATATTTGGTAATTTGTTGTTAATAACCATTTTTTTTTGCTTGTTTTTAAGAGTTGTTTTTTCATAGGTTGGTTCAATAAAATAAATCACCAACATTCCTTAATTTGAGGGATTTGTTTGTTTTTATTAAAATTTTAAATTTGCTAGTATTTTAGTTAGATACTTTGTTAGGAGGTATTTTTTATATTTGATAAATTCTATTAAAAATTCTAAAAAACTCATTTGGCTATTAATTCAAAGAAAAAGTTTAGTGATATTTTTTAAAAAGTCCATTATGTTTGGGTTGACAAGAGAAACGACAAATTTTAAAGTTCATTTGGAAAAATGGCAAAAAAGTTTCAAAATTATAAAAATAGAAAAATGAATTTATATAATAAAAAATATTAATTAGTAAATGACAAAACTACCCTAAAACAATAAAATTAAGTACAAATGAAAATGCAGAGATACACGGCTTTAAAAACAACACTACGAATACCACAAATACACTCTACCTAGACATTCTAGAACCACAAATACATAGTATCTAAACATTTCAGAAGCAAAATTAAAAAGATAACGAGCAATCAAAAATCACCACCCAATATACTTCTTTATGCATGGGAAGATGACGAGCAGTTGATGTGGGTCATTAAGTGAGAAAGGACAAAGTTGATTTTATCAGTAAAGTTGTGACCATTGGAAGTATGATTGTGTTTGACACCAAACTAGTTGTAGGCTTTAAACACTATCAATCCGAGAACGTCATTTTGAACTCATTGTTGAAAATGATGTTTAAAGTAGAAACAAAAGCAGAAAACATGTGTGCAACCAAAAATGGTCGGCAACTTGGTGAGGTTGGTTGTTAAAAGTTGGCCAAGATGATGGAATTCAAAGAGTTGCTGAACCAACGATCGAAGACATGAGATTGTAAAGGAGAAAATTAGACTTGACAACTAAGTGAAGAAGATGTGATTTATGAGTATTTGATAAATGGGTATAAGTTGTTGGGTTGGGTGGGTATTTATTACTCATGTTTGTTAAGCCCATAAAAAAAAACTGTGGGTTATTAAAACCACATTTTTTACCCACTCAAAACTAACCAAAAAACCCATGATATTTTCTTCTCTCTTCCTTCATCTTCGCCATTTGAATTCTCTCCCAGATCTGATTTTTTTTTTTTTTTTTTTTTTTTTTTTTTTTTATCTTCAAACCTTTGGAACATCACTTTACTATACTACAAGTTTTTTTGATATGGTGATTTGGTTCATTGTTTTTTTTGTTGGATTTCTTCCAAGGACCGATCTTATCTTATGTCATATTCTATTTGAAGCCCTCATTGTGTTATATTATAAGTATCGAAAAGGACATATATTTTGTAAATTTTTTTTTGGAAACGGGTCGTTTCATATTATTTTTGTGATCTTATGAAAAATGTTACTATACTACATCACATTCTCACCATCATAATCAAATGAAAGGTGATTTTACTATGTACAATTTCAATTCCAAATATACTATCCATATTATATAAAAATAAACTGTATAATATGTGAAATAATAATGTTAAGTTAGCCAGATGTAATATATATATATACACAATATATCTACATACAATATACCAACTAGTAATTGGGATAATTACCTTCAATATATATACATACATTCAATATATATACATACAATATACAATATACCAATTAATTGAGTAGCAATATGAAATGTATTTTGTTGGTATGTTCTACTGAAGAGAATTGGAATTATTATAGTTTTTGAAAAGAATATATGAAAAATAATCTATTATGTTCTACAAGTTGAGAAAAAAAATTGAGATTTTCCAATTTATGTTATAAATGATCTAAGAGAATACGTGTATATTTGAAAATTAATCAACAATAGCAAAACATAAAACTAAAAAAATAAAAGAATGAAATAAAAAATAAACGGAAAAAAATAGAACTAATCTCATTCACAAAAAAACTACATCAGATACCGCAACTCAACTCAACTCTGCACAACAAACACAGAAAATAATTACCAACTCAACTCTGCAAACAACAATATAACTCCTAAGATAATTGAACTCTCCAGATAATAATTATCAACCCAACTCAACTCAACTCTCTATTTTTATCACGCACCAAACACATGTTTTTTGTTATCTTATTTTAATAAATAATAATATTAATAATAATAAACTGATATATATATATATACACCCACATGTTTCAAACCTTTAAAATTTAATTATATGAAAATTATATCGAAAAAAAAAATTAATTTGATAACAATATGTATAAAATAATGAAAAATATTTAGATACAATTGAATTTGTAACAAACATATAAACAAATCAAAAGTTGGTTGGATAAAATCAAATTTATAAATTCAAATATAAATTGGAGAGAAAAAACAATAAGTTTGTGTTTATTCCGATTAAAAAAAAACGATAAGTGTTAGATAAAATCTAATTTGATAATAAAATATAAATTCAAATATAATTCGGGGAGAAAAATCAGGAAGAGAGTTTGTTTCATAATTTCATTTTTATAAGCTTCAATATTTATAATTTCATCAACCACAAAAACCTATAAAAAATCCTAACTCCTTGCAGAGGCATAGCAAAAACAACAAGATTGTAAAAGGGAATGCTTATTTGTTTGTCAAAAAGACAAATTAATGATATTATAATATAATAAGATGATAATGAAGAAAAAATAATTAAAAAATATAAAAAATTATCAAATTTAAATGAAATATATAGTTTATTAGATAATAATATGATAAAATATTCCGTAATTAAAATAAAAAATTTAACCCGAATTTAGAATAATAAAAAATGAATAAAATAATATAAAATCTAAAGATGTATTATAAATTAAAATCCAAATGGTGATAAACAAATTAAATATTGGTTAATTCTGAATATTTTCGAAAAGTGGTTAAATCAAATCAAAACAAATAGAAAAAGTGGCTAAATCAAATCAAAACAAATAGCTAAATAGCTAATTCAAATCAATTATGGGAGAAAAATGAAGAAGAGATTGTAATTCTAATTGTAAAGTGTAAGTAAAAGGTGCAACAATCCAACTGATTCTTGTGTAATCAATGTATAACCATTTTTTAAGGAGTATATTTTTTTCCCAAAAGGTTAAAATAATATAAAAATAGCATATACAACTCATTTATTAAAAATGTGAGAAATATACCGCTAATTCATTAAAAATGTATGTATGTATTATGAAAAACAATATAGAGATTTGAATAAAATATATGGATAAAAGAAGTTTTAATAATATATGGATATTTCAAATATAAATTTGGTAGAAAAAATTGAATATTTTATTAAGGTGAGATAAATTCGGAAAGTGGTTAAATAGAAACTAAAATAATAATAAAATATAGAGATTATGGTAACTACATGAGCAAAATTAGGAGGGTAGTTGTCCTTGACAAATATCAACAAATATCTTGTATATATACCTCGACCATATTTTCTATTTTGGAATTATCTAGTATTTTTAGCTTCATCAACAACTATGAAGAAGGCAAAGGCAAATCAGGGATTTAGAAATTTGTGGTCATTTGCATGTCAGTTGCCATAATTCTTATTCTTGGGCAATTTTGCTATTTTTCGGATGAATTAGTTAATTAGATCAAATGAGCCTAGAAGTATAAATTTAGGATATTCTTTGTCAAGCTCAATTCGTTCTAGCATGAATGTACCAATTTGAATGTCTTCCTAATAGTGCAACAATGTCGCATTAAAACTCTTCAATTTCAGCTCCTATTATTATCTAATCATTCTCATGCATTAGCAAATAATAGTTTAATCACTCAGATCCAGTAGAAATTCTCTTTCATAAGCAAAAATTTCAACCTAAAACATAATGTTTAATGGCCAATCAAATAAAGAAAATTGCACAGAGAGATTAAAATCCAATCGTCAATTATTGATACAAATGTTAACAAACATTTTAATATGAATTCATAATAAGAACAACATCCTAGACTCCAGGGAGTTAGCCACTCGTGATTGTGAACAAAATGAATATAATACATAAATTCATCATATGAAACAAGACAAAGAAATAGAGAAGTAATCGATCTCTCTTCGTCGTCGCCGTGTTGCAATCTTGATCTCTTGACTCTCTTCGTTGAGCTCCAGATCGATCTCCAACAGCGGCTACCTGGCTCAGACGTCTCTCTTCTCCTTTAGGTCGAAATCCCCAAAGAAAGCTTATGCCTAATCATGTAAACATCGAGTGTTTTAAAAAAATTCTGTTGGAGTGTAGTTGCGCTCATGTCACGTGCAAAAGTTCGGAGCACCGCGATGCTCACCCAAAATGAGCTCTCAGGTTTAGAACGCTGACCCAGTGCAAACCTCAGTATAGTTGCGCTCAACCTGATCTTCAACTGATGAATTTTGACCTTGTTTCTTCACATCTCTTTGCATGGTTGGTCTAAAAGTCCTTATATTAAGAAATTTGTATCAATTTTTCATTCAAATAAGCTCGAATAGCTCCTGTGACTCGATTTCCTAAAATTGACTAATTTAACTACGTCAGATCACACAAACTATTGACCTACCCAAGCACCATCCTTTAGGAGGACACTCCCAGGGTGCCACGAGACTAAGGGTAGATCTCACAGTGTGAACTATATGGGAGAAACGTGAAAGGTTTAAATGAAGCATCATATTCCCCAAGTACCTCCCACTGAATGTTCTACCTAGGGGTTCATTAACCTAGACAAACTGGCTACTTATTTTAGTTTAAGTCATTTTTTTTATGTCCACTCATAAACAACTTTTGTCTATGAAATAAACAAGTTCAAGTAGTCACATTTAAATACTTGAATGGACTGTTCTTAACTTGCATGTATGCATCAAATCTATCTAATTCACCTTTCTAAGTAGGTCCCAAGTAAGGATGTTACGTTTTCGTCAATTTAAATACCCCAGCCTAGACAGAACCCACCTTAGACAAAAGGTCACTTATAGATAATTTGCTACACTTTAACCTTTTATTAGTCAATTTAATCCTATTAAACTGATATATAACTCTTATATCATATGATGCATGAGCATGCTCTTACGTAATTTAAATCATGCTTCTCTAAAATTATAACAATTATAATAAATAGATGATGCATGATCAATGCATAACCTATGGTGAGATTTTCTATATGTACATACCATATGACATATAAATAAACATACATCTCATGTATTAAACCAAAGATTAATGGAATGGGATGAACCTTTACAAAACCTGAATGAAAAATTCTATCTATTACATTTTTCCATCGAGCAAATTGATTCACAGACGAACCGGGTCTTGAACCTCTGGGCGAAACTCCATCGTTTAGTAAACGCCTTCAGGTAAACGATCGCTTAGCGCACACTAGACGATAGCACGAAAAGTTAAACGATCGCTTAGACGACAACGAGGCCGCGAAGCCTGATCGTCTAGACGATTGCTTAGCATGCAAAGAGGTAAATGATTTATCTGCTTTTATTCCGCGATCGTATAGTCAGTTACTATGTGATGAGATTTGCTGAGCTATACGATCGTCTAGTGTGCATGCACGTTAAACGACACCCGAGCATCCGATACTCAACGATCACCTACCCCATTGTCTACACGATCCGACCAACGCTTGGTTGTTTTCTTCCTCGGAAAACAGCAACCCTTGCTCCGAACTTCTTCACGAACGACTCAAAACTCAAACTAACTTTGTATTATAGATTCGATAACAATTAATTATGCCCAAAAATGCAAGGGCCTTTACAAGGTTTCATCCCAAAAAAATCCATTAATCCACACATCCACAAATGATTTAACTATTAAATAGAGAGTAGATATGTTGCACCTATCAAGAATGTATATGCAATTTTTTGCATCAATGAAATTGGAATATCAGAAACCTGGCTCTGATACCAATTGAAGGAACTCTTAAACAAGAGTACCTATGAGCGGAAGTGGATATTTCCGATTTCATTGTGACAGAATTACTACATATACATTCTAACAAACAAATATGCATTGTAAACAATAATTATTGGCATGCTTTAACAATAAATACAAAAGACTGAGATAATGTACTAGTTGAAGACTATCTTCACAGAAACTCGGTCCAACGTGAACGAACTCCTCTCGTTCTTACTCGTCCAGCAAGCAGTCGCGTAGAAACACACGGTTGTTTACACGATCAGCAATACACGAACAACAAGCTACCGGGGACGACACCAGCACATGAAGCCCTCAGTATTCTAAGAGTGGGAATCCAAAGGGTGGACTTTGGTGGAATTGGTAGAGGGAGGAGGAAAGGCTAATCGTGTACTACGAACAAGCAAATGGGAGAAAAAGGAAAACTATCATATAGTCGGGTGCTTGGTCATTTAGGTCGGGGTACACGATCGTGTAGGTAAATGCTAAGTGATCATCTATCAAAAGATAAGTGATCGTTTAGTTACGCTTGGCACGTTAAACGATCATCTAGTAAATGTAAACGATTGTTTAGATAATCACGGGCGATCGTTTAGAGACGCGGGTGTGCGGTCGTTTAGGAACGCGGGCATTATCGTATAGGCTCTCAACACTAAGCGATCGTAGACTTTAATATCGTGAGAAAATTTTTCGTATCTTTTGCAAAATGAAAACTATTTTCATTTTATTCTTCAGTTACAAGAGCTGAATTCAACTTCCCACTTTAGCACGAATCCGGAGAAAACTTCGGCCAATTATCTCATAACTGCCTAATTAATAAAATAATGAATATAATCATATTATATTCTTAAACTAGAGTTTGATATCATATATCTGTAATGTTTTCTCCTCTACTTGATATAAATCATATTTATATCCAATTTCCTCCAAAATAATGCATCTCATACATTTAGTCAATCATATCATATATAATTAACCAGTTCCATTATATCATATATAATCGAACTCCCTCTTGTCAATTTGAATATTTCAAACTGACCAAAAAACTAATTCTCAACTTTATCCAAGCTACCAAAGGGACCTTATGGACCTATGGCTCGAAGCTCCAACAGTACGTGAATAGCTGACTGAACTCTTTAGCCATGAGATCCACCATCCATTAACTGGCAAGCATTCTACTAAAGACCGACAACTGAACTCTTCTTACCACAGATATATTTCTGTTTCCATTGGATATAACCAATCATGAGTATAATAACCCTTCACATATACTCGTAAGTATTGTTAGGCCAATTTACCATTTTACCCCTGTAGGTACATCTCACTCCTTAAGTACCACTGATCCCTCTAATGAACAATACAACATAGTCCAACTATGTGTGAACACCTCTTGGGCCAAGAAAAGGTGTGTGGCACCACATCGTTCAAGCTCTGGAATCAGCCCTTAAGAGAGCTATCTATCTACTTGCCCCTACTTCAGGGAAGGAGTGAATTCCATTTTATGTAGCTGAGTTCTCAGCTCCCAAATTAGACGAATCCCCAAAGTGGTAGGTTTGAGTCGGTGGCCTGGCTACTCACACCCATGTAAATCAAAAGACTGCCCTTAATGGCAGGAATTCCCAACTCACTTAGGATTGAGGTCATGTTATCTACGATCATCCTAGTGAAGTGAAGTCTCTATCATGAACGGTGTTATATAAGAGATGTTAATACTTCGTGGACAGGTCTTACACAAACTCTTTGTATAGGACGCCCCGCTCGCATGTCCCCTACACGAATGATCAGGATCAAATCATCTATGACAAGTCACAACACATGTAACTATTCCACAAAGTGGGCCGCATCCGTAGCATTACCAGGATAAGGTTTTCCTCCTATATCCTTTGGTTATCACTTAAGACATGATCCACTTGTATGTTGCCACATACATGCTTAAGTTATATAAAGATAACCAGGGATTTTAGTTTATTGGTTTGTGGTAAAGCAAATAAAACATTCAGATGAGCAAAATCAAGAAATGGAGTAAATATTATATATTATACATCACAAATGTTCATACAAACTGTTTATAAACTACAGGACACGAGACTTTAGGGCATCAACCCCAACAGCTCTGTCTATTATCGTCTCCAAAAATTGACATGTACGTCAACTAGATTTCGATAATGCATTATAGAGGATGTTTATATAGCGCAGCCTCCCAGCTATGTTGATGATCGTTATCCAGACTACATCTGTAAACCCAATAAAGCCATTTATGGTTTAAAGCAACCACCGAAGCTTGGAATCATATGCTCAAATCAGCTTTGTTGTCTTGGGGTTTCATCAATGGTAAAGCTGATACCTCATTATTCATTTAAAAACAAGGTACCTCTTGTTGGGATTGGTGTCCCAATTCTCTCGGAGTCTTGTAGTTTGTAATTTATACACATTGTTATGAATAAAATAAGAGTTATTTTATCTGATATTTACTCATATCCAATAAACAAAGCTCTATGGTTATTGTATGTAAACTTAAGCATGTATATGAGATATACAAGTGGATCATGCCTTAAGTGATAACCTAAATAGGTCTATAGTATAAGGATTAAGGAGAGATACCTGATCCTGGTGTCACTACGGACACGACCCACTTTGTAGAGGTTTGTAAGTGTTGTGAACTACTATAGATGGTAGATTCTGACCATTCATGTGGAGCATGTGAGTGGAGGTGTCCTATACAAAGAGTTTTTATAAGACTGAATCACGAGATGACTAGTCTCTGTATATAACGCCGTTGATACTGGAGACTTATATCTCACCTAAACGACTATAGGTGACATGAACTCAATCCTAAGTGTTCCCTCAATCCTAAGTGTTTTGGGAACTCCTACTTTTGAGGGCAGTCCTTTGATTAATATGGATGAGAGTGGCCAGATTGCTAACTTAATATGCCTACCTTTTTGGAGACTTATTTGATTTGGTACCTAGGAACTCAGTTACACAAGATGGAATTCACTCATTCCCCGAAGTAGGGGTAAGTAGATAGATTGCTCCCTCAAAGGCTGATACTGGGACTTAAACATAGTGGCCACAACTTCTATTTGGAAGAGAGGACTCAGTCATAGTAAGATTATGACTTATGTTCACTAGAGGGATCAATGGTACTTAAGTAGTTAGATGTAACTACAGGGGCATAACGGTTATTGACCCAGCTGTACTTACGAGCGATTTGTGAAGGGTTATCGCACTGTTGATTGGTTGATATGGACACATAATATATCTGTGGTAAAGAGAGTTCAGCTTTCGGTCTTTAGTTGAGTGTCTGACAGTTAATGGATGATGGATCCCGTGACTAAAGAGTTTAGTCAGTTATTCACATACTGTTGGAGCTTCGAGCTATAAGTCCATAAGGTTTCTTTGGTAGCTCAATGGATTCAAGTTGAGAATCAGTTCTTGGTGTTGATTTGAAATGTTCAAATTGAAAAGAGGTAATTCGATTATATATGATATGATCAGTATGGTGTATGAGATACATCACGTGGAGGATTAATGTAAATGAGATTTACATTAAGTACCATGAAATAGAAAAAGAACTATGGTTTATATGTTTCATAAGATGAAATATGAAAACTATAGGTTATAAATATAGTATGGTAAGTTGGTTATCATATATATTTATATTAATATTAATTATTGGATAATTATCTCTTTTTCTCTAATAACCAATTGAGTGGGAGGTTATTAATGGTTTCATGGTAACCATGAGATAAAAGAAATTTTTTTCCTAAATTTAGTAGTAGTTTAATTGAGAGTTTTTATTCTCGGAAATTACTCACGGTGGTTATCAAGTGAATGAGATTTACTAAACAACAGCTAAAGAGAGATTAGACGATCATGGAGTGATACTATACGATAGTTCACTCTGCTGGCCGATAGCTAAACGATCGCGAATCTTTTGCTAAACGATCACAGAGCTTCTTCTAAACGATTGGGCATCGTCTATACGATAGGTCTTGTCATCTCTCACTTGCTCAATCGTTTACATGATTGTTCCTCCGATCTCGTCCTCTAATCAAGTCCACACAGAGCTCACACTTCTGGATTCTCACACCGAGAATACCAATGTAGCCATTGTGGTGGTTTCGTACTCAACTTGACATAGTCGAGCTTCTTGGAGGTCGTTCATTGAATTCGCGGTGTTTGTGTGGTGGTTGCCGATTGTTCGTGATCTTGGAGATCGCTGAGTGCAAGCGTTCGTGTGTTGAAATCTTGGAGTCTGTTCGAGTATTCATGATCAAGGGAGATTGAAGATGAGTCTTCAAAGGTATGTTAATTCTATCCCTTAATCTTATATAAAGCATGTTGTAATTTCATTTTGTGCATAGCCTATATGTTTCCGTTTATTGATTATAATTGAGTATATTCATATACGAATGAAATTTAGAATGATCATTCAGCTGCTGATGGAAATTCTCATGTCCGATTTCCTTCACCTCTATGATTTTTTTACTTGTATATTTGGACGATGTGATTTTGACTGATAATGATTGTGGGTTGCTGGCCAAATTAGTTGTAACTCAGGACAAAACCTTTGCTCTAAAAGATCTGGGATCTCTAAGTTATTTTCTTGGGATAAAAATGAATAAGGTTGAGTTTGGTATGTTACCCACTCAAAAAAAGTATATTGATGATTTACTTTCAAAACTTGATATGACACATCTTAAACATACCCTGTCACCCTCAGTTGTTGGCAAACACCTTTTGTAATCCACTGGTGAGCCCTTGTTGGATTTTTTTTATTTATCGAAGTACCATTGGGGCACTACAGTATCTGACCAATACACCTCTCGACATAGCCTATATTGTGAACCACCTTAGTCAATTTCTGAAACAACTAACTACGGATCACTGGCAGGCAGTTAAGAGGGTATTATGGTACCTTAGTGCAACAAGAACTATGGGGTCACTAAGAGCTCGCTTGATAACGTTCTTGTTTCCTGTTTCTATTTTTTATTTTTAATATTTATTTTATAATTATTTCTTTCTTTTCTTTATAATTATTTTCTTTATTATTTTTTATACCTATATATTAATTTAATTTTTAATTTTGAATTTTCAAATATTTAAATTTATATATTATTTTGATTTGAAAATTTCAAATTTTTAATAGAATTATTTTCCAATATTGGAAATTGAACCAAAACATATATAAATATAACAAATTTAATTTTGAATTTTGAATTTTCAAATATTTAGATCTATTTATTATTTTGATTTTTAGATTTCAAATTTTCAATAAGGTTGTTTTCAAATATAGGAAAATAAATCAAAATATTTACAAATATAGCAAATTTAATTTTGAATTTTCAATTTTCAAATACTTAGATTTATATATTATTTTGATTTTTAAATTTCAAATTTTCAATAGGGTTAATTTCAAATTTTCAATAGGGTTGTTTTTTTTCAAGAAACAAGAAACATGAATAGTTATTAAACATATTCGTGTTTCTTGTTCTAAAAAAAGAGGAAACAGAAAACAAGAAACAGGAACGAAAAACAAGAAACAGGAAATGGGAACGTTATTAAACGTGCCCTAATTCAACCCAACGATGAGCTCCCTATTTCAGCCTTTCCTGATGCTGATTGAGCATCTAATGTTGATGTTAGAAAATCAATTGTTGCCTAGTGTGTGTTCTTTTGAACTAACCTTGTGTCTTAGTCCTCAAAGAAACAGATTGTTGTTGCGTGATCTGGTACCGAATCTAAGTATCGGGTCTTGGCTCATGCTTTTGCTGAGGTTAGTTGGCTCAAGAAGCTTCTTGGTAATTTTGGTGTCCTTCTATATATTATTCCGATTATTTGATGTGAAATATGAGTGTTACTTCATTGACGAAACTTTTTCCGATGCAAAAAAAAAAAAAAAAAAAAACGTCGGGTGATCTCATTTCCCCCGACGATAAATGGAGACAATGGGAGAAAATCCAATACCGACGGAAAGTTCACTAGGGTCGGGATAACCAATCTATCTCGACGGTCAATAAACCTACTTTCGGGCTTGTTGAACTATCCTGACAGTCTTAAGATTGTTGGTAGATGTTTAAAATGAGAAAACTGCAGTTTAATGTTCTCTTGACGGTCGAATCAATACCATCGGAGGAAAGTCCCTTCGCTCGGGTTCAGAACCGTCGGGAGGTAGCGAAATAGAAAATTAAAAAATGTTATGGGAAATTATAATATTATCTCGACGGTCCTCGAGCAATTGTCGGAAGTCTCTACTTCCGCCGACGGTGATGCAATCAATGAGCCTTAAATTTTTTTAAAAAAGATATTTTTTATATTTTTTGTTCGCCTATCCCGGTAGTTTGGGGAACGCCGTCAAACGAGGTTTAAGTTTTAAAAAATTAGATATATAAATAAAAAAATTTATGGAAATTTGTCAAGTTTTGCTCGACGATATGCAAGCACAACATCGGGATATAGTTGAGTTCACTCGACGATATTCAAGCGACCATTGGGTGTTTATATTTCAGCCGACAGTATTAGAGTGACCTTTGGGATATGGGGATTTAAATAAAAAATATATGGTAATTGTAAAGTTATGCCGACAGTGTGTAAGAGCACAGTCAGGATAAGGTTGAGTTCACCCGATGGTACTCGAGCGACCGTCGGGAGTTCATAATTAGGCCGACGATATTTGATTGACTGTTGGGATATGGGTATTTATCCCGATGGCTGACCAAACAGCCGTCGGGAAAAGTTTGTTAAAAAACCCTCATCGCCTCCCCATCTGTTCGCCGTCCGATTTTGGTACCATGATTTTTTCCCTTTTTATTTATTTTTCATTTTTTTCCTTCTTTATAAAGGGATGTGGATGAATGTGATGAATGTGATTTTAAGTCGTCGTCCACTTCTCACCGTCAATTTTTCTGCTTTCGTTCTTTGCTTTTCGTTTTTGTTCATTTTCTTCCATTTTAATGATGTTCTGCTTGCCGTCCAATTTTGGTACCATAATTTTTTTCCCTTTTCTTTTCTTTTCTTTTCTTTTTTTCTTTTTTTTTTTTTTTTTCAATTTTCAGTTTCCTTCTTTACAAAGGGATGTGGATGAATGTGATTTTAACGTTTTCGTCCACTTCTCGCCGCCCATTTTTTTCCTTTTTTCCCTTTTTTTTCTTTGTTTTTCGTTTTTGTTCATTTTCTTCCATTTTAATGATGTTTTGCTACAATTTTCTTATTTGGGGATTAGGGGTATCAAAATAATACAACATTTTACAATACATAGCCTATTCAATTTTTTTTTTTTCCAATTTGTAAATCTTTGGACATAACCTATTCAATGCAACAAGCTAAGATAATATCCTCAAACCTAACCACATCAAATGTGTAACAATTGAATATTTGTTTGTCACTATTTTTTTCTTACCAAAGTTGTGGAGTTCTATGGTTAAAAAAGCGAATGAGATTGGGTATTAAAGTTGTTATAGTAAGAGTGATTGTTTTCAATGGTTTGTTTATATTCAAAATATATTCATGTATTTAGTGATTTGGTTTGTTCATATTCAAAATTGTTATAGTTGGAATGATTATTTTCTATTATTAATCACAGTTAATACATTCATGTATTTAGTGATAGGATGCATGTGTAAAATGAAGTAAAACAATGTTGGAAGTTAACTATTCTAATATTTATAATTAGAATTAATGGAGTAGACTAAACTCAGAAGAAATAAGAAAGAGATCGGAAAAAGAAAATTGTAAGATACAAACATATTATAAAATAGATACCTATCATTATTTTAGTTTGGTTATCCTATTTTCATATATATATATATATATATAAGCACGATGTGCTTGTTACTTATTGAAATAGAGGGCATATTGTTGTGAAGTAGGGAGAGCCTTCCTTTATTAGTTGTAAGTAAGGACAAAAATGTTCAAGGGTGTTGATTTCTTTAATTCCTTCATTAAGTCATGTAAAGGTTTCTATGAATTATTGTGTTAATGACATGTTTAAGTCTAGAAACTATAATCTAGTTGTTGGCACACAACCTACCCTCTATTAAAGGGTTTACTATACCAAAACTAAAATTTCCTTTGATGGGATTGAAAGACATAAAAAAAGAAGCTTTTAGGTCGCATATACCTTTTTTTTTATTATTATTATATTATTAAAATTACAGTTTATTGTCTAAATTATACAAGTTCAACTTATCGCATATATTATTAAGAATGGATAAAGAGTGGATTAAGATTAGGAACAAGTTATCAAATGAGTATGTAGAAGGAGTATATCGATTACTTGAAGTTGCCAACTTCATGTTAATAACTTAGAAAAAACAAGATGTCTATGCAGAAAATGTATGAATGCAATGTGGGAGCCAATAGATGGAGTTGAACGACATCTATTCATTAATGGAATTTCTCCATTGTATCATCAATGGATATATCATGGAGACTTAGTCGACTTGTCTAGGGGATACGAGAGTCATACATCTCAATCAACACATGATGATGGATTAAGTACGATAGAGATGAATGTTATAGATAAAGAAAATGAAATTTTGAATATTATAAATGATTTATAGTGTCCAATTGCCGATGTAAATGAAGAAGAAAACGAGAATGAAATGCACACCAATACCCAAGAAAGATATAACAATTCAAGCTTATTTGAAGACTTAATAAATGAAGCACGCAACCAGTTGTACCCTGGTTGTATAAATTTCTCTTCTTTTTTGTTCTTGGTGAAGTTGATGCATATTAAGGTTTTTAGCGATTGGACTAACAAGTCGTTTGATTTGTGAAGTGTTAAAAGAAGCATTTTCCGTTGGAGCATCTATACCTAGTTCATTTCATGAAACTAAAAGAAAATTACGTGACTTAGAACTAGGTTATGAGTCTATTTATGCTTGCAAATACGATTGCATCCTATACTGGAAAGAATTTGTAGATTTGTAATAGTGTCCAGTTGGTGGTGAATCTCGGTACAAAGTTGAATCTAGAAAAAGTAAAAAGATTCCACATAAAATTTTACGACATTTTCCTTTAATACCAAGATTGAAATGATTATTTGCATCTAAATATATTACACCTAAAATTTGGTGGCATAAAGATAAACGTGTTGAAACTAATAGAGTGTTGCGACATCCAGTTGATGCTGAAGGGTGGAAGCATTTTGATCGTGAGTTTCCTCAATTTATTTCAGACCCACGAAATGTTCATTTAGGACTAGCTTCCGATGGCTTCAATCCATTCGGAAATATGAGTACGATGTATAGTATGTGGCCAGTGGTGCTCATTCTTTACAATTTTCCACCTTGGAAATGCATGAAAGAGACAAATTTCATTGTCTCCCTTCTTATACCAGGCCAAAATCTCCTGGAAAGTTATTTGACATTGTTTTTATGTTGACATTGTTTCTATGTTGACATTGTTATTTGTATATTGAATTTGAGTTTAAAATGTGTAAATACGGGCTGGTTTGAATACTAAGTTATTTGTATATTGAGATTGAGAATACTTTTGAGATGGGTATATGTTACATTGAGTAGGTGGTTAAAATATAAGTGGGGGAGGAGATTGAATAAACTTAGGTTTGAGATTGAAATATATAAATATGAGTTGGTTGGGTTTAAGTTGGATTTTAAGTTCTATATTAGGATTTTGAAATATGTAGATATAAGTTGGTTGGGTTGAAGTTGAGTTTGTGGAACAGGGGTGATTGTCTAATTATATTGAGATTATTATTTGTATATTGAATTCGAGTTTAAAATGTGTAAATACGGGGTGGTTTGAAGTTGAGGTGAGTTTTATTTGTTAATGTTCCTATATTGGTTTTAAAGTTGGTATAGGGGTAAATGTATAATTATGATTAAATTTGAGTTAGGTCTTAAGTTCTATATTGAGTTTGAGATTGAAATATGCAAGTTTGAGTTGGTTTGTTTCAATTCATTAATGTTCTTAGTTGAATTTTAAATTTTATATTCATTTTAAGATTGGTACATGGTATATTGAGCATTAAACTTATTTAAATTTGTATTTTGTAGGTATCTCGAGATTTATGTTGAAGATACACCTCCTGATAAGCGTAGTTAGGTTATAGAATTGTGTTTTATAGGTAGTTTGTTATCATCTAATGTAATTTTGGAGTTAAGGAATTGTGGATATTATGATATATATTTAAGACGAATAGTATTGGTATATTGTTTACTTGACAAATTCTTGAGATTCAAACATGTTTTCTATATATTATTTACTATTGTAGACATGTACTTGATTTTGTCAAATTTTATTTTAGTTTGATTGATATTTGTAAAATTCAAATAGGTATGACATTTTAAAAAAAAAAAACTGATTTAGATATAGAAATAAAAAAAAAAAGTTTCCGATGGTTAAATATATAATCCCGACGATTCAAGGGGTCAGAAAAAAGCATAATTTTATGCGTTTTTACCTTTTTCCGACTCTAAGAAACCATCCCCCAACAGTCCAAGGGTTGGGAAAAGCCACTAAATCCCAACGAACAAAACACACCGTTTGGGCAAGCCCACTTATCCCGACGGTCTTAATTTATAAAGAACATCGAGAGCTAAAATTTCGCCGGACGGTGCAAAGATACCCTCGAGACATATGAATATAACCCGACGATGACACTAATTTGTCACCATCGGGAGATATTTATTTATCCCAGCGGTATCTTTGTACCGTGTTGGGGTTGAGATGCGAAAATTAGGCTGAAAAAAAGACTGATTTGGCTACTCATTTGGGCCTTGAGTAAACGATGACCCTTAAACGGATACCAGATACCACCTTGTTTCTTCACACAAACACAATACAACGTACTGTAAGCACAATCCGTGTGATGAACGATTTCAACCTTACACTTTGATGGCTAAGATTAGAACTTCAATCTTCTGCTGGAAATGCCTTTCGAATGACTAATCTTTTCTTTTCTTTTTGCAAAGAAAGAACGACAGAAAAGAAAAGAGAGAATTGTTGAGAGGCTGCTGAAATTCACAGAAGCGAGAAGTCTTCGGTCATCTAGGCGATGGAAGGTAAAGGTGGGGTCGTCTAGACAATAAGGCACAAATCGTTTAAACAATGAAGGCTTTACTGAAGATCATCTAGATGAGGTCGTCTAAAAAATGGTCATCTACACGATGAGGCTTGCAGAAGTAAACTATCGTTGGCTAAAAGCTAGACGATTGTTTGCTAAAGCTACACGATCGGTAGGTTAGGAGTATACGATAGAGGAAGACGATAAGAAGATGAAGAACACGATCGTTTACATGGTTCGGCCAAGGGAGCCTACGTCCAAAGAGAAGCTGACAGAGTTTTTTTTATTCAAGATTGCTTCAAGATAAGTGTAGTCACTCAATTACAATATGCTCTCACTCTATGTACAAATTAATTATACAAAGTATTTAAAGGTAGCTTGATTTGTAACTAATTCTGTAACTGAATGAAGTTATTTTCACTTTTGTATAACAATCTCCACCTTGAAATGAACTTCATGCTTTCTTCAGCTTCTCTGATCTGACTGTCTCTTTACTTTAACCTTTGTCTCTCAGCTCAAACCCTATTATATCAAGGCACTTTTGGCGTTTGAGCTGAGTGACTGTTTTTGTCAACATATCGGAGGCATTCTCTGAGGTATGAACTTTCAGAACTTCAATAAGTTTAACTTCTATTTGCTGTCGTATGAAATGATATTTCACATCTATATGTTTTGTTTTGTTATGGTACTGTGGATGCTTTGACAAATGAATTGTACTCTGATTATCACAAAAGATCTTCACTGTGTTCTGTTTAATTCCGAAGTCACTTAGGAGACCCTTTAACCATTGGTCTCCCTTCACTGCTTATGATAGTGTTATAAACTCTGCTTCAGTAGTAGAAAGGGCTACTACTGATTGTAAGGTAGCCTTGCAGTTTAGGATACACATTCCAAATAGGAAGATATACCCCGATAATGACCTCCTCTTGTTTAGATCTCCTGCATAATCTAAGTCTACATAACCAACCAGCTCTGGTTCACTGTCTGATAGCTATTGGTACTTCAGTTTAGCATTAGTAGTACCCTTAGGTATCTCATAATCCACTTAGTAGCCTCCCAGTGCCTCTTACCTAGATTAGCCATGTATCTACTCACCAGGCTAGTAGCATAGGCAATGTCAGGTCTTGTAGACACCATTAAATACATCAAACTTCCCACAACTTGGGAATAAGGAACTGTTGACATGATTTGTTGATGCTCAATGTCTGAATCTTTAGGTGAATTCTCTACTGATAGTTTTAAATGGTTGGCTATAGAAGTAGTTACTGCTTTTGCCTCTGTCATCTGATACCTTTTTAACAATTTACTGCAGTATTGTGACTGATCAATGCTTTGAATACTTGTTTTTCTGTTTCTAATAATGTCTATGCCAAGTATTCTTGTTGCATCTCACATGTCTTTCATTTCAAACTCTGATTTCAGTAGATCTTTTACTTTATTCAGCTCTTTCATTGTTGCTCCTGCTAAAAGCATATCATCCACATGTAGTAGCAAGTAGATAGGATGAGAATAGAACTCTGTATTTATATAAAAACAGCTGTCATAGGAGCTTCTATAGAAACCATTCTTCTGAACAAAGTCACTAAACCTTCTGTTCCAGCATCTTGGGGACTGTTTGAGGCCATAGATAGATTTTTTTAGTAGGCACACATAATCTTCCTTCCCTTTGACCTCATACCCCTTCAGTTGGCTCATGTAGATAACTTCCTCTAGGAAGCCATGTAGAAAAGCTGTTTTGACATCTAGTTGCTCCAGTTCTAGGTTATTTTGAGCCACAATTGACAATAATAATCTGATAGAAGACCGTATTACCACTGGAGAAAAAATCTCATTAAAATCAACACCTGACCTCTGTGTAAAGCCCTTAGCAACCAACCTAGCTTTAAATCTAGGTCCTTGATCATTAGAAAAACCTTCCTTCAGCTTGTACACCC
Source organism: Benincasa hispida (assembly GCF_009727055.1). Classification (NCBI taxonomy): domain Eukaryota; kingdom Viridiplantae; phylum Streptophyta; class Magnoliopsida; order Cucurbitales; family Cucurbitaceae; genus Benincasa; species Benincasa hispida. The sequence goes on from NC_052357.1 coordinate 60,102,489, forward strand.
ATTGGATGCAATTGTTTTGCATCCTTTTGGCAAAGATGTCAACTCCCATGTGTTATTCCTCACCAGTGAATCATTCTCTTCATTCATAGTTTCTATCAACATCTTAGCTTTAGAACAACTCACTGCTTCCTCAAAGGTTGAGGGTTCTGCATCATTAGACAAATCAGTAGTATTCAAAGCTAAGTAGTCTTCATACCTCGATGATGGGACAATGTTTCTTCTCTACCTATCTCTAGCTAGGCTGTAACTTCTCAACTCTGGTTCTTCTTGCTCAGTATCAATAGTAGCATCTTCTACTACTTCTTTTAAATGAGGTAGTTGATCAAAGTATGATTCAGAGCTTGAAGGATCAGAAGTAGGAACTAGAACTTGCTCCACCTCAATTGTATCATTCTTCTCTTGAGGTACTGAAACATTAGGGTTAGTTTTCTGCATATACATCTCATCTTCCCTGAAAATCACATCTCTACTAGTTATGCATCTTTTCTCAATAGGGTGCTACATTCTAAACCCCTTAACACCTTCTGTGAAGCCCAAAAGCATACACTTCACAGCTCTGGCAGCTAGTTCCCCTTCTGATGAACAAAGCCAGTGCAACCAAACACCCTTAGGTTATTCAGGTTAGGTGGCTGTTTGGTCCATCTTTCTTCTGGGGTTAGAAGGTTAAGAGATGCATGAGGGCATCTATTCAGTGTATAGATTGTATATGAGGCTGCCTCTACCCAAAACTTCTCAGGTAGTACAGCATCAGATAGTAGGCTTCTCACCCTCTGCATTATTGTTTTGTTCAACCTCTCTGCTACCCATTTTGCTGAGGTGTATACCTAACTGTCTTGTGTCTAGATATACCCTGCTGTCTGTAATAAATATTGAATTCTTCTGCACAATATTCAAGCCCATTATCTGTTCTAAGACACTTAATCTGATAGTTATACATTTTTTCAACCATAACCTTCCATTCTTTAAACTTTTCAAAAACTAAATCCTTAGATTTAAGGAAATAGATCCAGGTCTTTCTTGAGTAATCATCAACAAAAGTTAGGAAATACCTAGCACCACTCAATGATTGAAAAGGTGAAGAACCCCATAGGTCTGAATGCACATAGTCAAGGATGGCCTTGGTTGTGTGCTAAGCCTTCACAAAGCTCCGCCTAGTAGCCTTCCCTATTACCCAATGTTCACAAAAGGATAGGCTCTGGTGAACTCCCTTAGGTAGAATACCTTGGTTGGCTAGAGCTTGTAGACCTTTGGCACTAATATGTGAGCGTCTCTTATGCCATAGGTCTCCTTCAGTAGGCTGATTTTGAGTCACAATCAAAGTTGAGTGTACCTGATGAACTCCTTACACTACATACACTCCATTTATCTTCACTCCTCTAAGGATAGACTTAGAGTCCTTCAAAACTTCACAGTAGCCTTCCTTGCCTCGATATTCATAGCCAATAGAATCAAGCATGCCTAGTGAAATTAGATTTCTTTTCAGCTTAGGCACATGTCTGACATTTATTAAGAGCTTGACTATTCCATCTTCTAATTTCAATGAGACTGAACCAATCCCAACCACTGACATGAGTTATTGTTTCCCATGTAGATTGATCCTCCATCCAATTCTCTGTAAGTACTAAACTAGCCTTTGTGAGGTGTTCATATGGAATGAACACCCTGAATCTAGAACCCAATCTAGGTTCTTATTTGCTTCTTCTTCTGACCTGCAATTAGATGTAGCCAAAGCATCAGAATAAAAGTAAGAGTCTTCACAAACTGAGGCTTCACTTGACTAATTTGGTTGGACTTTGGGTTGTGGCTGAGATTGCTTATTTTTTTGCTCATTTTTCCACTTCATTGTTCTGCAACCTTTGATTAAATGTCCAAGCTTTTTACAATATTTGCATATGACCTTGGACTTCTCTTTTCCTCCTTCATCATTTGAGCTCTGTTTGCCTTTCTCCTTGTTGTTCTGTTTTGACTTCCCTTTAACAAACAAGCCTTCTGCACTAGGCTTGTCTTCTTTGCTTGTAATGAGCTCTATTTCTCTGATTTTAAGGGCAGAAATTATGATATCAGTAGTAATGGAATCTCTCCCATATTTTAGGGTTGTCTTCACTTCTCTGTAGGATTCTGGCAATGAGTTAAGAAGCACAAATGCTTCATTGTCTGCCCCAATTTCTTCTCCTTGAGTCTTAAACTCAATAATAATTCTCTTGAAATCATCTAGGTTTTCTGTTAATGACTTTGATGCACTCATTTTGAATGTAAAGAATCTTTTCCTTAAGAAAAGTTTATTAGGCAGATTCCTTGTCTCATATAGCTCATTTAATTTGTTCCACATCTTGTAAGCTGTCTCCTGATCAATTACTTGTCATAGGACATTATATGGCAAGTTCAAAACTAGTGTTCTATGAGTAATTAGCTCCATATTTCCTTTTTCTTCTTCTGTTGCTGTGCTTGGCAGCTTTGTTGGATCATCTAGGGGCTTGTGTGCCCTGTCCTAAGATAGCCTTAATTTTGGCCTTTCACAAACCAAAGTCGCCTTTTCTATCAAATTTCTCGATGTCATACCTTGCAACTGCCATTTCTGAATTGAAATTCGACTGAAAGACTCCAAGATTATTCTTTGAATCTTGACTAATCTTCAAGCTTTCTTGTAGGCTCTAATACCACTTGTTGGGGTTGAGATGCAGAAAACAGGTTGAAAGAAAGACTGATTTGGCTACTCTTTTGGGCCTTGAGTAAACGATGACCCTTAAACGAATACCAGATACTACCTTGTTTCTTCACACAAACAAAATACAGCGTGCTGAAAGTACAATCCATGTGATGAACGATCTCAACCTTACACTTTGATGGCTGAGATTAGAACTTCAATCTTTTGCTGGAAATGCCCTTCGAATGACTAATCTTTTCTTTTCTTTTTGCAGAGAAAGAACGAGAGAAAAGAAAAGAGAGGATCGCCAGGAGGCTGCCGGAATTTGCAGAGACGGGGAGTCTTCGATCGTCTAGGCGATGGAAGGTAAAGCTGGGGTCGTCTAGACGATAAGGCACAAGTCGTCTAGAAGATGAAGGCTTTACTGAAGATCATCTAGACGAGGTTGTCTAAATGATGGTCGTCTACACGATGAGGCTTGCAGAAGTAAACGATTGTTGGCTAAAAGCTAGATGATCGTTTGCTAAACCTACACGATCGGTGGTCAGAGGTATACGATAATAAGAAGAACACGATCGTTTACATGGTTCGACCAAAGGAAACCTACGTCCACGGAGAAGCTGACGGAGTTTTTAAAGTTGTACCTCCATAGTGTGAGAAATACACAAAGAAGAAAGTAAAAATTTGTCAAACTCGCTTGAAATTCTAAACTTTGATTCGAACATCACAAGAAGGTCGCTTCAAAGCAATTGCATGCGAATGGCCAATATGCCGATGGTCTCTGCAGCAGCTGCCAACTCCCTCCGGCTGCCTCCATGAGAAGGGTAGCCGGAGAAAAGGAGTAAATCGGCAAAAATGAGTGATAAAATGATTGAAGGAGGATACATATTTGGAGATATCGAGCGCTTTTGAATGCATGTTTTAAAGGCGAGTGAGTTTGTTTATATACACATGTTTTGAGGACATGGGCTTGCACCAACAAGAAAACGCATGGGATAGAAGGATGCACAACCATTTGAATTATGGGGAAAAAGGAAAGAAAAAGAAAACAATATCTTTGTTTTTTGAGAAGTATTTTAGCCAATCAATATACTCAGTTAAGATTTCTAAACTTTTAATTAATTTTAAATGTCAATTTTCGATCCATAATTTACTCGTTAATTGTTTTATTATTAGTATCGTCAAAGGGACACTATACCTTATGTTATTTAATTAAGATTTTAATGTATGATATGAAAACTAAGTTCACATTTTTTTTTTCAACTAGTTTCAAAAGGTTTTAAAAGTGCTTATTTGAATTGAACTAAAAGAAGGACGATATATTTGTTCCCAGAAAAAATTACTAGATGTTTCAACTACGAAATAGACTCGTATTGTTTATAAATATTTATGCAACATGATAATCTAATTTATAATTTGATATAACAAAGAACAAATGAGTAAGTCAATATTGAGATAAAATAACTAATAATTCACTAAAACGAGCAAAGAAACATAAAACAAATTATCTTTTTGGACATGTTCCCTCTCATTTTATTTTGTTGGCCTACTTCACACTACTGCTCATCTCTATGATCATTTCGTTCGAATTTCTCCATCTCTTATTATACTTTTTAAAAAGTGGGATTAATATATATTTTTTAAAGTTTAAAATCTAAATAGATATACTTGATCAAAATATATGAACTCTTCTACTTTTATTGGACCGCAAACCTCTTAATTATTAAGACATAGATTCACTATGATATAGACAATTAGATAACGTATAGTTCTATCTTAGGTGGTGGTTGAATTTTAAATTATATATAGAGTTAATATGCTGGAATTAGGAAATTTGTGTTTGTGATCTAAAGTCATGAAGAAGACACTCTATAAATATACTTTTATCCAAAAATTTTATAGAAGTTGGTAGAATTAAGTGATTTTATGAAATTGGTGAACCAAACACCCACCTTAGAAATTCTATATATCCAATTTAAATTTTCATATTCTATTTACACTTTGCCTTTTTCTTTTTCATTATATTAGCTTTTTTTTTTTTTTTTTTTTTTTTTTTTTTTTTACTTTTTAAGGGAAAAAACACACAACTACAATATTGTATGACATCAAGAGATACTAACATAAGGAAAAAGATAGACAATATAATTAAGAAATGAAGTCCACCGATTGTGAAAAAAAAAATTAATTGAAAAAAATATCAAATTACCAAATTCTAATTCAACGTAATTCAACATAATTACCAAATTTGTATTTGTTTGTTAGCATCCAAGATCTACTAAACACAAAATTTATTATTCAAACTTCATGATTTACTAGATTAATAATCCAATTTGATGATTTTAATCTAATTTAAAAACTTCACAATTAAATTTAATCTACGGAAACTTCATCGCGAGGAATCCATCAGAAGAAATAACTCAGAAATAAAAATCAACCAACCGAATAAAACAAATTAATATTTCCTTTTCAAGGGAAGAAACACTAAGAAAAAAGAAATTATACCTGAATTTAGGACAACTTGAAAATTCCAAAATCAACAATGGATATTCTAGGCCTTTCATTAATACATTATCAAGATCATTGAAAGGGCCTATTCGTCACTGTAGTTTCAATGGCCTCATATTTTTTTTTCAAAAAAAGTATCCTCTAAAGAGAAAAAAAACTTGTAATCCCTTCCCCTTTCCAGATCCCTTGCTTGGCAAAAAAATTAAATTCAAACCGATCGATCAACGATCACTTCTTCATTAATTTCTGAAAGAATATGGCAAGCATAGGGTAAATTTGAACAATCTCGAAAAGACAACTTCACCATTTTCCTTTTTTTTTATTTTTTATTTTAGTGAATAATGAAAGTGGTACGATTGAGAGGGTTTTACATTTGTATTTATTTAAACTTTTTTATTTTATTATGTCCAGTATGTTTGGTAGACGTGTCAATTTCCTCCATTATATATCGTGTTATACTCTTCGAGGTTGGAGAAGGAAAGGGGTCGTTTGGTGTCAGACCAAACTGACGTCAGTTAGAGAAAGAGAAGGGTCAATCAATGTCGAATTGACCAACTTTTACTCCTTGACAGTCGACATTTACTAAACTGACTATAGTCAGTTTGGTGATGATTTGGTCAGAAAGTCGACTCCGACAGACCAATGCTCACTCCTACATTAAACCATGAGAAGGAAGAGTAAGATACATGGAAGAAATTGACATGTCTACAAAACATACGGGACATAATAAAACTAATAAACTAGAAATAAAAAAAAATCTAAATAAATACAACATAAAACCCTAAACCGTACCTCTTTCATTATTCACTAGAAAAGGGTGAAACGGTCCTTTTTCGAAATTGTTCACAGATTTACTCTACTTACCAACTTCTTTCAGAAATTAATGAAGAAGTGATCGTCCACGTCCATCAGTTTGAATTTAACCTTGCAAGGGGAGAAGGGGATTACAGGTTCTTTTTTCTTTTTTCGTTAGCAGATATTTTTTTTAATTGAAAAATGAGGTCACCAAAACTAATCAATAGGCTTTCTCTCATCGATCTCAACAATGTTATAATTTCTTTTTTTTGGTGTTTCTTCCAAGAAAATGAAATATCAATTTGTTTTATTCGGTTTGTTTCTCAAGTTATCGAGTTGAGACCAAAACACATACTCCCCTACAATTTTATTTCTGAGTCATTCCACTTGATGATTTCTTCATAATGAAGTCTCTTTGCTTTAGGAGAATTGTTCAAACATTTTCCAATTTTTTAGTGCAGTCAAGTAAGTTTTCTTTTGAGTTTGTGTTATTGCTGGTTACAGAAGTTACACTTACAGTTAGGGATGGCAACGGGACCAGATCGGGAATGCACTCCCCATCCCGGGTGGGGAATCGGGTCCCCGTGAGGAAAACTCCCCACTTTTCATTTTATTATTTTTATTATTTAAAATTAACTAAAAGTAGTATTTATATTGAAATTATAAATTTTATGTAATAAATTAGTATTATTGTTACATATATTTGTTTAAATTAACAATTAAAAAAGTATTTTAATGTTTTTTATTATAAAATTTATTATATTAAAACATTAAAATTTTAAAAAAAAATCTAATTGAAACAATAATTTGAAGCTACTGTTTTAGGGGAGGAGGACCTCATACCCGATCAAAACCTCGATTGGGTCCGGGACCCGAAAGGACCCGACCCCGTAGGTAATTTTGCCATCCCTATTTACAATGAGTCATCATCAAGTAGAGTGATCCAAATCACTCGTAATCATGAAGGTAATTGTAAACCCTAAAAAAAGCCTAAAATTCCTAAATCTAAATCTTATTTGTTTTCAATTGTGTTTGGGAGAGAATGTCAAATGTTGCAAAGCAGTGTGGTTGAAAGTGTGATCAATCTCCATTCTCATGAAGTCGTCAGAATTGGTTGATGAAATTGATTTTGCTTCACAAGAGTCTTTTTTATGGTCAATAAGTGCCCATCTTAATCGGGATTGTGGTTATTGGGTTCTTCGTTAGGTAAAAATAGAGTTACTATTTGGGGTTTTTTTGAAGGTGTATAGGTATACTCTACTCTGATAGTTAGAAAATATGGCAAATTTCACCATTCAATCCCCGTATAACAAATACCACAATGTTTTTTTCCTTTTATAACAGTAAATGTTTGGATTAGCTTTGCATGTATCTCAACTATTTTCACAAGAAAATCGAGTAACTTTACTACATTTACAGATACAACTATCAAACTGATTAGAAAGCATAATTACCTCGCTCTGTTGTATGAGCTTCATGACAGGGATAGTTGTTGCTATTCCAATATCCAGAGGGCAGGATTTCCAAGGAAACTAACAGTAAATTGACATCAGAAGTATGAACATTTTATGAAGAGACAAAAGAAAATATATACTGAGATTAAACCATGAACAAGTATCCAATGGATGCCCTTTGGTGTTTCTTTTCAGTCTTCTCGTTTCAAAATCTATCCAAACAGGGAATCAAACTTCTGCGTGTAGCAATTAAAAGTTCTTACCTGACAGATGAAAACCTAGAGAAGTTGTTTCTTGTGGGAATGTCACCAGCAAGATTGTTATAAGAGATGTTTCTGTAAGGATCAGTACATTGGTTTAGTTAAACATCTCTTGTGCCAACATTATCCTAACACTTTGTTTTGGAGGATGATAAACTTACAATTCCGTAAGACTTAGACAGCTAATCAGCGACGTCTGATCCCCAGATAGATTGTTGTTTTCAAGTCTCCTGCATTAATTTCATCATTATACCATGAAGGGAATAGTGGGAGACATACTTAAAGACTTCACATACTTTAGCAGACAGAACTCAAGCCATAATCACAGTAAAACAACATGAAGGTAAAAGGGTGGAGATATCACTTCATGACATGACCAAGCCACTTTAAAATTGACATCAAAGTAGCATCCATAAAACCTGCAACGTGAAGGTAAGAACTGTGGATGGAAAATTCCACAAGTTTCAGCTTCAGATCTTACAAGGAGATGAGATTTTGAAGTTGACTCAGTTCTTGAGGAATGAACCCAGAGAGCTGTTTGTGTGAAATATCTCTACAGTATAGCAACAGCAACATAAAGACAAGAATAGAATAGAAAACTAAAGTTCCCGCATTCAAAGAAGAGCTGCTGATCAACATATCACTACTCCCCAACCTTGAAAGGTACAAAACATTTCAGAACCACTTACATTTCCATTACGCTCCTTAAATTGCCGAATTCAGCTGGAATGAATCCCATTAAGTGATTCCTACTTAAATTTCTATGGGGATTACCAAAAGAGGCCAGTCAGTGATTTCAGCCCAAAGAAGTACGCATTGATGACAACCAAAATAGGGTAAAGATGATACATACAGTTTAAGGAGATTTTCAAGATAGCCGAAGGATGAAGAAATTGTGCCACTAATTTTGTTATTTGAGATGTCTCTCTATGAGTTAGTATGAGAAATATGGCAAAAGCTGAGTGAAAAATTAGATCTCATATACTTACATTTTATCCAAATTGCCATTACGAGACAGCTCAACTGGTATAGGACCTCATAGATCATTTGAGGAGAGATTCCTGCAGATGATCAACACTATGAGAACAAATATATGCACTACTCCTGAGACTTGACTGCCAAATGAAGCAAATTATATGATCTCCATTCTCATGAAAGGAGAAAAAGCTTTTTAGCAGCTTGGATTGTACTGCTGGATTATCATTCAGTTCCCTGCAAAGGGGGGGAAAAAAAAAGAAAAAAAAAACATCAATAATCAATTAAAGTCTAAATTTACGAGTGAAAATCTGAGACTTACATTTTTAAACATAACAAATCATATGCTCAAGGATTGAATTTTGCATCAAGGAAAGAGTGTACTTAAATGCATGTCAAGATTCCACATAAATGAACAAAAAGTTGTTTTCTTTGTCATATCACTACTGGCAACGGAAGGCTCCAGAACCAAAGCAAACTAAACGTGTCATATGTGTGTGTGGACAGAAGTTATTTTCTGGAACAGGGTAGGCTCTGCATATGTTCCTAAATAGATTTTGCTTCTCACCAGTTCATAAATGATGAATTAGAAGAATTTTAAAAGGAACAAGTTCAAGGTTTGATAAGTGAATATACCTCTCCATTTATACTTCACAGTTCCTTCTTTGCCAAACTCGAGACATGTGGAATAAGAACAAAACCCAGTAATATCATTCTAGCCATAAAGTACGGCTTGGAGACAATTCACTCTCTAAAAATGAACATCTATATCCAAAAAATATATGCTTACAAAAGATATCTATATCTATATATATATAAATATAACTAACCAGGGTTCACAATCAGGAATAAAGAATGTACAAAACCCAACTTAATAAACTTCCTTTGAGAAATTTAATTGGCGCCAATGAAGCACACATCTACGCATCAAATTTTGAATTAGCTCAAATCATTTTGAGCACCCAAGGGTTTGACATCCAGAGGCACAATTTCCGTATGTAAAGTAATCAAATTTCTAGTAAATGTTAAAAACATCATGATAAAGATAACATTAGGGGAAATTATAAAATGAAAGAGATTTGCAATGAAGGAAATGAGACAATGAAAGGAAGATAGGCGAAGCAGAGAACTCATTTTGATCATTGAAACTTTATCATACAAGGAAATACTCTAGACAATTCTCCCAAAAGTCAATAGTATGACCTGTACCATGCCATCCCTAGTGAAGTACTGCCTTGCAAACATGTAAAATACTGGAAATTTCTATTTTCTAAGTTGCTTGAATATAGAACCATCAAACTCTACTATAAATACAACTTTTTAAAAGGGATTCAGCAACACATGTCAAAGACAAAAACATATTTTCTTAAAGCTTGTTTGATAAGCCAACTAAAAGGGATACCAATATTTAGCAGTGATTCACATATCCTTACATGACACATTTTGTTCCTGCCTTAAGAGTGATTACATACACATCTCAATATGGCGCCAAATGAGGTTATGCAGCAAAAGGATCATGTGAAGGGCCAACATCATGACCTATGTGGCGCTGAACAAGCCGCTGGAGATCATCCATCACCTTCCGCTCACGTTTTGCTTTTTCTTCATAGTTATACATTGCAAGGGCTCTTTTATCTTCAGCACTGTAAACTTGGTTTTCTTTTCTAATACGGATTGCATTCATTCTCTGATGCCTGCTACCGCTCATCACATAGCCAAGGGTCTCAAAAGTCTGAATTTCCTCGGCTGAAAGACCCACTTCACCACGCCGTGGAATACGCTTCCCCTGCTGAACATACTGTGCAATGGCGTCACCTTCTCCAGGCCTAAGAGCACCACCATAGCTAATATGGCCCTCAGCTCTTGGCAGTGGCATCGGTCCAACTGGCATCTCATTATCAAATGCAGGTTTCTTTTGTGCATCCAAAATTTCCTTAATCTTCAGAGCTTCAGCAGCATTAATCTCAGCCATTTTCTCTCCATCAACCATTGATTTACTCTTATCATCAATGTCTTCAGAACCAGAATTCTCCTCAGACGAGGAACTTTTACTCTCCGATTCTGACTGTCTTTTTCTCTTGCTCCTGGATTTTGATGAAGTCGAAGAGCTCCTCCGCTTCCTCAACCCTTTGCCTTCACTTTCCTCACTCTCATCGGAATCACTATACCTCCTCTTCCTACTCTTCTTGGACCTCTTTCTACGACTTCTTTTTCTTGACTTCACATGGTCACTGACATCAGAATCATCTGTCTCGCTTTCTTCACTGTCCTCTGTATCACTGTACCTACTCTTCTTCTTCTTACTACTCTTGATATTCTTATGTTTTCTGTTCCTCCTACTCGTCGATTTCTTTCTTCTCCTCCGACTTTCTTCCTCTGATTCACCTTCACCTTCGCTCTCGGTATCACTGCCAGACTCTGAATCACTAAGAGACGATTTTCTACTTCTACGCTTGGAACCTGAACTCTTCGATTTCCCCCTTTTCAATTTTGTATCAGACAATTCAGAATCAGAGTCCGAATCGGAATTCTTAGTTTGATCAGATGCATATTTTTCTTCATGTTGCTTTTTCTCGTTCAATCCACTTTTATCTCCACCGTCGTCGTCACCATATTTTTCCAAAATCTCATCATCTTTCTCCTCATATTCTTCATTCCCATTCCTAGGTGGGCTAGGGGTGACTCTCCAAATACAATGCTTCAATGTCTTCCGGAGCTTCTGCCTCTTCAGCCTCCGATACTCCTCATAATTCAACCCCTTCAACTCCTCATCCGAATCCGACTCGTCAGACGCTCTCCCATTCCTATCCAGATACGCCCTCCCTCCGGCACGCCCAAATCTCTTGGGCAGACCGTTTTGGTCTCCATCAACCCTAGGGCTCCGTCTAACATCCGGGTAGTCAGGCGAGACAGATCGACGGCGATTGTATCGATCATAACTTTCATAGCTAGGGCTACGACGTCGTCGGTAATCGCCACGGGACACATCGGAATCCGGAGAGTAACGATGGGCGCCATTTTCTCGATCAGATCGAACGTTCTTCAACTGATGGAGAGTTTCTGGTCGGCCCATAAGATATCTAATCAGATCTGAGCATATGAAAGAAGAAATTAAGAGTTCAGGAATCAAGATGACAGGCTGAGAAGGGCAGTCGCAGAACCAAGAAGGGCATGTGGAAGAAGAAGAAGAAGGAGACCTTGGCGACCTTGTGAGAGACGAGAATGAGACGGCGAGGGATACTTTGCCGAGCGCGTGAACTTGAATGAGGGGAGAATAAGGGAAGAAGACCGTAGGTTTTATATATATATATATATATATGCATTTGACCGGGTCGGGTCAAACCGGGACTATCTTTCTCCAATTGAATACCGACCCGAATTTTGTTTTTCAATTTTTCAACTCAATCCAATCCAAGAAAAAAATTAACCCAACTCAATCCTTTCGGTTTGGGTTGGGTAGTCCGAATTCGTCGAGTTTTTTTTAACGTCCATAATTATTTATATAAACATTTTTACTAGAGAAAATTCTTAGAATATGAGAGTGACTTAACAATCGATGATATGTACAATGGAGTGAATTTATTCCAAGTCAAAATCTTCGGATAGAGACAAAACTTCCTGTTTAATTGTAATAAAATCCTAAGATTTTACCTTTGCAACCTAAAATTATTCGTTTGAATTACAAAATCTAATTTATTGATTGTTTTGGCCCTTTTCGGTACATTACACACCAAAATTTGCTATTTTTTTTTAATGTAATCTTACTAAATGTTATACCAAATCTTATATATTTTCAAATTTTCTCTAAATTTAATTATAGTTACTAAATATTATATAAAATTATTACGTAATTTTTCAAATATGTAGCATAATTTGTGTTTGCACAATAGTATGAATTTCCAAAATTTCAAATGGGTTTTTCAATTATCAAAATATAATTTCAAATTGATTAACATTTTTAAATTTTGGAAAAGATCAAAATTTGCGAAAATTTGTGTAAGATTTGGGATATATATAGAATATTGGTGTTAATTCTGCCCGAGATTCCACCGAAAAAGCTCAAATATATGAATTTCGGTGTTAATGTGTCCATAATTTCACCAAGAAAGCTTCCTATAGAATCTCAATGTTATCTTGTCCATGTATAATCTGGCAAGATGTACCAATAAAGCCCCAAACAATCAATAAGTTGGAATATTCTGATTTTTAACTAAAATCTCATGGTCGATCTCACCGAGATGAACGGAGAAAAACTATTCTTATGAATTTTAAAAAGAATGCTAGTTTTGTAAAGTAAAAACTTAAACGTGTTATTTTTGACAATTTATCAAATGAAGAATGAAGATAACTTGATCTAAAATATGGGAACTCGACTAATTGAGTGCTAAAATAAAAAAAATCAAAATTTTTACTCTATATTTAGGAAGGGAAATTTTTATAAAATAACCAAAAAAACACAAAACTTTTATATGGATGACCTCTTTCTAAAAACTTTGTTCTCATTGGCCTTTTTTCATACGTGAAATACATTTTTGTCCTGATTTTAAATGCTACTCTCCTACTCTTCTTTATCCTTTAATCTTCCTTTTTACAATTTAATGCAACCAAATATTCTCAACCAACATTGTACTATTAGAATTCAATGCTATTGGATCTTAACCATGGGACAAGTAAATGAATATCATTCAACTCTTTAGTTTCACTCAAATATTATCGTCTTCTCCATTGCTCTATCACTTTTAGTCGCACACAAATCGCTCTCAACTCCATTCAAGTTATTTTGTGGGTCTAGAGCGAGCAGTCTTCAAAGAAGATCATTCTACATACCCATAAGCGATACAGTAAATGTTAACCGAAAGTTTTAGAAGTTTGTTCACTATTATTTTGTCAATCGGGTACCATTGTATTTTCGATCTATATCATGAAGTACATGATCATGTACCACAACATACCGATCATATATTGTTAGATATTAGATTGTAATAAATATATATATGATTGTATACCTTATGATATACGATTGTATACCCTTTTATAAGCAACCGTCTACCACACATATTTTTGTTTCTGTAATTTCAATGTTTGATCAATTATTATAATTGGTGTATTGTAGATTAATGACATTATTTCGCATCTTTGTACGCCATGGTAGGGAGTGGGACCAGACCAGAAGTAATTATGTTGGCGGTCATATGAAAGGTCTAAAAATTAGACACGATATATCGTGTAGCGAAATAGTGAGTTTTCTACACCGACTAAATATTGATCTAGATGGATTTGACATACACATCAAATGTGTTGGAAGGTACCAATGTGCAGCGGAAGAAATCGGGATCCATAAGCACTCTAATTCATTAATTTTGGTCGAAAAGAAAACATGCTTCAACAGAAAAAAATGGGTTTCATGACATACCTTTGAAGAACTTCCTCTAAGCTTCGATTCAGCTGCAAATCTCCATAGGATCTTGTTGTAGACCACCCCAAGATCTTCCCTACTATCCTCTTGGAGCTCAAGATTAATAGTGGGACTCAAAATAAGCTGGAATTAGGAAAATTTGGAGAAGCTCAAAGCAACAACCATGTAGAAGAACACCCTTCTTCTCTCAATTTTTTTTCAAAATTTTTGTTCGATTGCTCTCCCTTCAAAACACTCCAAAATCTTCTATATATTGCAGACATTCATGCATAGAAGTTTGCTGCTTGAGATGCACCTCATGCTTGGAGTTAATGAAGAGTTAAAGTGGGTTGTTGGTGAGCTAGTTCATGAAGTAAATGGAAAATCAATTTTTCCAACTTTGTGTTTTTCTTTTCTTTTTCAATTTTATCAAAATTTGATTTCAAAATCAATTTTATTTAATAAAACTGAAAATATTATTAATTTAACAAAATTATTTTCATAAATTATTTTCTTTAATAAAATTAATAAATAATTATTTAAACAATTTAAATAATTCTTAATTAATTTAATATCAAATATTAAATTATTTTTAACAAAATTTCATCTTCAAATACTTAAATCATATTTAAATATTATTTCTCCAAATTCATTTAATTCTAATTTGAACACTTCAAATTAACTTATCACGCTATTCTAGAGCTTATCCATTTACGAGCTAGTAGGGGGACCTCGCAGACCTACAGATCATGGGCTCCAACGATCCAAGATTAATCGGCTAAACTCATTAGACCAATCTAACCCCCATTCATAACTAAGGGTGATTCCACTAAAGCCCATAGCTGAACTCCCCTCATTATAGATATATTATGTCTACTCGATATAACCATGATTAGTAAGTTAACCCTTCACAGGTTGCTCGTAATAACGGCTGGGTCGACTCTTTGTTTTACCCCCGAAATTACCTCTTGTTTCTTAAGTTCCACTGATCGCTCATTGATTTGTGATCCAATCAACAAATCGAATCCCTTTCAGGCCAATGAGAGGGTGAGACCTCTTGTTCAAGACCCAGAATCAGCACTTGAAGGGAACAACCTCTCTACTAACTAATAATGAGCAGAAATGCACGTTATTACAATGCAAAGATATAAAACAATGTAGGATTGCGACGGTAAAAATATGTAAAATCATGTCCAAAAGCATTAAGTTGAGAACATTGCAATAGCATGCACCCATCGCATTAAAGCAGCTAATTTACGTATTTTGTGTAGGAAAATGCGTTGGCGTAAAGCAAAATTGCGATCTAAGGAATGTGGCGCCCGAGCGCATTAGAAGATTGCGACTGTAAAGCTATGCGATCATATGCGTTCGCGAAAATCTGCTCAATAAGGTGGCCGCATAAAGATGACACATCAAGGTGAAAACTTAATAAATCATGATGGGACAGAAAGTTGATGATGGTCGAATCCGAATTTAGTTGATAAGCCGTTAACGACATACTGTAGCAAGTACATTCAACTTTTCGGTGACCATTAATCGACGCATCAGACAGAGATTTAATGACCTCCCATCATTGCAATCATTTGAGAGAAAAGCTCTTCACCCTGAAGCTCTATAAATACCAAAGGCCACCTTTGGTAAAAGAGTTCAGAATTTTGGAGTTCCCTCCGCCATATACATAGAAGATAGATCCTAGATATCTGTAATCTGTAATTCATATACTTAGAAAGTGGAGGTAAGCAAAGAGAGAAGACGTCGGAAGATCGTTCCTCGTTAGCTCGAGAGAATGTCGGGAAGTGCTGAGAATGGAGAGAGGGTCGACTCTTGCGAAAGCAAGAACATTCTTTTGGGTAGAATAGACTAAAACACAGTGTAAAAGTCTCGGGAAGCAAGAGATTTCTACCAGGCTCCCTATCCCTACTTCTATTGTCATTCTATATTCTGATTTTATTTATAAAATGGAATTTGCATCTCTACATTTGTTCAATCTCTTCACAATGCGCATAAGTAATTAAACTTCCGAATGGGTTGAGAAGCACTTAGCTAGCATGACCTAAGATCTTCATTTTATGCGATCATCTTGTCTTTTGTATGCGTCCATCACCCCTTTAGAGATACTTGAGAGAGTAGCCTAAAGAAAGAACCTAGACTTGAGAGAGTTAGGTTAGAATCTAGGCTTGAGAAAGTCAGATTAGAACCGCATAAGCAAGAGATAGAAACTTAAAGATAAGTTCTATTTGCTATCATGCATCGCATGCACCCTAGAAACAGGAAATGATAGTATGTGATCGCCTTTTGTATGTGTGTGCCATTCATCATCGCATAGCAAGAATAGAGGCTTAGACATAAGTCCTATAGACATTATCGTATACATCGCATGCATCTTAAAATTAGGAACTATAACATTTGCATTGAGAGATGACATGCTGTTGTATGTGTGTAGCATGATCGCATAATTTGAACGCAAGCTTAGGAAGTGTTAGCTAAATCCCTTCTCAACCCGTTCCTCGCATACTCATTGTAACTTTCGCTATTATTAACTTTTTTTTCTCAATTCCGCCACATAGGATTTATACTTTAAACAAACATACCAACCAACTTATTGTTTTGTTTGTCACCGAAAAGGAATCAAAACTTACCGTCGCATATTGTCTCAAGTAGTCCCTGTGTTCGACCCTGGGTTTACTAGGCAACTTAGTAGGATTTATTCTTGGATTTTACTAGGAAAACTTGCATGTGCAACGCATACACCACCATCGCAATATACACCATTATTTCATCATATTCACGAGCCATCAAGTTTTTGGCGCCATTGTCGGGGACTACGGCAGTACATGTTGTGCTAACGGTAACTTTTTGATTTTCTTTGCAGCTTTTCCATCTTTGTGCACTTTCTCTCCTTGGTGAAGGAAGAAACGGGCGTCGTATGAGCGAATGATAAGTTTCTGAGCCCAATTATGACCCAGAGATGGAAAGAACGTTCAGAAGAAGAAGAAGAAACAGTCGCGGACAACAACAAGAGAGAAATCCCAACATGGTGGAGCAATCGGATGACAGAGCATCGAATGCAAATAATATCATGGCGAACCCCATTCTCTTGGCGAACGACGGCAATAAGCCCATCCGGGACTAAGCGCCGCCCAACCTCTATGATTTCTCACCAGGAATCATGAGGCCAGCCCTGGACGGATCAAGGTTCAAGATGAAACTGGTTATGTTGCAGATGATTCAGACTGTCAGACAGTTTGGCGGTAGGCGTGGCGAGGATCCGCACGCCCATCTCCAGAGTTTTATTGAAATCTGCAATACATTTGTGTTCCCAAACATCTTCGCTGAGGAGGTTCGACTAACGCTGTTCCCATTTTCGCTGTGTGACCAAGCCAAAAATGGGCTTATTTTCTCGAACCAGGGGAGATCACATTATGGGAACAAGTAGTTGAGAAGTTCATGAAGAAGTACTTCCCCCCGACAGAAAACGCAAGAAGGAGGAAGTTGATTACTAATTTTGAACAAGATATTGATGAATCGCTCAGCGACGCCTAGGCGCTGTCTCTTATACACATCTAGATGTGTATAAGAGACAGATAGTATGCGGTCGCCTTGTGTATGTGTGTGTCATTCATCATCGCATAGACAAGAATAGAGGCTTAGACATAAGTCCTATAGACACTGTCTCTTATACACATCTAGATGTGTATAAGAGACAGTCACATCCCTACAAAACCAAATAAATGCGATGATGAATCTAATACAAGGTATCATAATCAACAGCCCAAGGATGCATAGGAGGCAGGTCAATGCAATCGATCAAACAAACGCAAGTTGTGCCACTTGCGGAGAAGGCCATCCAATGGAAGAGTGTCCGAGGAATCCACAATCTGTCTACTTCATGAAGAATAATCCTTTCTCCAATACTTACAACCCTGGGTGGCGAAACCACCCCAATTTTGCATGGAAAAATCAACAAAAAAAATTTTAACCCATGGCGCAAAAAGAAGGGCCACCAAAATTCTTCCCGCGAACAAACAGTCAATCACAAAATCAAGCTAGCAGTTCGCAGGCACCGCAATCCTCATCTCTGGAAAGCTTACTAAAGTAGTATATTGAGAAGAATGAAACAGTACTCCAGAATCAAGCGACGTCAATCTGCAATCTCGAAATTCAGATAAGACATGTTGTGGGCGAGCTCAAAAGTAGACCGCAAGGGGCATTTCCGAGTTCTACTGAACTCCCGCGCAACTCAAGGAATACAGGAAAGAAGCAATGTCAAGTTGTGACAGAGAAGAAGGAGTCGAGTAGGACTGCTTCAGTTGCAATAGAATCACAGACCCCGTTGACTCAAGAGGAACCAGAAGAGCAAGAGACGATGGAACCGGAAATTGCGTCCACTTCTAAGCCGATAGAACAGGGAACCGTGAAAATACAACTGCCACCATTTCCTCAAAGACTCAAGAAGAAGAAAAATGATGAAGTGTAATATCATTGCTTTATGGACATGTTGAAACAATTACATATCAACATCCCTTTCACTGAAGCGATTGAACAAATGCCAAAGTATGCAAAGTTTCTGAAGGATATGGTAATGAAGAAAAGGAGCACAAGTAAGTTCGCAACGGTGGCATTAACACAAAGTTCAAAAACCATTATTCCACCGAAAATGCGCGACCCAGGAAGTTTCACAATACCTTGCTCAATTGGCGGGATATATATTGGTCAAGCGTTTTGCGATCTTGAGGCCAGTATCAACTTAATGCCCCATTCAATTTTTAAGCAGCTGAATGTGGGGTAGCTGGCACCCACGACGGTGACTCTCCAGCTAGCTGACAGGTCCCTTGTTCATCCAGAAGGGATCCTGGTCTCGATTGAAAAATTTATCTTACTGTCGGACTTCATCATATTCGATTATGAAGTGGACAATGATGTACCCATCATTTTGGGACAACCATTTTTATCCACTGGCCGCGCAGATTGATGTGTACAAGGGAGATATCACAATGAGCGTGAACGGAAAGAAGATCAGGTTTGATATTATCAGAGCCATGAAGTACCCGAAAGAAGAAGACTTAACGGATTCTGACAATGAACCTAGTTTGTATGAAGAAGAAAAGTTTGAAGATGAAAGAGAGGATGCAACCGCATCCATAGTAACCTACAATGCGATCATGGAAACAACAACCAAAGAAGAAAAACTGACGTTGAATGAAGAGAGAAAAACACACAAACCATCCTTGGAACAACCACCCACAGTAGAATTAAAAACCTTGCCAAACCACCTGAAGTATGCTTATTTGGGGAAAAATGAAACTCTACTAGTAATAATTTCCTCTACGCTTCAAGAAGATCAAGAAAATGCGTTGTTGAGCATCCTGAAAAAGTATATAAAAGCGATAGAATGGGCGCTAGTAGACATTAGAGGAATCAGCCCCGCATATTGCATGTACAGGATACGTCTCGAGGAAAATAAAAAAGGATCGATCGAACATCAACGCAGACTAAACCCTACGATGAAGACAGGTCGTGAAGAAGGAGATAATCAAATGGTTGGACGCAGACATTATTTATCCAATCACCAATAGCACATGGGTCAGCCCCGTGCAATGTGTGCCAAAGAAAGGAGGGATGGCGGTAGTCCCAAATACAAATAATGAATTAATACCCATGAGGACTGTCACTGGCTGGTGGATCTGCATGGACTACCGCAAACTGAATGCGGCGACGAAAAAGGATCATTTCCCCTTGCCTTTTATTTGATCAGATGCTAGACCGCCTAGCAGGAAATGATTACTTCTGCTTTTTGGATGGATATGCAGGCTACAACTAAATCATGAGTGCTTCTAAAGACCAAGAGAAAACCACATTCACCTGCCCTTATGGAACGTTTGCGTTTTGACGCATGCCGTTTGGCTTATGCAATGCGCCGAGCACATTCCAGAGGTGTATGATGGCCATCTTTTCTGAGTATTTTAAAGATTTAGTAGAAATTTTCATGGACGACTTCTCGGTGTACGGGCAAACATACGAAGTATGTCTCAATAATCTAAAGAAGATACTGAGAAGATGTGAAGAGACGAACCTTATGCTGAACTAGAAGAAGTGCCACTTCATGGTGAAGGAAGGTATTGTGCTTGGGCACAAAGTCTCCAAGGATGGGCTGGAGGTGGATAAGGCGAGGATTGAGGCTATTGAAAAGCTTCCATCTTTAGTAAATGTGAAGGGTGTCAAAAGCTTCCTGGGGCATGTAAGATTTTATCGACGTTTTATGAAGGACTTTTCGAAGATTGAATGACCGTTGAGTGCGTTGTTGGAGGCAGAAAGAACATTTGACTTTGATGAACAATGTCTCAGCGTATTCAAGATACTGAAGAACGCATTAATAACCGTACCTATGTTAGTCGCACCGGACTGGATGAAGCCATTTAAATTGATGTGCGACGCAAACGATTATGCGATGGGGGCGGTGCTGGCATAAAAGAAGAAAACAATGCTACACCCCATCGCATATGCAAGTAGAACCTTGAACCCTACCCAAACAAATTACACTACCACAGAAAAAGAACGGCTTGCGGTGATCTTTGCATTGGAGAAATTTTGAGCTTACTTGCTGGGATCCAAAGTGATCGTTCACACTGACCACTCGAAAATCAAATATTTGATGAGAAAGAAGGAAGTAAAGCCGAGATTGATTCGATGGGTTCTCCTCCTTCAAGAATTCAAATCATTGAATACAAAGGGACGGAGAACCAGGTTGCGGACCACCTATCAAGATTAGAAAATCCGGAAGTCGACCGCAACTAGTCAGAGGTGAACGCAACTTTCTCAAATGAGCAGCTTTTTAAAATTGAAGAGTTACCATGGTATGCAGACGTGGTCAATTTCCTGGTTTGTGAACAATTTCCTGAGAACTACACAACCCACCAAAAGAGGCAGCTCAGGCATGAATGTAAATCATATTATTGGGACGAGCCAAATCTTTACAAGAGGGGGTCAGACCAGATTTTGTGCCTATGCGTACCAGAAGCTGCTCACCAGTGCATACTATCTCAATGCCATGACTCGCCGTATGATGGACATGTTGGAGGCCAATGCACAGCAGCAAAGGTGTTGCAAAGTGGATATTTTTGGCCAACTTTATTCAAGGATGCAAGAGACTACTCAATGAAATGAGACCGGTGCCAATGCACGGGAAATATTTCATGGAAGAATGCGATGCCCATGAATATCATCTTAGAATTGGAGCTATTCGATGTATGGGGCATAGACTTTATGGGACCATTTCCACCATTCAATGGTCACAAATACATTCTATTAGCCGTCGATTATGTTTTGAAATGGGTAGAAGTGGTATCGTACATTGCAAGTGATGTGGCAATAGTCTCCAAGTTCTTGAGGAAAAATATTTTTACTCGTTTTGGCACTCTACGTGCCATAATAAGTGATGAAGGCTCTCACTTTTTTAATAACATCTTCAACAAATCAGTGCTCAAGTATAATATCCACCATAAGGTAGCCACCGCATACCATCCACAAACAAATGGTCAAGCTGAAGTGTCTAATAGGAAAATCAAGCTGATATTAGAGAAGGTGGTGAAGCCTTCACGCAAGGATTGGGTAATAAAATTGGATGATGCCTTGTGGGCATATAGGACTGCCTATAAAATACCTATAGGCATGTCCCCGTATGCACTGGTATTTGGAAAGGCATGCCACTTACCGATTGAGTTGGAGCATAAAGCAATGTGAGCAGTGAAAAAGCTCAATTTTGATTTAAAAACCGCAGGGGAGGCAAGGAAGCTTCAGTTGGTCGAGCTTGACGAATGGATAGCTCAAGCATATGAGAATACCAAAATCTACAAGGAACGTGCAAAACATTGGCATGACAAACAACTATGCGAGAAGAATCTCCAAGTCGGATAGAAGGTCTTGTTGTACAATTCTCGGCTACGACTTTTTCCTGACAAGTTAAAATCACAATGGTCTGGTCCTTTTATAATCAAAGAGGTATTTCCGCATGGAGCGGTTGAGTTATCCAATAAGGACGGGACCAATGCATTCAAAGTCAACGGGAAAAGGGTCAAAATATATCACGGAGAAGACTTACATCGTGAGAAAACCTCCGTGGACCTGAAGAATTCCGACTAAAGAAGAAGTGGGCAGTCCCGGCGCAATCATACGATTCAAACTCATTAGGGGCGCAATCTTTTTGAAGTATCCTTTGAAATCTTCAGTTCATTAACTCAATCTACCTTCTTTTTATATCCTTATCATTTTTATATCCTTGTTACACCAGCATTCTCAAAAAAAAAAAAAAAAAAAAAAAAAAGAGGAGCGAGAGAAATTTTTTGTTAACTCTATCTTTTATATTTTTTACCCTTTCGATGTTTTTAGCAACGATCGTGGTAAACGATTGCAGTAAAGCTATACGATAATCGAAAAATGCGACTAGTTCGTTTAACCATCGCAATCGAAGGAATCGACCTGTCGCAAAGAAGGATGCGATCAAGGATGATATGGGCAATAGAGCAAATTTGGGGGTTGTATCTTTCTTTGACTTTGTTTATTCCAAATTTTGCACTTTTACATTCATTTTTTTAATTTTATCATCGCATCCTCTTTAGTTGGCGCAATCATTAAATGTTGATTACCGTAGTTAGTCATCGTATTATTTTTCTATACCAGTTATGATTTCAATGATGAAACGCATGGCTCTATTCCTCATCGCATATATTAGAATCAATTTAATTTTAGGACTGTCAATTCATGAAATATTTCTAGAAGTTAGTGGTCCACCAACTTTCTGTCAACCTGAATTTTACGAAACTTCCTAAGAGCATCGCATGAGTTCTTTCAGTCTATCAACAATGAGGACATTGCTGCGTTTAAATTTGAGGGTGTGGTAATTATTCTCAACCTTGCTAGTTTTAGATATCTCTACAAAAAAGAAAAAAAGAAAAAAATTCATAACGTTGCGATCGGATCCTACTCATAGTTGGATGTCCGCATGACACTCGTGGGGGCAAGCCAAAACGAAGGTAGGAATCATGATCAATGCATAAATAAAGTGATCGCAACTTCGCTGCCAAATGGGCATGAATTTAGACTGAGAAAGAGTACCTTGCTCGTAGTTGGATGCTTGCATGAGATTTGTGGGGGAAAACCAAAACGAAGGCGAGGCACATGGATCGGCACAAGGTCATAGAAAGAATATCTAAACTACGCAAGGATAAAAATCCTTTGAAAACACCCCAGTTGAAAAAAAAAAGTTTTTTCGAAATAAATCATGCGATGTCCTGGAAACAAGTAAAATATTTTTGAATGTTAAACTTGCGGTCCCTAAATTTTAGAAATATTTTAAGAAGATACCAGGATAGAAATTAAGATGATTTTGGTTCATAAGATTTGAATAGGGCACCTCGAGAAATCTAGGTAAGGAAAAGGCGGTTGACTCTCTACGGAAAATCTCTAGTTTATGCTTGAGGACAAACATTGTTTTAAATTTGGGGGTGTGATAATGGGCAGAAATGCACGTTATTACAACACAAAGATATAAAACAATGTAGGATTGCGACGATAAAAATATGTAAAATCATGTCCAAAAGCATTAAGTTGAGAACATTGTAATCGCATGCACCCATCGCATTAAAGCAGCTAATTTATGTATTTTGTGTAGGAAAATGCGTTGGCGCAAAGAAAAATTGCGATCTAAGGAATGCGGCCCGAGCGCATTAGAAGATTGCGACTGTACAACTATGAGATCATATGCGTTCGTGAAGATCTGCTAAAAAAGGTGGCCGCATAAAGACAACGCATCAAGGTGAAAGCTTAATAAATCATGATGGGACAGAAAGCTGATGATGGTCAAATCCGAATTTAGTTGACAAGCCGTTAACGACACACTATAGCAAGTATATTAAACTTTTCGGTGACCATTAATCGAGGCATCAGATAGAGATTTAATGACCTCCCATTATTGCAATCATTTAAGAGAAAAGCTCTTCACCCTGAAGCTCTATAAATACCGAAGGCCACCTTCGATAAAAGAGTTCAGAATTTTGGAGTTCCTATCCTCCATATACATAGAAGATAGATCCTAGATATCTGTAATATGTAATTCATATACTTAGAAGGCGGAGGCAAGCAAAGAGAGAAGATGCCGAAAGATCGTTTCTGGTTAGCTCGAGAGACTGCAGGAAGCACTAAGAACAGAGAGAGGGTCGACTCTTGCGAAAGTAAGAACATTCTTTTGGGCAGAGTAGAGTAAAACACAGTGTAAAAGCCTCGGGAAGCAAGATATTGCTACCAGGCTCCCTATCCCTACTTCCATTGTCATTCTGTATTCTGATTTTATTTATAAAATGGAATTTGTATCTCTACATCTGTTCAATCTCTTCATAATGCGCATGAGTAACTAAAGTTCCAAATGGGTTGAGAAGCACTTAGCTAGCATGACCTAAGATCTTCATTTTATGCGATCATCTTATCTTTTGTATGCATCCATCACCTCTTTAGAGATACTTGAGAGAGTAGTCTAAAAAAAGAACCTAGACTTGAGAGTGTTAGGTTAGAATCTAGGCTTGAGAAAGTCAGATTAGAACCGCATAAGCAAGAGATAGAAACTTAGAGATAAGTTCTATTTGCTATCATGCATCGCATGAACCCTAGAAATAGAAAATGATAGTATGCGGTCACCTTGTGTATGTGTGTGTCATTCATCATCGCATAGATAAGAATAGAGGCTTAGGCATAAGTCCTATAGATATTATCGTATACATCGCATGCGTCCTAAAATTAGGAACTATAGCATTTACATTGAGAGATGACATGCTGTTGTATGTATGTAGCATGATCGCATAATTTGAATGCAAGCTTAGGAAGTGTTAGCTAAATCCCTTCTCAACTCGTTCCCTGCATACTCATTGTAACTTTCACTATTATTAAATTTTTTTCTCAATTCTGCCACATAGGATTTATACTTTAAACAAACATACCAACCAACTTATTTTTTTGTTTGTCACCGCAAAGGAATCAAAACTTACCGTCGCATATTGTCTCAAGTAGTCCCTGTGTTCGACCCTGGGCTTACCAGGCAACCTAGTAGGATTTATTCTTGGATTTTACTAGGAAAACTTGCATGTGCAACGCATACACCAGCATGCATACCATTATTTCATCATATTCATGAGCCATCACTATCCCCAATCGGGTAGGAGTGAATTCCCTCTTGAACCCTATGTTCCCAGCTATTCATCCGGTCTTATCCTCAAAATGGTAATGTTATTGAGCAGAAGCAATTGGTTTACTCTCACTATATTCAGATCAAAGGATAATCCCGAACAAACAGAAGTTCATAGTTAGTTCAGGACTAAGGTTAAGTTACCTAGGTTATCGCTTTGAAATAGTCAGTCTTAAACAGTAAACAGTATTATAAAGTAAGAGTGGCAGGTTTCATGGTCCGATCTTGCACAAAACTCATTTACACGGGACACCCTCACTCCTCATGTCTCAACATGCATGAATTAGGATCACTTCATATGTAGTACTTTACAATTGTTTGTAACAACTACAGAGTAGGTCACATCCGATAGTGTTACCAGAATAAGGTACCCAACCTTATTCATATACTATAGATCATTTTGACTATTTACTCGAACCTGATTCACTTGTATGTCTCCACATAAAGTTCAAGTACTCATATAATATTCAAGGGACTTAGGTTTATTGGATTTCTAAAAAAACAATATATTCAACAACAACTTTATTGAATTCTCAGAATAAGTTCTAATGTTTACAAAACCATGAGTTTTAGGACATAAAACCCAACAAACTCCCACTTGGACTAAAACTCCAGTGGTAACTTATATATCTGATATATAAGACTGAGTTTCTGAGTTTTATAGAGAAATACAATAAACTAGGGCATTCCATACCCATAGTTTTTGTTATTTGGTATCTCATACCTGATATTTCTCTCACTTGCCCTAGGTTATTAACCTTCGGTATTTCTAGTTTTACTAGATGATTCTTAAATACTTTAGCCGAGAGAATCATTGTAAACATATTAGTATATAAATAGGTTTCTTATGGGGAATTCATCTATTTCTCAATAATGGCTAGGAACCATATTTTCCTCCCACTACATTGAGGTACTCTCAACTCTATGGTTAAGCTGGTCTGACCTACTTAACAACTCTTGTTAACAGTCAGATCTAGAAATCTTTAAACTTTCTATACTTTGATCTAACAATTTAGATATCTGAATATCTATAAATGACATTTAACAATTTGATGTTTAACAGAGGTTGCTTGAGCAAACATAATTTTTGAAAATGAACATTTCATTTATCCCAAAAATATATACAATTTGTTCTTTACAAGATTTAACAGTTAAAAACAAGTAGCAACTACTCCCACTTGATGAGCTGAGAAAACGGTCCAAGGGACAAGTTAGCCTGGCTACCTTTCTCTGCTCTCTTCTCGACAAGATATTGAGGGCAGTGTCTCCTCCAATGCCCTTCATCGTTGTAATGGAAACATTTCTCTTTGCAGCGCTATCCTTGCCTTTCAATCTAGTAGGCTTTTTCTTCCCTTTCCCTTTGCATTTCTTCATAAGAATACTCTTACTCTTTGAAGAGGAAGCATCTTCAGGTTTGGAGGACATTCCTCTCTTCTCAGCAGAAGTAACATTTCCTTCTGACACCAGACCCTTTATTCTCAACATTGTCTGGTAAGCCTGTAGCTCATTTAGTAAGTAGTCAAATTTTATTCATTAATGCATTCAAAATTTGCAGAAAACTCTTCGAAAAAGATTCTAAAATAAAACCAACTTGACTTCTCTCATCCATCATAGCACCGTTCACTTTAGCCACATGAAAGTGGACCATCATGTCCAGGACATGTTCACGAACATTGGTCCCCTCTTTCATGCGACTATTGTAAACGTATTTGAGCTATGAATGGGAGGACATTCCTCCATTAAGATAAATCTCAATTCGTCTATCGTGAGTATTGTATTCAAATTCGATTTCCAGTTTACATAATTGTTCCTAATCAGTTTGTCTGAAGCCAACAATTGTATAATAGAACTCGTCATTCTGAAATTATAAACAAATTTTATAAGTGAATTACTTTTAAATCCAATCAAGTGATAATGTACCCATAATCATTATTTTTGCAACGATATTTAAGTGATTTAGAACAAATGCTACCGTAGGGCAGTCAAGAATTCCTTCACAAAAGCAAGACAGTTCTTGACCAAATACTATTTCCAGAATAACTCATATTCCGATAGTCATTTAGTTATCATTTTCGGTCAAGATCATTTCTAACACTTAGTAAGTCTTGTAAGTGTAGACCCGCCATTTTCAGATCTTACAGAACGATATGAGTATGCCTCCGAAATAGAAGACATTACCCAAGACGGAACTATAAAACTCTATTCATTTTACTGAAGCCTGGGTTGTTCTGAATCCTATGTTACAACCCTCCGTAGAGATCACCGCAGTTAACGACTAGCTAGTGCCGCATGAAAAAGGACAACATACGCAAAATAAGAATCTCACAGTTCAAACTAATGGAGGAGACCATAGTACAATGTTGACACATTTCCTTCACCCACTTACTATGAACGACTTCCCCCATTCACCTTGTTATTGACCCATGCAAACACTTTTCGTATGGAGCAATCGAGGTAAAATCGACAAGAAGCCGAGCATGGATCTCACGGTGTGAACTCTTGAGGACGTAAGAGCTAATAACTTTTATTCTTCCACTAAAGTATTCTAAATGTTTGTGTATTTTACTTAAGCAAGACGACTAATTTCATACAACCTAAGTCTAAGTGGTTTATCCAAGTATAACACTTATAAATGGATTTTAAACCTACGATGTCTAGGTGATAAACCGTTTTATTACCTCACACCGCTCACGAATGCTCATAAAACCGATTACCAACGCTCAATTATTCAGCTATAATCCCCAGGTAGGAGGTGTTCCGTAGACTGTCAACTTAAATACCCCCAGTCTTCGACAGGATTATATATCGGTTGAGTTTGTAAACCTAGTTTTAGAAGTTTTATCGACCTATTTCAACTATTAAAACAAGTGGTTAACCTAAGTGAGCATGCAACTGTTCTTTGTTATGAATTTTAAACGTCTAACCAATTTTATAACAACTTACAAAATTTAGACATGTTTAACATCTACAACATTCAATAAAGGTATCTCATATAACTATTATATTAAACAAAAGAAACCCTAACATGTATACGATATATTATAACATTTTATAAGATACTTTTAATGCATGTAGCATGCTTCCTATGGTGGGATTTTCAATCTACTTGGCATACTGTATGCACATACAAGACTTATTTAATTATAACATACATCACATGCATAAATAATTAAACACTAACTGATATGGCTTTAGTTTTGGCAAAAACAAGCAAACAAAACCTAATTATTGCAAAACAACTTCTGAAAAAAATGAACTCAAGTAGCTTGAACCGGACCCGAATCGTCTGAATCGAACCAACCAAGTCTAAACCGGACTAGTCAAGAACCATTCAAAGTTGAACCGGACCAGACCACAAGAGAACTGGTCGAACCGGCAGCCCTCGCTCATGTTCAACATCCCACTAAGTCTCATCGTTTAGCAATGACGACCATCGTCTTGCATTTTGCCCGATCGTTTAGTAAAGCTATACGATCATGTAGTATTTTCCTCCTATTGCATAGTGTCATCGTCTAATGTCGAAGGAAGCTTACACGATTGCTTAGTGTCTCACTTTATCGCACAGCTCCATCGTTTAGCACAGACAATTTTCTACACGATCGTTTAGCTCTATCGTCTAATGCATGAAGCCGATCGTTTAGCGCGTGGAAAAGGTAAGTGATTGTTTAATGTCATCACATAGCATTCAACTCATCGCCCAACCGCCGCATATAGGTAAACGATCGCGTAGTGCTACCATTTAGCATCTCGACGCATCGCTTAGCTGTCGCATAGAGGTAGACGATCATGAAGTGCTATTGCTTAGCAACTCAATGTATCGTTTAACTCCCGATCAAAAGGTAAATGATCGAGGTAAGCGATCACTCAAGGCTATCGTATAGCTCTTCATCGCATTGCTAAGTTCCCACCCGAAGCTACACGATCGTGTAATGCCATCATATAGCAATATAATGCATCACTTAGCTCCAGTAGGTACACGATCGTCTAGCACACAATACCTAACGATCAACGCCCAAAGCTACACGATCGCTCAACTTTTCTTCACATCGTCTAATGCATGAAGCTAAATGATCGTTTAGCTACTGAAGCTCAACGACGATAAGAACAAAGGCTGATTTTCTGGAGCTGTATCTCGACCTCTTTGCTTGTTTCTTTGATTTACAGCTTAATTCCAACTCTAATGACTCCAAATAAATTACAGACACTTAGGAACACATTAAAGCTCATCAAGTAAGAGCCAATTACAAATTCAAATAGAAAATAAAAGTGAAATTAAAAGCCAAAATTGAAAGAACCATATAAGTATAACAGTTTCATAATTCTCACATAAAACACCCGCCAAACCAAAATTAAACCGAATTGAATGCTTATTGAAGCTCTAATACCAGTTGTTGGAAGGTACCAATATGCAGCGGAAGAAACCAGAATCCATAAACACTCTAATTCATTAATTTTGGTAGAAAAGAAAACATACTTCAACAGAGAAAAATGGGTTTCATGACATACCTTTGAAGAACTTCCTTTAAGCTTTGGTTCAGCTACAAATCTCCATAGGATCTTGTTGTAGATCACCCCAAGATCTTCCCTACTATCCTCTTGAAGCTCAAGATTGCGTAATGGGACTCAAAATAAGCTGGAATTAAGGGAATTTGGAGAAGCTCACAACAACAACCATGTAGAAGAACACCCTTCTTCTTTCAAATTTTTCTCAAATTTTTGTTCGGTTGCTCTCCCTTCAAAACACTCCAAAATCTTCTTGTTGCATGAGATGCACCTCATGCTTGGAGTTAATGAAGAGCTAAAGTGGGTTGTTGGTGAGCTAGTTCATGAAGTAAATGGAAAATCAAATTTTCCAACTTTGTGTTTTTCTTTTCTTTTTCAATTTTATCAAAATTGATTTCAAAAATCAATTTTATTTAATAAAACTGAAAATATTATTAATTTTACAAAATTAATTTCATAAATTAATTTTTTTAATAAAATTAATAAATAATTATTTAAACAATTTAAAGAATTCTAATTAATTTAATATCAAATATTAAATTAATTTTTAACATAATTCCATCTTCAAATATTTAAATCACATTTAAATATTATTTCTCAAAATTCATTTAATTCTAATTTGAACACTTCAAATTAACTTATCACGCTATTCTAGAGCTTGTCCATTTACGAGCTAGTAGGGAAACCTCATAGACCTACAGATCATGGGCTTCAACGATTCGAGATTAATCGGCTAAACTCATTAGACTGATCTAACCCAATTCATTAACTAATGGGTGATTCCACTAAAGCCCATAGCTGAACTCCCCTCACTGTAGATATATTATGTCCACTCGATATAACCATGATTAGTAAGTTAACCCTTCACAGGTTGCTCGTAATAACGGTTGGGTCGAATCTCTATTTTACCCTCGAAATTACCTCTTGTTCTTTAAGTTCCACTGATCCCCTAATGAATAATTTATTTTGAAGGAAATTAGAATCGGGATTTCCGTGAGCAGCGGAACAAGACTATTCCAAATTACAATCATGAATCAACAAATAATTTACAGTTGACTTCAATACAAGTGGTTATGCAAATATACGGAGAAATAACAGCATGAACAATACAAATATATAATGAAAGAAACTCAACGCACGTAGGAGGATGCGACCTTGCACTCTGTTGCGCGACTCTGATCGAACAATAGCAACTGCGAGTGCTCGATCTACACGACCACAACACCGCACGAACACTTCACGCTCGTCCTCAACGATCTTCTCGGTCACGAACTCCTCCGCAATAGCGAATGGCCTCTACGCACCACGAACGACCTCCAGAAAACCTTGATGGTGTCGAGTTGAGTTTGACACCATCAACAAGGCAACTTTGGTATTCTCGGTGTGAGAATCCAGAGGGTGGGCTCTGTTTCGACTTGGTGTGAGGCAGACGAATGAAGGAAACAACGATCGCATACACGACTGGGCAAGTGGGAGAAGTCGGAGACCTATCGTATAGGCCGATGCCTAATCGTTTAGATAAAACTATGCGATCGTCTAGCAAAAGCTATGCGATTGTTTAGCTCTATCATTTAGCTCGATCGATTCTACACGATTGTTTACCTTGGGCCAGTGATTATCTAGCAAAGCTATGCGATCGTTTAATAAACACTGCACGATTGTTTAGCTAGCACTTGCACGATCGTTTACCTAACCAGCCATCGTTTAGTAAATTTGTATTTACTTGACGACTTCCGTGAGTTTCTTTTAGCCAGAGAAAAAACTCAAATCTTTTCAAACTTTTATGAAAAAAACCTTCTTTCAAAATAGGAAATTGATTTCCTTTTAGATCAATAACCACCCACTACTTTGGTTATTTAAAAGAAAAAGTATTAATTATCTAATAATTAATATTATTAGAAGCATAAATGATAACCAACTTTCATACTATATTTATAACCTATAGTTTTAATATATCATCTCATGAAACATATAAACCATAGTTCTTTTTCTATTCCATGGTACTTAATATAAATCTCATTTACATTAATCCTCCACTAGATGTATCTCATACGTCAAACCGATTATATCATTTATAATCAAAATACCTCTTGTCAATTTGAACATTTCAAATCAACACCAAGAACTGATCCTTCAACATGTATCCAAGCTACCAAGGGGACCTCATAGACCTGTAGATCCGAAGCTCCAACGATACGTGAATAACTGACTAAACTCTTTAGTCACGGGATCTACCATTCGTTAACTACCAGACACTCCATTAAAGTTCGACAGTTGAACGTTCTTCACTATAGATATATTATGTGTTCATCTTAACCAATCAGCAGCGCGACAACCCTTCACAGATCGCTCGTAAGTATAGTTGGCCCAATAACCGTTATGCCCCTGTAGTTACATATGTCTTCTTAAGTACCACTGATCACTCTAATGAACATAAATCATAGTCCTACTATGACTGAGTCTTCTCGTCCAAAGAGAAGATGTGGCCACTATGTTCAAGCTTCGGAATCAGCTCTTAAGGGAGCAATCTCTCTACTTATTCTTACTTGGGGAAAGGAGTGAATTCCATATTGTGGATTGAGTTCCCAACTCCCAGATCAGACAAGTCCCCAAAAAGGTAGGCATGTTGAGTTGGCAATCTGGCTACTCTCACCCATACTAATCAAAGGACCGCCCTCAAAGGCAGGAGTTCATAAAACACTCAGGATTGAGGTCATGTCACCTATGGTCGTTTAGGTGAGATGCAAGTCTTTAGTATCAACGACATTATATACAGAGTCTAGTCATCTCGTAGTCTGTCTTATACAAACTCTTTGTATAGGACACCCTCGCTCCATGTCTCCATATGAATGGTCTAGATCAACCATCTTTAGTAGTTTACAATACTTGCAAACCTCTACAAAGTGGACCGTATCCATAGTGTCACCAGGATCAGGTATCCCACCTTAATCCTTATACTATAGACCGATTTAGGTTATCACTTAAGGCATGATCCACTTGTATATCACATATACATGCTTAAGTTCACATAAGATAACGAAGGAGCTTTGTTTATTGGATATGAGTAAATGCCAGAATTAAATAACACTTATTTTATTCATTGAACAATGTGTATCTTTACAAAACAATGAGACTCTGGGAGAATTAGGACACCAATCCCAACAGATTTGTGATCCAATCAACAAATCGAATCCCTCTTAGGCCAATGAGAGGGTGAGGACTCTTGTTCAAGACTCAGAATTAACACTTGAAGGGAACAACCTCTTTACTAACCCTAATCGGGTCGGAGTGAATTCCCTCTTGCACTCTATGTTCCCAGCTATTCATTCAGTCTTATCCCCAAAATGGTAAGCTTATTGAGCAGAGGCAATTGATCTACTCTCATTGTTTATAGATCAAAGGATAATCTCGAATAAACAGAAGTTCATAGTTAGCTCAGGATTAAGGTTAAGTTACCTAGGTCATCGCTTTGAAATAGTTAGTCTTAAACAGTAACAACGTTATAAAGTAAGAGTGATAGGTTTCATGGTCCGATCTTGCACAAAACTCATTTGCACAGGATACCCCCACTTCTCATGTCTCAACATGCACGAATTAGGATCACTTCGTATGTAGCACTTTACAACTGTTTGTAACAACTATAGAGTAGGCCGCATCCAATAGTGTTACCAGAATAAGGTACCCAACCTTATTCATATACTATAGATCATTTTGACTATTTACTCAAACCTGATCCACTTGTATGTCTCCACATAAAATTCAAGTACTCATATAATAGTCAAGGGACTAGGTTTATTAGATTTCTAAAAAACAATATATTCAACAAAAACTTTATTGAATTCTCAGAATAAGTTCTAATGTTTACAAAACCACGAGTTTTAGGACATAAAACCCAACAAAATGTTGTTACAATCTATTGGTCCAAGCTCCCCCAATCGATATAGTTGATGATTAAGACTTTAGTTGTTTTTTGGAAGGTAGTGATGCATCCTGGATGGCATTGTTTATATCAACAATGCATGATATTCATAGAACATACACTGAGAACATGTACCATCAGGCCAATCCCACCATTCCAACCATTCCAACTAGTTAAAACTTCCAACGACATCAAGACATAGCATTCTCACTATGTCTTCACTAGATGAGAACATCGAACCATGCAACTTGGGAGATGATGGAAATGAAACTTGGATGGGTCACAACATCCAAACGAAATGCACATCACAAACTCATACTTAATATGGATATAGAAAACATCTAGGCCTATAATCAATTCCAACACCTTTTGTTCGTGTTCCAACCCCACATGCTTCAATCCCACCAATGGCGATGCCCTCAGATCCAATACACAAAGTGTTCATACACAATTATTCGTAAATGTACCTACAACATCTAATGACCTATCTTATGATGAATTTATCTCAATACCTCACGATTGTCTGAATGAAGTGGTTTACTGTTGAATGTCTACTTTCTACATATGCAGAACCGATTTACCCAACTGGTCATAAGCGAGAATGGAAGTGACGGTTGGACTTTAACGACTCTAAATTTAACCTGGTTGATGTCTGACCATTCATATACCTTCTATTAGGGAGTAGCCACAACAGATTCATGGGTGCACAAGATGTGGTGGCATAGGACATAGCAAGAAAACATGTAAGCAACCACTGATAACACCAGGCACGGGTCCATCGAGGATAAAAAAATATGTAAACAAATGAAACGAACGTTTAGGTTATAATAAGATATTATTTAGATATAACTAAACGATCGTTTAGATATAACCATATGGTCGTGTAGGGTAGACTAAGAGATAGTTTAGATATAATTAAAGATCGTTTAGGTTAGACTAAGAGATTGTTTAGTTATATCTAAACGATCGTATAGGTAAATATTTATGATCGTGTAATTAAATATGTTAAATCGGAGAGTCAATGGTATACTATTGTCCAATTGAATTCAACTTACCATAAATAATTTATTCGTAAGTGAAATATGCAATGAATTTCAAATTATCATATATATTTATTAGCCAACAATTAGGCAACATATTGTTTCCTAAATAATGGCATATTTTCTTATTGTAAGCTACTGCTATCGTTTTCTGTTACAAGATATTCAATGAATTTTGCCCAAAAAATACCACAATCTAGAGATTTGCTCGTTTGAAGGACAACTTTCGATCGTTTCACTTCTCATGGATCATAATTGAAGTTGGGATGACCTTGATCATGACCAACAACTATCAACATGGATGGTATTGATATGGGCACTCCGTGCAGATAATCATTCATGGTGTCATCGAGGATGTATTTCGACATGGAGTCGAAGACCTTTATCATGCAGACGCAAGTTGATGGTAGCCATCAACCAATGTTGTCTGACGTTGATTGGCCCGAAGATGAATTCCACTTTCTTCCATACAGGTTTGTACTCCTCAATTTGACCAAGCACATAGTCGAGAAAGAACTTAC
Source organism: Benincasa hispida (assembly GCF_009727055.1). Classification (NCBI taxonomy): domain Eukaryota; kingdom Viridiplantae; phylum Streptophyta; class Magnoliopsida; order Cucurbitales; family Cucurbitaceae; genus Benincasa; species Benincasa hispida. The sequence continues at coordinate 60,137,730 of NC_052357.1, forward strand.
TATTCGCTCAGTGCTTCATATGTACTTCTTGATTTGTCCAGACTACCACGTTTTCGTCCTCCATTACCAAACCATCTGCACGAATATTTGTTGAAACACCTTCTGGTTCCACGTTGGCATCCTAAAGAAAAATATATATTAGATAAACCGCGATATTTATAAGCATGTTTCAAACTATAATTAAAATTGTATGATTTGTACCATAAAGCTCGAATCTACCAATATGAATAGATGTTGGTAGAGGTTGGGTTTTGAACGCAGCTTTAGATGCACATGTATCACTAGAATTCCATATCCTAATGCAAACAACTAACGGTATAGTTAATTCTAAAAGATCGTGTAGTTAATTCTAAATGATCGTGTAGTTGATTATAAGTAATCGTGTAGTGAACTCTAAACGATCGTGTATATAATCGTGAACGATAATGTAGACAATAGTACATGATCGTGTAGATAATTGTTTAACATTACGTACACGATCATTTATGATTACATGCACAATCGTTTCAGATTATCAACACGATCGTTTATGATTATATGAGCAATGAACTATTAAGTACAATCAGAATTAGAAACATTCTCATCCCCAAGCACCCATGTGTTTTTTCAGAGATTCACTTTCACTTTCGCTTTCGGTATCACTGTTCGACTCTAAATCACTAAGAGGCGATTTTCTACTTCTATGCTTGGAACCTGAGCTCTTCAATTTCCTCCTTTTCAATTTTGTATCAGACAATTCAGAATGAGAGTCCGAATCAAAATTCTTAGTTTTATCAGATGCATATTTTTTTCATGTTGTTTTTTTCGTTCAATTCACTTTTATCTCTACCATCATCGTCACCACATTTCTCTAAAATCTCATCATCTTTCTCCTCATATTCTTCGTTCCCATTCCTAGGTGGGTCAAGGTTGACTCTTCAAATACAATACTTCAGTGTCTTCCGTAGCTTTTGCCTCTTCAGCCTCCGATACTCCTCATAATTCAATCCATTCAACTCCTCATCCGAATCCAACTCGTCAGACGCTCTCCCATTCCTATCTAGATACGCCCGCTCTCTGGCAAGCCCAAATCTCTTGGGCAGACCGTTTTGATCTCCATCAACCCTAGGGCTCCGTCTAACATCTGGATAGTCGGGTGAGACAGATCGACGATGATGATTGTATCGATCATAGCTTTCGTAGCTAGGGCTACAACATTGTCGGTAATCACCATGGGAAACATCAGAGTCTGGAGAGTAACGATGGGTGCCATTTTCTTGACCAGATTGATGTCTTCTTTCTAGGGTTTCTATAGTAGACCCTAGCCTACACATTTGATTATTTTCAATATCGTAAACAAAACTAATGTCGAATTCATCTCTCAGTCGTAGATTCTAACATGATTACACTCTAGAATTCACCTTCTAACTAATATCTCTAATTTCTATAGCTATTGAAAGGGTTTAAGATTGTTAATAAGAAAATCAAATGATTACAATCATAATAATCGTACCTAGAAGCAAGAACAGAGAGGGAGAACATCGGGAAAGTGAGGATGAAAAAGAGAGAAAATGGGTGGCAGGGAAGGATCTAATAGATTTTGAATATGTAAATGGGCTGTTAGAATTGGGCTGGGCTTGGCTGTAAATGAATTTGAGTTTTTTTAAAAATTAAAAAGGAATAAAATCAATTTGGTTTGAATTGTGGGACTAACTAGTGGATTCAGTTTGTTTTGGTTCAGTTTGCTAGTTTCATTCGACTTCACACAACAAATTATCAAAATTATTTGATGATGCATGCAAGCGAAGTATATTTTGAACTTAAGTATTTTAATTTGTCTACTTTTATTTGATCTAAAATTGGTATATTCATAAGTGACACTGTCACGTCAGATCAAATCATCACTTGTTAGTTCAACTAATATATTTTTTCAAGTTTAACTTAATTTTTAAGACTTCTTTACTTATTCTAAGAAGAGATCATTATAGCTTCAAATTGTTTATATATGATATTCTAGAAAAGAATTCTCTTTTATATTTAGGTGATAGTATTAATAAGAGTTTATTTCTAACCAAGTTGAAAGTCAAATACTATGATTCAGAAAATTGTTCAAGTTTATGAACTTAATTGAAAGAGTTAAGTTAACTATAAATAGAACAAATAAATATTTGTAATTTAACCTAGAATAGAATTTTCAAATCTATGTGACATATATTAGTGATGTATAAGAAAAAAGAAAAAAAAATATGTTCGTATTTTGTCATTTATTGTTATGGCCTAGGTTTTTCCCTTCACTTAAAAAAACGATTTAGTTTTGAATAGAAAAAAATTAGAAATTCGTTCTAAAATGAGATAAATCTTTTAAAATCTAAGTCAACTATAGACATTCTAAATTAGGTATTTTCTTAGATTACCTGTGTGTTTGTAAGTTACACTTATATATATTTGATCCCATATATATATATATGTATGTATGTATATGTATAATGTTCGAAATATCGATATCATTGGAAATTTTGAGTTCTCGATTTTATGAAACTATTGATATCGATGAAAATTTTGAGAAACTTTATGAAAATTGATGGAAATTGTGATAATTAGCTAATGAAACTTTGATTGTGGGTAATTGACCATTTTTAATTATCATTTTATTGAGTAAGACAACATTTTAGATGTATATTGTAAAATATATGTGTAAATGTCGATGCAAGAGGAAAATTTTTTTAAAATGAAAAAATAATTATAAAATAATATAAAATGTTAGAAATTAATTAAAAATTAAAGAACATGAAATATTTACATATAAAATATATAAATTGTTTATTATAAAATAAAATTGGTACAAAAATGAAAAATCATAACATTAAACAAATATAATATAACATATTAATAATAGAAAAATCATGAGATTAAACATAAAAGGGATATAAAAACAACAACAATAAACATAAAACAACATAATGGCAAAGAAAGGAAAAAAAAAAAAACTTTACAAGTAGATAGAGCTTGAGAGAAAATGAAACGAATATTAGAAAACTCACTTATTAACTCAAGTTTGATGTGAAATGATGTGAAAATTCAATAGAAAATATTTGAATGAAAATATGTAGTTTCTTGAAATTACATATTTTTTTAATGGTAAAAGAGAAAAAAAAAACTTCTCTTGAGCTAGCGTAACTAATTAAAAAAAAAAAAAAATTAAAATTTCGAGAAATGTGGGAAAAATCGAAATCCCTTCCACCGAAATTTTCAACTATGTACACACACATATTTAAAATAAACCTTATTTATTAGAGGAATTTTTAAATATAAAAAACTAGGCCAAATAATTACAATCTGTAGCAAAAAAAAACCAACGAAAAGTTGCAGCCCAACCAAAGTCCAAAAATAGTGTGAAATACCAAAAATGCCCCGTCCGATTTTTCCTCTTCAGCCGATTTTTCCTTCCAACATTTCTTCTCCTTCTTCAGCCTGACTTCATTCACTCTTCTTCTTATTATTATTCTTTCATCACATTGCTTCACGTCGACTTGGTTATTTTCCATCATACTGCTTCACGACGCTTCTTCGATCAAAGTTGATTAATCTTTCCCAAAATTTTTCTATTTAGGTCCATTTCATGTTACTATTATTTTAGGTTGTTGAAGCTACAGGAAAAGAAAAACGTACAAAGTTTAGACCAAATATATGTCCAATGTAATTCTGTTAGGTACATCATGAATTCTATCATTGGTAAACAATGATAGAAGTCTATAAATGTCTGTTAGTGATGGTCTATTAAAAAAGAACATGATTGTAAGCTCCATCTCACTTGGGAAAAGAACTGCTCACTGAACTCTGATACCACTTGTTGTCCTAGATGACTATGATCTTCACGTTCACAATCACAAAACACTCAGATTTAACGGTCAATAACAATTCAAGAGTCAAGGGAGGTAGTATGTTGAGGCTTGTAATTCTTCTGTCGTTTACCAAATGGCAGCTCGATCGTATAGATGAAGCTCCAAGAATTAAACGATAGTTCAATTATGTAAACGATTGGATGGAGTGCTAGACAATCGTGTAGACGACAGTTGACTTGAGCTAGACGATAGTGTAAATGACAATTGATGAGCTAAATGATCGTATAGAAGATTGTACGCGGAGCTAAACGATCGAATACACGATGCGATAGGAACTACACAATCGTGTAAATGATACTTTAGTAAATTCTAAATGATCGTAGAGTTAGAAAGAAAAGACACAGGAGTATAAGTGGTTCAGCCAAAGGCCTACGTCCACTGTGCATGTTGAAGAACGAGTTGTTGAGAAAGAAACTGAAGAAGAAAGTTGAACCACCATTTTTTGCTTAAGCTATTTAAAAGAGTTTAAGCAATCCTTTGGAGCATTTTTACAAGAGTTTGGATGTTGATATTGTCAATTTTCTTATCTCAAACTATTTTTTGGTTTGACATAAATATATTTAAACTACTATCAGTGTCTATCAATGTTTAAATATATATTATATACTCTTGAAGTCTATCAATTACATAGTTTACTGATAGACATTGATAGACTTCTATCAGTGTTTATCAACTCTTAACTCAATTACTATAATGCTATAATGCTTCTAGTTTTGATGTTAAAAAATGAATCAACCATGGATAACCCTAACATTGCAACAATTTTTATATAAAAAATAAAATCAATATATAAATTTTAATAACCAAAACTAATATACTATATCAGATGGTAAAAGAGAAACACTGACTTTCAAATTGACCATTAGACAAGTTCAGTATCAATATCCATGATCAGTTCATCAAGTATCTTCATTTTTCAGAATATTAATGATATACACTGATTGAAAGATATTAGTGGATATCAACACAATGATATATCAATGTGTATAAATGATAGACACTGATAGTTTTATTAGTATCTATCAGTATATATCAGTGTTTGTATAAATGGGTATATCACATGTTTCAATCTAGAAAATGAATATAAACAAAAAAAATATTGTTAGTAATGGTAAGCTCAATAATAGAATTCACGTTATCATGAATTCTATCATTGATAGACAATGATAGAAATCTATAAATGTCTGTTAGTGATGGTCTATTAAAAAAGAACATGATTGTAAGCTCCATGTCATTTGGGGAAAGAACTACTCACTAAGTCTGATACCACTTATTGTCCCAGATGACTATGATCTTCACGTTCACAATCACAAAACACTCAGATTTAACGGTCAATAACAATTCAAGAGTCAGGGGAGGTAGTATGTTGAGGCTTGAAATTCTTATGTCGTTTACCAAATGACAGCTCGATTGTGTAGACGAAGCTCCAAGAACTAAACGATAATTCAATTATGAAACGATTGGATGAAGTACTAGACGATCGTGTAGACGACAGTTGACTCAAGCTATATGATCATGTAGACGATAGTTGATGAGCTAAATGATCGTATAGACGATTGGATGGAGCTAAACGATCGAGTACATGATGCGATAGGAACTATACGATTGTGTAAATGGTACTTTAGTCAATTCTAAACGATCGTAGTGTTTATCGATGTTTAAATATATATTATTGAAGGAAATCGAATACGAAGATTTCCATGAGCAGTGGAATGATCTTTCCAAATTTTAATCGTATATGAACATTACAATTACAATCACAAACAGAAACATACGGTTATGCTAAAATACAGAAATTACAGCATGCTATACAAAAAAACAAGGACAAGAATCAACACACTTTTGTAGATTCATCTTCGAGTTCCTTGATCACAAACGCTCGATCACAGCAACACAGTAACACACGAACGCTCGTCCAACACGACCGCTACACTGCACGAACACCGTGCACTCGAACTAAGCGATCGCCAAGGTCACGAACACCCCCAAACACCATGAATGGCCTCCACAGAACCTCGATAGTGTCGAGTTGAGTATGACACCACTAAGAAGGTTACCTTGATATTCTCGGTGTGAGAATCCAGAGGGTGGGCTCTGTATGGACTTGGTTTGAGGCAAAAAAACGGAGGAAACACAATCGTATAAACGATTGAGCAAATGGGAGATGCAAAGAACCTATCGTATAGGTCGATAACCAATCGTTTAGGAAAAGTTGTGCGATCGTCTAGCAAAAGCTATGCGATCGTTTATCTCATCGCTTAGCTGAGTGTCTATCACCTAAGAACACTCCACGATCGTTTAGCTCATCCATGTTGTCGCTTAGTAAATCTAATTTACTTGACAACTCTCCATGAGTATTTTTCGAGAGTGGAAATCTCAAATCTACTTCTTCCTAAAATTAGGAAAACATTTTTCCTTTTATCTCACGATTACCATGAAACCACTAATAACCTCCCACTCAATTGGTTATTAGAGAAAAAAAAGATAATTATCCAATAATTAATATTATTATAAATATAAATGATAACTAACTTACCATAATATATTTATAACCTATAGTTTTAATATTTCATCTCATGAAACCTATAAACCATAGCTCTTTTTTTATTCCATGCCTCTTAATATAAATCTCATTTACATTAATCCTCCACTTGATGTATCTCATACACCATACCTATCATATCATATATAATCGAATTACCTCTTGTCAATTTGAACATTTCAAATCAACACCAAGAACTAATCCTCAACTTGAATCCATTGAGCTACCAAGGGGACCTTATGAAATGTAGTTCGAAGCTTCAACGGTACGTGAATAACTGACTAAACTCTTTAGTCACGAGATCCACCATCCGTTAACTGTCAGGCACTCCACTAAAGACTGACAGCTGAACTCTTCTTACTATAGATATATTATGTGTCTATCTTAACCAATCAACAGTGCGATAACCCTTCACAGATTGCTCGTAAGTACAGCTCAGCCAATAACTGTAATGTCCCTGTAGTTACATCTAACTCCTTAAGTACCACTGAATCTTCTAATGAACATAAGTCATAGTTCTACTATGACTGAGTCCTTTCTTCCAAGAGAAGCTGTGGCCACTATGTTCAAGCCCCAGAATCCGCTCTTAAGGGAACAATCTATCTAGTTACCTCTATTTTGGGGAAGGAGTGAATTCCATCTTGTGTATTAAGTTCCCAGCTCCCAAATCAGACAAGTCCCCAAAAAGGTAGGCATGTTGAGTTGGCAATCTGGCCATTCTCACCTATACTAATAAAAAAACCGCCTTCAAAGGCAGAAGTTCCCAAAACACTCAAGATTGAGGTCGTGTCACCTATGGTCGTTTAGGTGAGATGTAAGTCTCCAGTATCAATGGCGTTTTATACAGAGTTTAGTCATCTCGTGGTCCGGTATTATACAAACTCTTTGTATAGGACACCCCCGCTCGCATGTCTCCACATAAATAATCAAGATCTACCACCTGTAGTAGTTTGCAACATTTGCAAACTTCTACAAAGCGGACCGTATCCATAGTGTCACCAGGATCAGGTATCCCACCTTAATCCTTATACTATAGACGTTTTTAGGTTATCACTTAAGGCATAATCCACTTGTATATCACATATACATGCTTAGTTTACATAAGATAACCATGGAGCTTTGTTTATTGGATATGAGTAAATGCCAGAATGAAATAATAGTTATTTTATTCATAAAATAATGTGTATAATTACAAACAACGAGACTTTGGGAGAATTAGGACACTAATCCCAACAATTATATACTTTTGAAGTCTATCAATTTCATAGTTTACTGATAGACATTGATAGATTTCTATCAGCGTCTATCAACTCTCAACTCAATTACTATAATGCTAATGCTTCTAATTTTGATGCCAAAAAATGAATCAACCATGGATAATCCTAATATTGCAACAACTTTTACATAAAAAATGAAATCAATATATAAATTTTAATAACCAAAACCATATCAGATGGTGACTTTCAAATTGACCATTAGACAAATTCAGTATCAATATCCATGATCAGTTCATCAAGTATCTTCATTTTCAGAATAGCAGTGATATACACTGATTGAAAGATATCAGTGGATATCAACATAATGGTATATCAGTGTGTATAAGTGATAGATACTGATAGAAATCTATCAGTGTGTATTAGTATATATCAATGTTTGCATAAATGGGTATATCACATGTTTCAATCTAGAAAAGGAATATAAACAAAGAAATTCAAGAATTTTATTCATATAAAGATAGTGTTCCATTCACTTACAAACTCAATAATAGAACCAACAAAGAGCAAAAATAACTTTCATAAGTTCTATTATCAATCTATTTGGAAATACAAGGGAAAAAGTGAACTATAATGATTAAATCATTGACTAATTAGGCAAAGTTTGCAAGTCTTAGAATTGTGACCTTTAGAATGACAACGACTACATCTTAATGAACTACTTTTAGCTTCACCTATAGATGGAATCCTTTGTTTTTTAGGTCTTCCTACTGAACCTTTAAAAATAGGAGGTAATGCTCTAATACCATCATCTAAAACCCTTCAATCTGAGTGGACTCCAATAGGTCGAACACAACCCATATGTGTCTATGACAATGTGCTTGAGTAATAATAATTAGATTCATAGGAATAAATATCCATGTTAAGCAGTCGAAGAACAATAAACGCATGAGAGCATGGAATTTCTTCAAAATCCCATACTCGACAACTACAAGATCCCAAATTAAGCTTTACTAGGAATTGTTTATCACCATCCATTACTGAGTATTCAACGTTGTCAATAGGATGAACCTAATAAACACAAATCGAAAAATAAATCAGCACATTACAAATATACCAAACATACTAAATATACAAATAGATAAGAAGTTGTAGAAATCTATCAAGGTTAGGGTGATAGACTTCTATCATGGTCTATCAGTGATAGACAGTGATAGACTTCTATCACAGTCTATCACTTATAGACAGTGATACAAATCTATCACTGTCTATTACACTGAATACCATTCTCCTATTAATTTTATAAAGAACACTTACCATGAAACTTCTTGATTGTTCATGTTGGTTGCATAATATATTCTCTACTCAAGGAGTCAAAATTGTTGTCATTGACACCCTAGCTCTCCTTCGATCATGAAACCATTTTTGCGATAAACCTCTAATTGCATCGAGTAAACCTCAAACTGGTAAGTTCCTATTCTCTTTCAAAATAGAATTTACACACTCTAAAGGGTTTATTGTCATCATTTCATACCTTCTTCTTTGAGAATATGCACGAGACCACTTCTCAAATCCTACATTAATAAGGTAACTTCGAATATTTGGAGAAATTGACTCCATAAATCTCATATTCAACTCGAAATCATCAACAGTATAAGATTTAGCACAACTAAAGTAAAACTGGTCAATCAAAGGATCCTTGAATAACTTCTTCAAATTTTGCAAAACATGTTGATTGCACACACAATACTTAACATTGTTAAACACACTTAAGACACCCTTTGGAATGCTCAAATTTCAATCAAAGACAATGACTAAATGTTCTCTATCCCCTAAACTAGTTTGTATATGTTCGAAAAACCATTTCCATGATACATCATTCTCAAAATCTACAATAGCAAATGCAAGGGAAAAAATATTATTGTTACCATCTAGTATGGAAGCTGATAGTAGAGTACCACCAAACTTAGACTTCAAAAACGTGGCATCAACGGATATGGTAGGTCTACAATACCTCCACCCCTCAATAGATGCATCAATAGCCATGAAACAAAATTTAAAATGTCCATTTTCATCAATCTTTAAAGTAGTGTACTTTCCTAAAAAAATAAATGAAAAGAATTATATTAGTCACAAAGGTAACAAATCAATCATTGTCTATTAATGGTAGATAAAGAGTAATAGATGGCTATGACAGTCAATCAGTGATAGACAATGATGAAAGAGTATAACTACATGCAGTGGAAGTATCAAGGATCCATAAGCTTTCTAATTCACTAATTTTAGCAAAAACTAAAGCATGCTCTTCTCAAAAATGGGTTTTCTGAACATACCTTTGATGAACTCTTCAAGATAACGCCTGTTCAGTTGCTGTCTACTCTTGTTATCAATGTGAACCACCTCAAAGCCTTCCCTACTATGCTCTTGGAGCTTTAGGCAGAGTTGTGGGACTCAAGAACAACTTGAAGATGTGAAGAAACCAGAGAAACTCACAGCAGCACAACTGAAGAAGACAGTTTCTTCTTCTAAAAAATTTCTCTCGAAATTCTGTTCATTATCTTCTTTCTCCAATAACTCCATTCTACTTAATATAATAGATGAACATGCAAAGTGGTGGAGTGCATGGCTTGCAGCTCATGCTTGGAGAATCAAGGTCAAGAAGATAATGTATTTTGTGTGAGCATAAAGATGATGGTAATAGAAAATACCCATTTTCCATTTTTGTGCAATCATGCAAACGATTTTCCAATTTCTTTTTTTTAAAAAAAAGATATTAAAATCATTTTAATACAAAATTTAATTTTCTTAAATTAATTTCATAAGTTAACTTAAAAAATCAATTAATTTAATATCAAATATTTAATTAATTTTTGCACAATAATCATCTTTATATATTTAAATCATATTTAAATATTTATTCTCTTGTTCTGTTTAATTTGAACATTTCAAATTAATCTCTCAAGCTACCCTAAAGTTTATTCATTTACGATCTAGTAGGGGGACCTCGCAGACCTACAGATCATGGGCTCCAACGATTCGAGATTAATCGGCTAAACTCATTAGTTCGATCTAACCCCCATTCGTTAACTAATGGGACACTTCACTATAGCCCATAGTTGAACTCCCCTCACTGTAGATATATTATGTCCACTTAATAATCATAATCAGTAAGTCGATCCTTCACAGGTTGTTCGTAATCACAGCTAGGTGAAAAATACCGTTACCCCTGTGACTACATCTTGTTTCTTAAGTTCCTATTGATCCTTTAATGAACAATTCTAATTCATAATCTCTATGAATCAAATCCTTTCTCTATCATGAGAAGGCAAGGCCCCGATTGTTCAAGACCTGGAGTTAGTAATTAAGAGAACAACCTATCTGCTAACCCTAAATAGGGTAGGAGTGAATTCCATCTTGCAAGGCTATGTCCCCAGCTATTCATCCGGTCTTATCCCCAAAATAGTAAGCTTATTGAACAGTTCTGTTGGACTACTCTTACCGTTTGCAGATCAAAGGATAATCTCGAATAAACAGGAGTTCACAGCTAGCTCAGGATTAAGATCTAGTTAACCTAGGTTATATAATAAATGAAATAGTCAGTTTTAATAACAAATGGTCGTTAGAAAGAAAATTGACTATTTTCGTGGTCCAGTCTATATGCAAACTCATTGCATAGGATGCCCCCACTTTCATGTCTCAATATGAACGATTTGTGGATCAAATCGTTTGTAGCACCTTACAACTTCTTGTAACAACTACAGAGTGAGGCACATCCAATAGTGTTACCAGGATGAGATATCCAATTTCATCCATATACTTATTAGACCATTTAGGCTATATATTGTCAACTTGATCCTGTTTATGTCACTACATAAATTTACAACATTCATACTATAGCCAAGGATGCGTTTATTGGATTTTCATAATAAGATGCAAAATCAACAAGTTATTGTTGATAAAATAGAATGTTTAACACAAACTACGAGTTCTAGGACATTCCCAACAAATGATGCACAACTATCATTGATAGACAGTGATAGATGACTATCACAGTCCATCTACAATACACAGTGATATAAAATTTATAAGAAGAATACTTCATTTGAAATAATACCGGATTCATTTCTTTCAACCTTTCAAAAACTGTGGAATCAAGCTATATGATTCAACTGCATCACCATTTAATGATCTTAATATATGTTCTTTTGCCCTCCAAGATTTTTGATAACTAATATTAACACTAAGCTTAGTACGAGCCTTATGAACAATATCTCTAGGAAGGGAGTGATCAGTAGTGATAAACCTAAAATCCTCTTTCAAGCAGTCCCCAATTACATATGAAGAAGCTTGACTATGACAACTTTGAGTTGTATTCATTGAACAATTATGGTAAAAAATATACTTTCTAAGCATCCACAACTCACTCTTCTTGTACCGAGATGCCCGAACATACCATTGACAACATTCTTGCAAACATTTCAACTCAAGCGACTTTAAATTTGACCATGTAGTCCTAAATTGAAAATTCTTATTCACTGCTATCACATAAAAATACTTACATAATATTTCTTTACTTCAAAATACATTTTTTTCCTTCAAACCACCATTAAAACCAACATTTCGTATAACTTGATCATTTGAAGAACTAGAAGAAGAACCTAAACATAGCAATCTATCACCACCTCCACCACTAATACCACTATAAGATCCTTCTATAGAATGATGACTAAAATGAGCAACTAAAGGATGCCTAATCCTTGAATTTTTAGCTAAAGACAAATACCAACTGACATCCTTATCTTGCTTTATTTGAAATACAGATTGAATATTAGTTTGACCAAAATCCAATAATATTGATAAATCTATTGAAACATCCAACTGAATTTCACCCAATATCAAACTAACTAAACTATTGAAGTCTATCATATCATCAACAAAAACTCCAGCAACACTATAATTCTCATAAGAATTTTAATGAGTCCACTGTCCACCATAAAAAACGACTACAAGAATATTAACCATGATATCTATTTACTACAATAAAAGGAAAAGAAGATTGTATAAGAAAAATGTTAATATGTATATAGCTCTATCATTGTCTATCAGTGATAGACAATAGAGCTCAACCGCAGTATATCAAGCATGGTATATCACTAGTGATAGAGCTCAATTACTGTTATAGAGAGTGATAGAGTTCTATCACTTTCTATCAGTGATAGACAATGATAGAACTATATAAGTGATAGAACTATATCACTGTCTATCGCTGATAGAAAGTGATAAAACTCTATCACTTTGTATAACTTATAGACAGCTATATATGTGTATCATTGTCTATTAGTGGTAGAGGAATGTTCACATCCATACATAGTCACACCAAAAACTATCTATCTATGGGGAAGAAACCATAGATGGATGGTGCTACACGATTGTTTAGCATACAAAGATGCGTCGAGTATCCAATACCACGCGATTGTCTAGCAAGCGAGCACCTATGCGATCATGCAGCCAACGCAACACGATCGTGTAAAAAACTCTACACAATCACGTAGCATTAGCTATACGATTGTTTAGCAAATGCTACACGATTGTGTAGTAAACTCTACATGATCGCATAACAAAAACTATCCGATCATTTAACTTTATAAAATTTAAAGAAGCCTTAATATGTATATAGCTCTATCACTATCTATCAGCGATAGACAATGATAGAGTTCAATCACAGTATATCAAGTACGGTATATCACTAGTGATAGAGCTCAATTACTGTTATAGAGAGTGATAGAGTTCTATCACTTTCTATCAATAATAGACAGTGATAGAACTATATCACTGTCTATCACTAATAAAAAGTGATAAAACTCTATCACTTTGTATAATTCATAGGCATTGATATACGTGTATCATTGTCTATCAATGGTAGAGAAATATTCACATCCATACATAGTCATACCAAAAACTATCTATCTGCGGGGAAGAAGCCATAGATGGACGGTGCTACACGATTGTTTAGCACGCAAGGATGCGTCGAGTATCCAATACCACACGATCGTTTAGCAAACGAGCACCTATGCTATCATACAACCAGTACAACACAATCGTGTAAAAAACTCTATACAATCGCGTAGCATTAGCTATATGATCATTTAGCAATTGCTACACGATCATGTAGTAAACTCTACATAATCTCACAACAAAAGCTATCCGATCATTTAACTTTGTAAAATTTAAAGAAAACATTCAAACGAGAATTCTATCCCGAAACATCCATCAACAATTCATCCACAAATATTTATCACATAAATGCAATGCAGATAAAAAAAAACCCATTAGTACTGTAAACGAATTCAATGAAGAAACGTACACTTACAAACACAAAAAATAGAAGAAAAAAAATCGTAATGTGGTCGAGGAAGAATTTCAATGAAGAAGATCGGTGAGGAAGAAGATCACGATGTTCGACGAGGAAGAAGGAAAAACAATGTTCAATGAGGAAGAAGATCAATGCGTTTGATAAGGAAGTAAGAAGAACAACGTTCAGCTAGTGCGGCAAATCAAATTTCAAGAAAAGGAAAATCGATGAGAAAGAAAATCATGGTGCCGGTAAGGAGAATAAGCGAGGAAGAACATCAATACGGTGTTTGTAATTTGAGAATGACGAGGAGGAAAATCATGGCATCGACGAGGAAGCAGAGTTCAGCGAGCGAGCACGGCAAATGAAAATTCAAGAAAAAGAAAATCGGCGGGGAAGAAGAGTATTTTTGGTAATTTAAAAAAAAGGAAAATTGGAATTTGTTTTTGCTATAAAAAAGGTATAAATATTATTGTTTTTTTTCTTATCTATAAGAATTCCCCTATTTATTATTTGAATAATTTAATTTATGTCAAGCTAATTTTATTTCTTTGTTTCTTACAATGGACACAAACATGCTTCTATTGTATAAAGCCATGGTGTTTCAAAATATATATGTATATACAAAGCCATGAAAATCAACAATCAACAATGATGCAACAAAGGAAACTGACCAAAAATCTTTTCCCTTTTAGTCACATTACAAAATAATATAGATTATCCAAATAAATAACTACTGTACAACTATTATTCAATAAATAATGGAGGAAAAAAAATCTTCAAGCCTCTGTTAAAATCTTTCAGTCTTTTCTTCAGCATATCCATTGATTTCTTGCGAGAGTTTTGCTTTGTATTTCTACTGGAAAGGCTCCCAAAGATCCCATCAGGAGAGTCCTTGAACTTCTCACATATACTAGCCACTTTCTTATAATCCAACATGTTGTAGTTCTTCTGCCTTATCACTGGATTCATGAAGTTCTCCGGCTGACTGCTTTGTAAAAGGTTGATTAATTTCCGGGCTTCTATTAAGCAACTTCGGTAAATTCCTCCTCCGTAGATTTCACTCAACCCTGTGCTGTGGAATCTCTCGTCTGCAAAAGCTTCCAGCATTGTCCGATCATTGTTGATGCTCGTGACTGCGTTCGTGTTAAACCTTTTGGCACTGTCGCTAAGAAAAGCTGAAACTATAGAGTAGGAGATATGATCGAGAGCGCCACTCCCGACTTTGTATAAAGCTTCCATTGGTAAAATCTGTTGTGCAGTGTGAGGACTTCATTTATATAATCATTTGCATTTG
The DNA here is from genome assembly GCF_009727055.1 of Benincasa hispida. Taxonomy (NCBI): domain Eukaryota; kingdom Viridiplantae; phylum Streptophyta; class Magnoliopsida; order Cucurbitales; family Cucurbitaceae; genus Benincasa; species Benincasa hispida. The sequence continues at coordinate 60,153,016 of NC_052357.1, forward strand.
CAGTAACCTCCTCAGAAGTCCAACCAATATTCTTTGTATGAGCCATAAACTCATCTAACTTGTTCACCAAAGTCACCAATGCAATATAAGCTGCATCCCTTGATGTTTTAAGAACGACTTTCGCAGCGAAACCGCTTTGTGGCCTCTCGACTGATCGAAGAGGCATTCCACATAACTAACCTGCATGCCCGATGAAATAGTCGCACGCTCGTTCCAGAAGGGTTATATTTGCAGCAATTTGCATCGCTTGAGAAACACCAATGGATGCACCATGGATAATATTGAGCATTGCTTCATTTAAAACATCAATTAGGAGCCTGTCCAAATATTTCTTCACAACCTCGAAAAGATTAGAATGTACACTGTAGGTCAAGTAATCGACACATCCTTTAAAGAAGGACCTTACAATGCGGCAGACATCAGGAACGGTAGAAGAAAACGGTGCTATAAACGGAAATGCAGGTATTATATCAGAAGTCTGGAGATTAAAAGCGAGAACGTTGTTTTCATAATCGCTATCTTTTTTCAGAACCATCTGCTCATAGGAGTCATTAGCTAGAACATCCACTATTTGTTGCCGGCACTCTTCCAAAAGGAGTTGATGATATTTGTCCCGGATTTTGTTCAAAGTCTCGAGAATCGGCCCAACTTCGTATCCATATTGTCTAAAAGTAGATGCCAGAAGAGTAATGTAATCCTTCACCAGGAGAAGGTGAGTTGCAGAATCCATGAGGGAAAATTGTACCTCAAGCACTGATGTCACCTTCACGACAGCAGTTTCCAACATTGCTTCAACCTGTTCAGCTGATAATAGCTCGGCAGTGCTCATCACGCGATCCTCTACTATGAAATATCCTGCAATTTGAGCTAAATAGGTCTGATAGGATTCAATAAAGGGCTGAGAAGAAGGAATCTGCAAGTCGGAATGAAGCTGCAACATTCGATTCCTGTAGTAGTATTCACGAAAATGCTCTTTGATCCCAAGACATGTATGAATGTGATATGCTCGATAAAGAGGTACAAGGTCAAACTTTAGAATGGAGTCCTCATCAATATCTCCAACATCTAAAGTATATGCAAAATCTCCTAGCCCTGAAATGTTCTGTTCCTCAGCCTTCCTCTGACGTTCTAACATTTCTTCATCTCTTTGGCGAGAAGTTGCTGCATGGCCTATAGCTGTTTGCCCAATAACCTTAGCCAAACTCCTTACATGAACGAGCCATTCATTAAATTGAGTGGACACTTTCTTCTCAATATGAGATTTGATCACAGGAACTCTCGTCTCAATGATCATTTTTAGGGTCTTGACAGAAATGTTATGCATCACAGTAGTAGTAGCGTAAAGGCCGTAAGTCGGGGGGCGGCCATAACATAAGGCTATTACTTTCACATCTCTCTCTTTCTTTGTAGATGTAGATTTCCTTCCTGTGTTCTTAGTTGCATTGCATAAAATAATTCTTCTCAATCAGATCGAGAGTTTTCAATGCAGGGTAAAAGTGGCCTTTAGAAATATGATCATTGCACTTGACACAAAGATCAAGCACCTGAACACAAACCTGGGACATTTTGATGGCTTCAGTCACAGTTTGTTTTATTGAATAGCATTCAAGAAGCTATTCAAGTCGAATCAAAAGCACACTCCCAACCTCTTGCACTTTAAAGTTATCAGTTGACAGTTCGGCCTTCAGCTCTTCAGCATCAACCAAAACACCACGAAGTTCATCAACTGCACGGATAAACTCCTCGTAGTGGGTCTTGCACAACTCTTCGATTTCAATTTCCTTCTTCTTTACAGCGTTCTTCAACTGAAGAAGGAGAGTTTCTGGTCGACCCATTTCAAATGCATGTCTAACAATTGGACCACGGTCCTCGCCATTCCTAATTAATGTTGCAAGGACTAATTCTTCAGCCGTTTCCCCATTCTCGGCAGCAGCTCTCCTCCTTGGTTTCACCTCCATTATTAAGATCAAACCCTACAAGAATTCTAGGCTTTAATTTCGGTTTAAAACCGACATTAAAGGGCTTTAATGTCGGTTGACAACCGACATTGTACACCCTCTTCAATGTTGGTTTAAAACCGCCATTAAAGACAACCGAAATAAAAGACCTTTTATAGCACTATCTTTAATGTCGGTTGTCAACTGACATTAAAGTCCTTTAATGTCGGTTTTGAACCGACATTGAAGCCCAAAATCCATGTTCCTTTTTTTCATTTATTGTCCATTTTTTTAAAATTTCGTTGTCGAATCCATTTTTAATGTCGATCAAAAAGTTAAAAACAACATTATATGTCTCGTGTTGGGTCAGGAAATGTTCGTCATTGTTTTTATTAAAAAATATAAAAAATTATTCATTGTAATGCATGCTTGTTATATTTTACATGGCAAGCCAACAATACTCGTCTTCCACCACTCAAACCTGAAATATAACAATAGACAGAACAAGACACTTTACCACAAAACTAAATACAAAGTTACCTACAATGAAGCACACTTCTATAATAATTTATCCACAAACAAGAATTAATATTTCCAATCCATTCTATAAGTACTCATCAAATATGAAATAAACACACTAACCAACATTTGTATATCGATAACACACTTTCATAGAACAATAATTATAGTTATCATATCCAACACTCATATGGAACCACCCGCCTCTCCAAAACTACAATCAGAAATATCAACCACCTCTATAATATTAATAATCATTTCTCCCATTCACAAAAATTAATTAGTACTTCCATGAATACTTATACCAAATACCCATAAACAAAAAAATTATATATAAATCTTCCAATAAATAGATCATGGTTAGATAATAATTTGTCTATCTACAAACCAATAATTAGTACTTTGGATTCATTCTAAACTTGCATATTTTACTCAAAACTTGTCAAGATTCATTCTAAGCTAGCATTTACATTCTATTGAGATAAAAAAAAAAAAAAAAAAAAACAAGAAGTACATTCTTACACAAATCGGCCAACAAAACTTGCACATTGGGTTCGAATTACGTCAATCTCTCCATGGGTATATGCATTTTTTGTATTGAACTACAAAAAGGAAAAAAAAAAAACTCAACATAAGTTTACATCATTTATTAAATTAAAACTAGTATATAAAAAATAAATAATTTACGTACGAGGCTAGTAATGAGAGTAGTAGGATTATGTATTATTTCGTGTATATACTTTTGCACATAGTACCCGCATCCTATAGAATCTAATTGACGGGGTCACTGCATATAAAGAAGTTGAAAACAATTATTCTTATGTTTGAATGAACATAAATTGTTAAAAATGAATGCAAATTTACCTTTACAGGTTTCCATTTTGGAGAAGATCGATGGTGTCGGAGATCGTGCTTGGCTTGCCATATTTTCAATCCACTAAATAGTTTGAAAACATTAGTTAAACATAAATACTTGAATTAAGAGCTAAGAAAGTCCAGTTACACTTACATATTTATAACTCCATGAAAATCCTCTTGAACCTTACTTCAAATAGAGTCCAAAATATAATCACAATTTTCTTGTAGATTGATTACAATCAATATCCAATGATAACTATAATAAGCAACAATTTTGAAATATTAGTACCTGTATAATGCAAATTAAAAATAACTAAAGAACTTGTATTTACTTACCTTGTGTTATATGGAATAAGAACTAATTGGTCCAAATTAGCCAATCCTAGTTGGTTGGCTAAATTTCTAGATCGAATGTCTCGATATTTTTGCTTGATCAATTATAAAAAAAACTTCTTGGTAATATCACGGCCACATTCATCCCAAAGATACCTAAACAAAGTAAAAGTTATTATTTAAACATGAAACAAAATATACATGAAGATTGTGAATCTAGATGAGTAATACTTACGCAATGTATGTCAAAATACACATATAATCAATTTCAACCATATTGCAATATTGAATCGGATCATCGCGGCCTAAATAAACAAATTTGTCTCTTCCAAATATATGCTCGTTCAAATTGATATGGATCATGTCTACATCGTTCATGTTGCGTATGACATGTCCGTTCAAGAGTTTGATGGTGCCATTGGTGTTCGTATATTTGGAGGAGTGCCAATACTCTTAATTGTTGAATGGTCCTACCATAACCAAAGTTACAAAAATTCAAAGTACGAAAGATAATAAATAACCAAACTCATATATTGAAAAAGAGGCATACTTTTTCCTCGTCAACCATAATTACAAGTTAACGAGGCCATGTTATGAAGTTGCCCATTGCTTGATTTAAAGACTCTATTTTTCCCTTAACAGGAATTGGTATTGGCAAATCTTCTCCCATGACAATGTCAATCAGTACTTTAACGTTAAGCATGACACATCATCATCAAACATTGTGGCTATTGCAACAATATTATCTAGAGTTCCTATAGCCAATTGGCTGATGTCCCCTTAACAAATTTAAAAGAACTAATGTCATGCATGGTTAAGCATAATATGATTAAAATTTAAAAGTCACAACAAATAAATTACCTCCAAATCTTCTTTAGGCATCTTCTTAGTATCCTCTTCTTCAGATGCACTAGGTGCGACACTTTTAACAGATGATTTGGTTTGATGAGATTGTTTGCTATGAGTTTTTTTCTCTTGACACTTTAACATGTCGAACATTTTTTTCGTTAGAGTCTTCTTCAATTTCTTGGCTCATTGTGGACTTTGGTTTTACTAATTTAAAATATTGGGAATGGGAAACAAAAACACCCACTTCTCTAACACGTCCCTAATGTTCATCTGTACATAATGCTTTGGTAAAAACATCTTTACCTTCATAGACTTTAGCTGATTTATCCTGTAAAACATATTACAATTTTCACACAATATCTATGTTATCACAAGTTTCAGGTATTATATATATGCCATTTTAAACTTTGTACAATATAAACTTACAATTCGACTGACACATTCTCGAGTGGCTTCATCAAAGTATTCATGATTTTTTTTTTCCTTTTCGTGCTTTTTTTCCATAAAGTCGAATGATAAGAAGGATTACTCGATATATTCTACATGAACATACATATTTATTTAGCATAAACATATTAGAATAAAATATTTAATTTAAGTCAAAAAATTTACTAATTCTTGGGCCAGATTCGCATAACCCTTACGAAATATGTGATGATTATATACACATTTCGACCTGCTTTCTTTTTTAAGACGACTGATTTCCTGTACAACCAATCTAGTTGAAGTTACCTATCAAAACAATGATAATATTGACATTTACTTAGAATGACTTACATCCCATTCTTCACTTAATCATTCATTAACAAACGATGTCTACTGATCTTGATCTATATGAGAAATTGTTAAGGAGGAAATTGCAAGATCGAGGGTTCATCTTTAAATGGAGATATGAACTTTTGAGTCAATGTGGTCTTGAAAGTCCGAAACTTCCTAGATGCAGACATGAGTATACCATGTTTGGACTTAGAGTCCACATCGAACGACATCTGCAGAATGAAAAAAGTAGTAAACAATAAACTAATATACTACTATGCACATGAATTAAAATTTTAGAAAAGATACCTATATACAATAAAAAAGTTTATCTTTAAAATGGTTTGGAACTTTTTTTTTCCAAGAATTATATGTTATAGGTATTTGTTGTCGAACACAATCTTCGACATAACTTTGCATTTTCTTTGCACCAAATCCAATTGGTTGTCCATGTTCATTATAATCAATGGCCAACCGTTGCCCAGATGTTCTTATTTGTGCCAACTCAGACATAATAGTTGGCCCACGTGGAATACTTATTCCGTTATTTTTTTGCGAGATCATATTTCTATTATCCTTGCTGCTACTTGCTAAATTTTCCATGTGAATCTGCAAAAAAAAAAAAAAAAAAAAACATTACTCACACAAAAAACATATAATCTTAATATTTAATACATATAACCATAAGAAATGACATACCATGTTTAATACATTATTTATCAATCCATCTACCCTCACAATCATTTCTAATGTATGTGGATGTTGTATCATCAATCTCAATAGATGTATCAACATTGGGCATTCTTTGCATACCTCCATAACAACACTCTTGCAACATATCTCCTATTCCATCTTCATAAAAATCATCTTCAGCTGCTCATTGTGGAGATGTTAAAACAATTGACCAATCCAAATTTGCGGGGTCTTTTACATAAAAGACTTGTTTTGCTTAAAAGGCTAAAATAAATGGGTCTGATTTATGTCCAATAAAGTCCACAATAGTAAACCCAAACTTATCTGTTTTGACTTCATTTCTATTCTCAACCCAATTACATTTGAATAAAATAAATGATAATCCATGATAGTCAAGCTCCAATATTTCTTGTATCACTATAAAAAGTCATATCTAACATGACAGGGCTTTTGTCCTTAGCACTAGAGACTTGCATTGTGGTAGCCGTTATACTAACTCCACTATTTTGAACCCTTCTAATATCATCGTGATTCGTTGTGTGATAGTATTAACCATTGACCATGTAACCAGAATATTTTGCCACAGTTGGACAAGGTCCATTAGCTATCCATATTAAAGAAGGCGATATGGAACTTTTGGGAACTTCGAGAGCTAGTGCAACCTATGATATATTTTATAATAGTTTAGTAGTTAATATTTAATTATACATCAAATAGTAGGCCTCTAGAGATTACCCGTGTGGACAACCACCGACTGAATGTACGATTATGCTCTTCTTGAAGCCACTTTCTACTTTTACTTTAACCAGAATTGAGCTTAGAAAAAATATCCATATGTTGCCTATTATAAATGACAAAGTTAGTAGATCATTGAATAATCAAGTAACCTAAAATGAGAATAAGATGGAGATCTACATACTCGACATAAGGAAGCACATCATTTACATTTTGAATGACATAAAGATGAACTTGATCCAACTCATCCTTACTCGTTCTGATAAAAGAAGCAGCTGATAATGCTATATCAATGTTTGAGTTTGCTTTCTTTGTTGATGAGTTTAGCCCAATAGAATTAACTCCAGATACAAATTCAGAACAAAACTTTATCGTCTCTTCGACAATATAATTTTCTCCAGCACAACCTTATGGTTGATTTCTATTTCGTATATAAGTTTTCAACACTTTCATGTATCATTCAAAATGATACATCCACCTCAAATAAACAGGTCCACAAAACTCAACTTCTTTTATAAGATGCACTACAAGGTGTACCATTATTGTGAAGAATGAGGTGGAAAATACTTCTCTAAGAGGCATAAAGTGACAACTATATCCTCTTGCATACCCTTTAATTGAGATGAATTGATCATCTTGCAACATATAACATTAAGGAAGAAGCATAGGTGAGTAATTGCAAGTCTTACATGTTTGGGTAAAATATGGCTACAGGTAATAATTGTTGCATAAGAACGTGATGGTCATGCGACTTAAGTCCATAAAGTTTCAAATATATGAGCGACACTAAACTTTGAATATTCGATGAATAGACTTCAAGTACTTTAATTTTTGATAGTATCTTACAAAAGCTCAATTTCTCAGCTCGTGTTAATGTATAATATGCAGAAGGTAAAAAGACTTTTTTCTCTCCTACTTGAGGGGCTAACTCTGATCTAATGTTCAGTTCCACCAAATCTAATTGAGTTTTTATTCTATCCTTCGTTTTACCAGGAATATCAAGCAATGTGCCAATAAGATTTGCACACACATTCTTTTCAATGTGCATCATGTCTAAACAATGTCGCACGTCAAGATACTTCCAGTATTCTAACTAAAAAATAATAAATTTTCTTTCAATAAGTTGAAGGGCTATCTCCACTCTTCTTTTCCTTGATAGTTTTCTTACCAAATGAATATTGATACTTACTTGTTTTTGCAAGAATTTCTTCCCCATTCAATGGTTCTTGAGCAAATTCTAATTCTCGTGCGACATTAAAAGCTTTCTTTTGTTTCCTATATGGATGATGGTGTGGTAGAAACTTGCGATGCCCGAGATATGCCATCTTCTTCCCTTTTGGTAAATAAGTGGATGAAGTTTTCTCTCCACAAATTAAACATCCATGATATCCTTTAACCGTACAACCACATAAGTTACCATATGCAAGAAAATCATTTATGGTCCATAATAAAATAGCTTTAAGTATGAAACACTGTTTTTCATATGCATCGTAACATTCTACCCCATATTTCCAAAGTTTTTTCAAATCATCTACTAACAGAGCAAAAATAAACATCTATGTCATTTCCCGGTTGTTTAGGACCAGATATTACTGCGTCAACATAAAAATATTTCGCTTCATGTACAACCATGGAGGTAGATTGTACATTACTAACATCACTGGCCAACAACTATATCTACTAATAAGATCTCCATGTGGATTTACCTCATTTGTCGAAAGAGCAAGACGAAGATTTCTAGGTTATAACCCAAGCTCTGACCACAAATTGTTTATTTTTTTTCCACGATAGAGCAAATGTTTTAATAAACCATTCGTTTCTTTTTTTTTTAGCATGCCACATCAATAAACTTGATGTTTCTTTACTTCAAAACATTCTTTTAAATCTTGGAATTGAGGAGAAATAACATATGACTTTTACTGGTATATTCTTATCCCTTTCCTTTAAATTTTTATGAAGCTTCCATCTTAACGTACCACAAATGGTGCATACATTTGTGTTAGAGAGTTCTTTTTTAAACAATCAACAATTGTTGCTACATGCCTGAATCTTCAAGTACTTCATTCCAAGAGTACCCAACATCTTTTTTGCTTCATAAGTTGAAGTTGGAATTTCATTAGGACTAGGTAATATATCATGAATTAATACCAACAACTCAGTGAAACTCTTATCGCTCTATCCAAATTTAGCTTTCAAATTATATAACTTTACCAATGTAGATATTTTGGTAAAAGTTTTACAATTTGGGTACAATGGTTTCTTCGTATCATCTAATAATTCTTCAAAGTTATTGGATTTTTCATTAAAATAGTTGTATGCAGTCTCAAACATTCCAATTGTGTCATCATCATCAACATCATCCTCATCAACTTTGTTTCTTTCACTAGTAGACACACTTTTATTGTTTCTCTTATTCGGTAATGATTCACCGTGAAACATCTATGTTTGATAACTTTGATCTATACCATTAAAAAAATAAGTGATCTCTTATTGTGTTTACATTTAGAGTCTTTGATTCACACACTTCAAACATGGACAACTCATGGCATTCAGTATATTTGAATGTTGTAGACCATTTTTAATAAATATCTCAACCCCTAAACACTACAGAATTTTGGTTCTTCCTAACGATATTTCTACCGATGACCAAAAAAGCGTCGGTGGTTGTAACCTCTCTCGACAGTAAAAATAAGGGGTCGGGATAAATGTTTATCCCTACGATCTACGAAAATCATCGGGATTTTAAATACTCCTGACTGTCACCTAAGGAACCATCGGGCTTATTGCACTTTTGCCCGACGGTTATATTCGACCGTTCGACTTTTAAATTTCTCCCGACAGTGTGCAATAACTGTTGGGAGTTATTATTTAAGTTTGACAGTGGTCAATTATTTCTCAGACAAGGTGTACAGTATACAAAACCCATCGACTAGAATTTTTATGTTATTCCAACGGTACTCAACAACCGTCGGAGGTTCTAATCAAGCTCGACGGTTTTGTGTAACCATCGGAGATTCTAAGAGTCTTTTGGAATTTGCTGAATGTCGGCCGACGGTTGTATGGATGGCCATCGACAGTTATAAACTATATCTCGATGGTGTTCAATCAACCATCGGGCATTCGAAGAGTCTTTTGGAATTTGGTGAACTTTAGCTGACGGTTGTGTCAGAACACCATCGTGTCATACCTCGCCCCGAGCCCACACTCCTGAGCTCGAGGAGAGGCATGAGGGACTGCAGATACCACCCTTTTGTGATATTTATTGTTCAACTGAACCTCTTTACTTCACTCAGTAAACTTAAAGTCAAGGAGATAACAACAACTCATTAATTAGGCCCATTTTATTACAATAATGTAATGTTTATACAACTCTAAGACTTAACTACAAAGTTTCCAACAACAACTGATTAAAACCTTCTGAAAGTGTAACTGTGGCTTGTGGCAGACCTTGACCTTAGCAGCACCTTGGAACTCCTCATCTTTCACTACCTGGGAAGAAAACATGAAAGAAAAGAATGAGCTTCACAAAGATCAGTGAGTGGCAAGCAACTTCTAGAGTCTATTACAACTCATGAATAACAAGAATATCATACATACGAGATTACATTCAAACCTCAGCCTTGAATGAGTCTATTCTCAATTATATCTATGCGCACAGTAGATAGCTAAACTGATAACTATTTAGAATGAGTATGTTGTCAACTTACACATACGGTAGATAGTTAACTACTACTAATTACAAAGCTTACTCTTTTGTCTTTCTTTTGTCCCCTCTATCTCCCATGTGCACATAGCTCCCTGCTCATGGGCTCAGAAGCTAAGCTCGTCGGCCCTCAGACCATCCCATATGAGGATCCTCTCACAGGTTCAGGAACTAGACCTCTCGGTCTCCCAACCATCTCGTGAGGTTTTGCTTTTAGGCTCAGGAACTAGGTCTATTGACCCCTTGACCATCTCGATCACATAATCTCATTCTCATACTAGATACTCATTCATAACATAAACATATACAATCTACTCTAAAAGATATGCTTAAGACCTAAAGGAAAGTACCACTCACCTTGGTAAGGTAGGAATCTTCCTTTCAAGAAGTTCATTGATCTTCCCGGGCTCTTCTTTTGAACCCTAAGATCCAGATTCAATTTAAAGCTCAGATTACTCATAGATCTAGGCTTTATCTCAAATTACTTTCTTCTACAAATATGCTCTAAAATGTCTCAGAAAGCTTACCTCAAAAGCTTAGCTTATAACTCCTCGTGGTTTGGCCGGAGTCTTCAAAACATCAAGACTAGCCCAGCTTACCCAATAGCTCGACCCTTCTGTTTTTTCCTCATTCTCCAGCCCGATTCCTTAGAGCTTTTTCTTCAGAAGCCCCACCCTGAAAACTAGACTCTCAGAGCTTTTAGGTAGCTTTGAAATCACTCCAAACACACGAGTATTTTGGGAGAACTCCTCGTTCAGAATTGATGCTACATCCCAACCTTCCTGTCCGACATCATCTCCTCCTCTTGGAACTTCAAGACCGACGCATGATCTTGCTACCAACTCATGCGCTCTTCCATAAATGCATAGATCCCTCACAATTGGCCTTCACGTCCTTTGAATTATGATTTGAAGAGAAGTCCTTGGCCTTATTTATAGGCATCCAAAGTCTCTCCCAGGTCGATACCTCCTACTTGGCCACATGTCTAAGTGTCCTTTCCCTACACTATTAACGCAATCTTACATCATTATAATCCAAGGTGTCTTGCTCCCCTTTTACCAACGTATAACCCTCAATTTTTCATGTCTTCTTGTGCATCTACCTCATTTGCTTAAGGCCTAAAGTTTCCTCCTAACAAGCCACATGTCTGGATGACGACCTTGAATGCGTCCATCCACCATCATATGCGCTCATCCAATCTTCATATGTGTTCATCCCTCATATGTGTCCTTCTAACTTCATATGCGTTCATCTAACCTTACCTTGTACATTTCATTGACGCAATCTTGGTCGCATACGCTAGATGCTCACAAGGCCCCTCCTTGGCCGCATGCCTTCTACCACATGGCTTACCTTTGCCCTATGTGCTCAATTAGGATTATGACCAACCCTCTTCCACCACATACTATTTGTTTAAGCCTAGTCTTATGCGTCCACATGCCTTGGATTTCCATGGCACATAGCACATCACCAATTCATAACAACCTTTGGGTCGACTTGGTTTTCAACTCAACACCTCATGGTATAGCTTACCTTCACCTAGGCTCTGGTTAACGCATCCCTTATGACCAATGTAACCAACTTCATGAACCTTATTATCGCAAGCCTTAGTAATGCATGCATAATTCACCATGCATTCACCTTAGCTTGTTCCAACGCCTAGCTCATCCTTTAGCAAGGCCGCCGCGTAGCATCATCGCATAGTATCGCCGCATCCATCGCGTAGCATCGTCGCATACCCTCGCGTAGCATCGCCGCATCCATCATGTAGCATCTCTGCATCCATCATGTAGCATCATTGCATACCCTCGCGTAGCATCACCTCATGCCCTTGCGTAGCATCGCCGCATCCTTTGTATAGTATCACATACATGATAAATGTGTGCGCATACCATTGCCGCATACACGATCATTGCGTGCGCATCCATCGCCGCATACACGATCAATGTGTGCGCATCCAACGTCCAGCACCTTTGTCCACGCAACTTGAGGCTGATGCATGCGTTTTTCTAATCCCTCAAGACATTGGCTGCCGCATGCATTTCTCTTGGCCATACTTTGGCTTCCTTCAATGCCCAAATAACCTCTAAATGAGCAAGGCCAACACATGGGTTATAGTTAGCCAATTTTCTAGCTCTAACGCATGGATTATACTTAGCTAATTTCCTACTAGTTAAAGTTTATCTCAAAGCTACTAACAATCTTATTTAAACACTTTAGAATTTTCCTTCTCTTTAACATAGGATTTAACTTCCACTTAGGTAATTCCCTTAATCACCTGCTTAAGTAGGAAAAATGGAAATCCGAGTTTCACACATCGGGATTTCTAGTCTTTATGGAATTTGGTGAACTTCGACCGACGGTTGTGTCAGACTACCATCGGGAGTTCAAAACTATATTTCGATAGTGGTTAGTCAACCTTCAGGGACTCAAAGAGTCTTTTTGGAATTTGTTGAACTTTGGCCGACGGTTGTGTCAGACCACCGTCGGGATTGCGAGTCTTTTTAGAATTTGGTAAACTTCGATCGATGGTTGTGTCAGACTACCATCGGGAGTTCCAAACTATATCTCGATGGTGGTTATTCAACCGTTGGGGACTCGAAGAGTCTTTTTGGAATTTGGTGAACCTTGGCCTACGGTTGTATCAGATCACCGCCAGGATTGCGAGTCTTTTTAGAATTTGGTGAACTTCGATCGATGGTTGTGTCGGACTACCGTCGGGAGTTCGAAGTTCCGCCAACAGTGAGTGGGTGACCGTCGACACTTATCAACTATATCCCGATGGTCTGGCAGACAACCGTCGGGAAAAAGTTCAATATAAATAGCCTTCTCCTCGGATTTTTTTATTTTTTTTTTTTTTTTTTTTTTTTTTTTTTTTTTTTTTTTTATTTTTTTTTTTTTTTTTTTTTTTTTTTTTTTTTTCTTTTTTTTTTTTTTTTTTTTTTTTTTTTTTTTATTTTTTTCTTCTTCCCCCTCTCGATTTCATTCGTCCGTTCTTCTTCTCGTCGATTTCTTTCGTCCGTCCCCCTCGAGTGTTGTCTGATTCCCTCGAGTGCCATCCGCCCTCCTCAAGTGTTGTCCATCCCCCTCAAGTGTCAAACTCCGTTCCCCTCGAGTGTCAGACTCCGTTCTTCTCGATTTCATTCGTCCGTCCCCGTCGAGTGCTGTCTAGTCGCCGTCTTCGATTTCCCCCTCGTTGGACAGGTAACTCCAATTTCCCCCTCGTCGGACTGTTTTTTTTTTTTTTTTTTATTCCGATTCTGTTAGCTCTATTATACATAAATAGTTTGAATATGTATGTTAGCTCTATTGTGCATAAATACTTTAAATAAATGAATAAGTATGTTATGTTTGTTTGAATATGTATGGGAAGAAGAAGAAGGTTGATTGATGAACATGTTTGAAAATTATGTATTTGAACATGTTTGAAGAAGGTTGATTGTTGTGCTCTATTATGCATGAATATGTATGTGTTTGAAAATTACGTGGGACCCACAACTTTTACTATTTATAATCTCATTGCAATTATACCAATTTAATTATGGTTTGGTTAACGTGGCTTGATAAGTTTTTTATTATAATTTTGACATGTTATTAACACCATTAAAAAAAAACTCACTTTTTTATTCAATTATAATGAATTTTCATTGTAATTGGATCAATGCATAAATAAGACAAATATGAAAGATTCAACACATAGCAAAAACCCTTTTCTTGAGATAAGTTAACTGTAACACTAATATCAATACACACTCAATTTGATTAATCAATTGTTAATCTATAGCAAATTAGACAATAAAAATCAGCAGATTCTTGTCTAGAATTGTTTGAATATATTTATTTTCAATAATTAAAATAACAACAAAAATTATATCATGAATGTTCAGTAAGATCAAATTTAATATTAAAAATAAAAGTATGGTTGAAAATTGAGTTATTATTTGAAAATAAAATAAATTATTTTCAAGAATATAAAATTAGTAATTAGAAAACCAAAGAAATTTTGTGCCCTAACATGAATTTATATGTAATTTTTAATGTTTAAATTCTAGAATTTTATATACTAAACAAACATTTAGATTTTCATAAAATCACAAAATAAGAATGTACAAAATTAACATAGAAAATATTTGGCGCGAGCTAGCTACCTTCCGTCCTCCATATGTGGTCAGATAAACTTTTACGAATTGCAAATTTCTTTTTTCTTTCTTTGTTGTTCTAAATGGCTTAGACTTCTATGGAGGGGACATGAGAATGGGCTCAGTTGAACTTTTAACCCAAATAATAATATCAAATTGGGTCAAATTAATCTTATCTGATTCAACGGTCATGATAAAACCACGTGGCATCATCGAAATTTGTCTTCAACTTCAATTTGAAATTTTCTCCACTAGACTTTTTACTTGAGTTCTGATTGTTCTTTTTTCCTCTGTTTGATTTATCTTGTCTGGGTTTATTATGTTAGCTTTTTTGGGTATGTTATATTTGTGCTTTGATTGAGATCCTATTATCTTCCTTACAATTCAATATTCTTTTATAAAAAAACATTTAAAGTAATTCTATTGAATAATACTTTACAGTATTTTCAAACTTAAGACACACACGTGCATGTAAAACATGCTTAAGTTTTCACCTTACAAAAGTAGCATGATTTTTTAAAACTCGTAACAATAGTTTTTCTCGGTCCATCTCAGACGAGATCAGCCACTAAGATTTGGTTAAAATATCAATTTTTTCTAACTTATCGATTGTTTTGAACCTTCTCGGTACATCTCGCCAGATTATACACTGAGATTAGGGTAAAAAAATCCAAATGTTACATAATCTTTCCAAACCTTTTTAAAATTAAAAAATCACACTACCAAATATTATACAATTTTCAAGAAATTTGAAAAGATAATTGGTAAATTTTCTAGGTATCTTGTAAATCAATTTAGAAATTCGTGTAAATATAAGTTGGAGGTAACATTTGCAAGATTTTACTTAAGATTTGGGAAATATTGCAAGAAAAAATTCAAGAAGATGTAAAAGTTGGTACATGGACCTGGCCTTGGACTCAACTAAATGAATTTGGGCCTTATTTGACATTTGGTCTAATTAAGCCTATTTTTGAGTTGAATTGGACTTTAGTCGAAATAATAATATCAAATTGAACCAAATTAATTTTATTTAATCTCACGGTCATGAAGGAAAACATATGGCATCATCGAAATTCGCCAATTGATGTCTTCAACTTCAATTTGGGACACATGTTAACTTTGAATTAGTCTCTAGTTCAATTATTTGGAATTTCATCATTAATTTAGTAAATGACATGACAATTTGCGATTGATCCAAAATTTCTCATTCAACACTATTTAATATAGATCTAAAGTATTTATGCTAACAAGTGGTATCAAAGCATGAATTTCATATTGGATTGTTCGTTTATTTTTGTTTTTTATTGGGTATGAGATTAAATCTTTAATTTAGGTAAAGTTGATTAAATATTTAAAGAAAATATATAAAAAAAAATCCAAAAAGGAAAGCAATGGAGAAGAGAAATATAATTGCATATTAGTTTCTTCATCGTCTCCTTTGCTTGTTGCAACAACAATAGTTGAAAGGGAATCAAATTCTTAGATGTTTTTTTTATGCAAGTTAGTTGTTGATTTTTAGCTAATTTTAGATTGATATTGAATAAGGTATCACTGTGCACAAATAATCAGTTTGTGAAATTTTGGTATAGGATAAAATTTTGATTTTGAGTTATTCGATGCATCTACCAGCGAGAAAAAGATTTAGGATAAAATTTGCCTCTTTCCATTTTCATGTCGACTTTGAGGTCTTAAGAATTTGTCTCTGGCATGATGATAGTGCACGGCAATTCAAGCCTTTTTATCGTCTAAATCTGTGGGATTCTAAAATGTCTTGTCTGGGTACTTTTTTTACTTTCTTCTTCTTTGTCATCACCAAGATAGATTGTATATTAAAAAAAATACATTCAAATAAAATAAACGATAATACCTCAATCTTGACTTCATCATTGCCTAACACTATATAATCTACCGTTCTAAAATTGTCCTGCAAGAGTGGTGTAAGATTATAATTTCAAATTTATAATGATTTAGTATTTATCGTAGAAATTATTGTGAAGATTTAATAAAAAATTTTACATAAATAAACTGACAAGCTAATTAGAGATTCTATATTTTTATTAAATACAAGGTTTACATCTTGAAATAACAAAATTTGGCATCAAATTTTGATGATTTTTTTAATTTTATTTTAGGGAGTAAATTATTACAAGTATAAGGACTATAAATTGTCAAGTTTACATCTTGGAATAATAAAATTTTGATGAATTTTTTTACTTTGGGGAGTAAATTATTATAAGTATAAGGATTAAATTGCCAAGTTTATATCTTCAAATAATAAAATTTAGCATCAAATTTTGATGAACTTTTTACTTTAGGGAGTAAATTATTACAAGTATAAGGATTAATTTGTCAAGTTTACATCTTGAAATAATAAAATTTGAAATCATATTTTCATAATTTTTTTACTTTAGGGAGTAAGTTATTACAAGTATAAGGACTAAATTGTTATATAATAAAGCTTATGGGTAAAATTGTTATTCGTTGAAAAATACATTAACTAAATTGTTATAAGCTAAAGTTGATGGACTAAATTGTTATTTTTAAGAAGTTTAGCCTATTTAAAGTAGGAAGGGTGCGACTTATTTTCACTCTATACTTTTACTGATAAGAGGTAAAAAAAACATCATCCCGAATTTTCACATCCGTAGCATCTTTCTACTTGTATGAAACTGTCGATATTCTTCTCTTTTGTTCAAGACTTTATTGAGAGGTTCTTAGGGTTCGATTCTATAATCAGGCTTCAAAGAAGATTGAGGTATTATCGTTTGTGACCTTAATTGTTTGTTTATTTTTCTTCTTGAATTTTTGAGAAAGAAAAATAAGAATTCAAAAATATTATCCACCACAGAATTCAATAAGAAACATATTCCCTATCAAAAATACTTTTCTTTTCTTCTCAAATTCTTTAATGGATAATCTTGTTCTACTCATCCTGTTAATTTTGGAATGGTCATTTGAATCTTCTTGGTTCTTTCTTGTTCTTTAGTTTGATTGGCGTCGCAAGACCGTTCTTTTGAAAGATATGAACGAGCAAACGGTGGTTCCGTTCTTCCTCCTTGTGTTGCTCTTCGCCGGAATGTCTTTTGCCCAGACTGCCACCACCGGCCGCTGGCAACTCCTGCAGGAAACGATCGGCATTTCAGCCATGCACATGCAGCTACTCCACAATGATCGTGTCGTTATATTCGACGGCGTCGAATTCGGCCCGTCCAATTTGTCATTCCCCACAGCAAGATGCACAAGATCCGACGATATACGTGGAAACAGATTCGACTGTACTGCTCATTCTGTTGAGTACGACGTAGCCACCAATACATTCCGGCCACTCTCCGTTCAAACTGATATGTGGTGCTCGTCTGGTGGAGCCATGCGCGATGGCGCTCTCGTTCAAACCGGCGGTTTCAAGGCCGGAGACCGGACTGTCAGGATCTTTAAACCATGCCCAAGATGTGATTGGGAAGAGATTCCAATGGGGTTACTCACTCGTCGGTGGTATGCCACCAACCACATTCTCCCCGACGGCAGCCAAATCATCATTGGCGGCCGGAAACAGTTCAACTATGAATTCTTTCCTAAACCTGCAGCGTTTTATTGGCAACTGGCGAAGACTAAATCTGATCCAAAGGCATATAGTTTGCCGTTCTTGGCGCAAACCAACGATGGCCATACAGAAAACAATCTGTACCCATTTGTGTTTCTTCATATCGATGGAAGCTTGTTCATCTTTGCAAATAATCGAGCGATCTTATTCGACTATTCCAAGAACAAGGTTCTCAAAACCTTCCCAGAAATTCCAGGCGGCGATCCAAGGAATTACCCGAGTACTGGATCGGCGGTGATTCTTCCATTGAATTTGCAGGCGAAATTGATTGAAGTTGAAGTAATGGTATGCGGTGGAGCTCCGAAAGGAGCTCACAGAAAAGCCCGCAGAAGAGTTTTTGTTGAAGCATTAAACACATGTGCAAGAATCAAAATTACCAATCCAAATCCTAAGTGGGTTCTTGAGATTATGCCACTTTCTCGAGTTATGGGCGACATGTTGTTACTTCCAAACGGCAACGTTTTGTTGATCAACGGCGGGTCGTTTGGGACCGCCGGCTGGGAACTTGGCCGGAATCCGGTTCTTAACCCGGTTCTTTACCTACCCAATAACCCACCCGGTTCAAGATTCGAATTGAATGACCCAAGTACTACCCCTCGTATGTATCATTCGACGGCGATCTTACTTCGTGATGGCCGGATTCTCGTCGGCGGGAGCAATCCGCATCCGAGTTACAATTTCTCTAGCGTTCTGTTTCCGACGGAACTTAGCTTAGAAGCATTTCATCCTTCATATCTTGACCCTGAATTGGCAGCTTTGCGTCCCACAATAATAACACCCATATCCCAAATCATGCTTTTTCATGGACAGAGATTCAAGGTGGGGTTTACAGTGATCAATGAATTGGATCCAACGAAAGTCTCGGTCACCATGTTGGCTCCACCGTTCAATACGCACTCGTTCTCGATGAACCAAAGGCTGTTGGTGCTAAGCGGTGGCAATGTGACGATGAGCGTATGGCCGGATCTGATGTATGAAGTCGATGTTAACGTTCCTGTTTATGGTAATATTGCACCGTCTGGGTTTTATATATTATTTGTTGTTCATCAATCCGTTCCTAGTGAGGGAATTTGGGTCCAAATAATTTGATAATTGACGTTCTTGTTTCATTTTTTTTTTTAATTTCATATTTTGAATCTTTTTGTTACGGCTGGTGAAGTTAAATTTGATAATTGAATGGACTTGTGAGCTTATGCAATTCAATCAATTTCTTTTAGAAAAGAATGTTTCTTGCAATTTTTACAAAATTAAATTTTTTCTCAATAATGTTTCTTGTATTCCAAGAATATATTTTAAAATCTTATATAAATTTAAAAACATGGTAGAGTTTTTTTTATCTTTAGTTTATGAAATTCGTACATAAATTAAGAGTTAGCAAACAATGATTAAAAAAAATTAAACGACCTGGGAATAAGATAGAATATATAGAAATCAATGAGCATTTGTTTGGTAGCCTAAAATAGTTAAAATCACTTTTGTCATTTTCAAAATCACACTTAAATGTACTTTTAATCATTCAAAACCACGAACAAGAAGTAAATGAAATAAAATTAAAAGTGAGAAATTGGAACTATAAGTTCTAATATAACTAATTGTCTAAATCATACATGTTCAACTTATCGCATATATTATTAAGAATGGATAAAGAGTGGATTAAGATTAGGAACAAGTTATCAACTGAATATGCAGAAGGAGTATATCGATTCCTTGATGTTGCAAAACTTCATGTTAATAAGTGGGGAAAAACAAGATGTCCATGCAAAAAATGTATGAATGCTAGGTGGGAGCCAATAGATGGAGTTGAATGACATTTATTCATTAATGGAATTTCTCCATCTTATCATCAATGGGTATACTATGGAGATCCAGTCAACTTGTCTAGGGGATACGAGAGTCACACATCTCAATCAACACATGATGATGGATTAAGTACGACATAGATGAATGTTATAGATGAAGAAAATGAAATTTTGAATATTATAAATGATCTATAGGGTCCAATTGTTGATGTTAATAAGGAAGAAAATGAGAATGAGATGCACACCAATACCCAAGAAAGAGATAAAAATTCAAGCTTGTTTGAAGACTTAATGAATGAAGCACGCAACCAGTTGTACCCTGGTTGTACAAATTTCTCGTCATTGTTGTTCTTGGTGAAGTTGATGCATATTAAGGTTCTTAGTGTTGGACTAACAAGTCGTTTGATTTGTTACTTGAATTGTTAAAAGAAGCATTTTCCGTTGGAGCATCTATACCTAGTTTATTTTATGAAGCTAAAAGAAAATTACGTGACTTAGGATTTGGTTATGAGTGTATTCATGCTTGCAAATACGATTGCATCCTATATTGGAGAGAATTTGTTGATTTGCAATAGTGTCCAGTTTGTGGTGAATCTCGATACAAAGTTGAATTTGAAAAAAGTAAAAATATTCCATATAAAATTTTATGACATTTTTCTTTAATACCAAGATTGAAACGATTGTTTGCATCTAAGCATATTGCACCTGAAATGAGGTGGCATAAAGAGAAACGTGTTGAAACTAATGGAGTATTGCGATATCCAGTTGATGTTGAAGGGTGAAAGCATTTTGATCGTGAATTTCCTCAGTTTGCTTCAGACCCACGTATGGAATATAAAATACTTGAACAATTGATACATTATCGATACGAATAGAAGTGATTCGCATGGTCAAGTTAAGAGAAGAGAAATGCAGTGACATTGGTCGAATTAGTCTCAAATATTGCCTAAAATACTTGATACGAACAGAAATGATTCACATGATCAAATTAAGGAGAAGAGAGGGTTTGGTGAGAGAGAAGTAAAAGGAGAAAGAAGATTTGATATGAAATAAAAAAGATTTTTTTTAATAAAGTTTTTTTTTTAAAAAAAAGAGAGGCCTTTAATGTCGGTTTTAAGCCGACATTGTAGTCCATATTCAATGTTGGTTTAAAACCAACATTAAAGATCCATTTTTTTCAAATCGACATTGTACATCTGATTTCACTTTTTTCAACCGACATTAAAGTTCAAAATTCTTGTAGTTAATACAAAATCTCACACACTATATAAATATCAAGATTATCATATGCTGCTAAAAAAAATTCTACAAATGGTGCAGTATTCATGTTCAAGCAGTATCAAATTACAAAGTTAACATTATCATACTTAGCGCTCTAGCTAGTCCAGTTCAATTCCCAGCAAAATATGTAGAGAACACCTTTATACAAAGTATCTGAGCATGATTTTACTATGACATCTCGTCCACAATAACATACTAGAAACCTTGTGGTAACTCTTCCTTTTCCATTTCCTTTTCCTTTTCCTCTATTTATTTATTTTTATTATTATCTTTTTTGGGTGAGGTCAGGGGATCTCAGATTTTTTCTTAGCTTATAAAGTCAGTTAATAACTGGAAACACCAAAAAAGATCATCCATGCAAAGTATCACGATCATGCTTGTCCAGGACGTGTTGCGTATGGCCGCATGTCTGCCTCCACCTCTTTTTACTATGCTTTCATCTTATATATTTCCTTTTGTTAGGCAGTTTGTTCTCTATGTACTTTTCTTAACGTGTGACCGCTCGCCCATTTTCATATGCTAGGGTGGCAGATGTATTTTTGTTCAGAATGCACTATATAGTGTAAGACTAATCATCATATTCTCATACCAGTGTGCTGTATGGTATAAAGTCGTATTGTTGCTTATTGTTTTCTAGTTGTACGGCTAATGTTTATTGTTTACACATGCTTTTAAATGTTTGCAAAAACCTTTTCCTCTAAACCCGTTTTCTAAAACCTTTTCTCAAGAATGGGGGTGGAGGTTCTTTGAAATGCCCATTGTGCCATCGACTATTCGGATTTGGATTGGCTGACTTGTTCAAGGGCGAGAACAAGTGCCGCACAATCGCCTTGAGACTCTTATAAAGGTGCGATTGTGACACAAAGCGCCCAAATTTTGAAGTGGATAAAATGGAAATCTGTTTATTCTATTTCATGATTTTAGATATGTGTTTAGTAGCAAAATTCAGAAATTGGATTCAAATTTAAACAATTGCAAATTTATTATAGTTATCCACTAAATATTAATTGATAATAAACTATTATTAATTTATGGACTAGTTGCATAAATAGAATTCAAGCCCAAAATAATAGAATATGTAGTACAAGGATAAAATAATTGTATATATAGATAAAAAAAAATGGTAAAAGACTAAAAAACCCATGGNCTGCTATCGCTGATAGCTTTTATCAATTGCTATCGATGATAGTTGCTATCAGCGATTGCTTTCAATTTGAGAAAAATTAATACAATCTTGAAATATTAGCTTTTAATTTGCTATCAATTATTAGTAGCTATCATTGATTCACTTTCATCAATTAGAATCAACATTGAAATATTACTACTTAAGGCTATCAGTAGCTATCAATGATAGATTTATAATTAGTGATCAATTTTGAAAGAAGACCAACAACTTTGATTACCATAATAGTTATCACTAATAATCTTTTATCATGGCTATCACCGATAGCAACTATCAGTTGTTATCACTGATAGACTTTCATCAATTAGAATCAACCTTGAAATATTAACACTTAAGGCTATCAATGATAGACTTCTATAACTGATTATCACCTTTGAAAGAAACTTGATATATAGATATCACCTAAGTTTTATCATCGATATCGCTAACATTACTCATATTGTGGTTATCAGTGATAGCTTCTTTCACTGATAACATCACTAATAAGATGCTATCAATGATCTCACTGATATCATGCTATCAGTGATAGTTCTCTATCACCGATAACGTGCTATCAGTGGTAGCTTCTATCACCGATAACGTGCTATTAGATAGCTTCTATCATCAATAACATGCTATTAGTATTAGCTTCTATCATTGGTAACATACTATCAGTAGTAGCTTCTATCAATCATAGCCACCGAATATCTTTTTGCCCCTTTCTCGTCCTTCCAAACATTTGTAAGTCTCTTTTCTTTTCGATGATAGCTTTTATCACTAATAAACATGCTATCAGTGATAACTTCTAGGCATTCCACTTATATTTTAGTTCGAGATTCAACCTTAGTAATTAAATTTACTAAGTTGGCTATCAATGATAGATTTCTATAAGTGACTATTAACTATAAAAATATAATCAAAGATTAAGCTATCAATGATAGAAAATATTAGTAGCTATCACTGATAGACTTTCATTTACTATTTATATTTATTGTTTGTTATAATAATCAAACTTAGGCTTGTTGGTGTTAAGTCACTTATGAATTGAGTACTTTCAAGTAATACGTATGGAACTTGGCCTCATAGGGAAGAAGAAAAAATTCAAATAAAGGAAAGAAAAATTTTAAAAATAAGAGAACAACAGGAAGCAAAAACTGAAAAAAAAAAATAAATTAAATAGAAAAAAAGGAAGCAAAAACCAGACAAAAAAGAAAAAGAAAGTGAAGAAGCAAAAAATCGAAGAAAGAAAATAAAATAAAATAATAAAAAAAGATGAAGAAGTAAAAATCGGAGAAAGGGAAGAAAATAAAAATAAAAAAAGGAATAATCAAGAACTGAAAAAAGAAAATAAAAATATAAATATAAAAAGGAATAAGCCAAAACTGAAGAAAGAAAATAAAATAAAAAAATAAAAAAAAGAAATGAAAGAAAATAAAAAATAAAGGAAAGAAAAAGAAAGGGAAAAAGAAGGAAATGGAAAAAAATAAAAAATAAATGAAAGAAAAAGAAAGGGAAAAAGAAGGAAATGGAAGAAAATAAAAAGTAAAGGAAAGAAAAAGAAAGGGAAAAAGAAGGAAATGGAAGAAAATAAAAAATAAAGGAAAGAAGCAAAAAATCGGGTAAAGGAAAGAACAAAATAAAATAAAATAAAATAAAAAAAGAAGAAGAAGCAAAAACTGAGAAAGAAAATAAAATGAAAAAAATGAAAAAAGTGAGGAAAGAAGCAAAAATTGAAGAAAAGAAAGAAAATAAAAAGACTAAAAAAAAAGGTGTATAGCAAGATAAGACAAGGAGAGCGAAATTGGAAATTAAAAAAAATTCAAAGATTGACTAGTCAATTCATCCATATTTGCAAATATTTTAAATATGTAATATATTTTTAAATTTTTTCTCTTATTCTACTATGTATTACAAATATCCTTAATTTATTTATGAGGATGTTATATATTAAAAAAATTATAAAACTATTATTTTGTAATAGTATATAATTTATAGGATAAATTGAATTTTTTGTCCATATAATTTGGAAGAAATTAGAATTTAGGTCTTATGGTTAATTAAAACTTACTCCCTATAGTTTGATAAATTCATAAATAGTCCCTAGGGTAGAGACTATTTAAGAGGATTTAACCGACCATAGAGACTATATATGAAGTTATATCAAACCATGTGAACTAAAATCTAAATTTTAATACCATGTGGACTAACTTCTAACTTTATCCAAACTCTAAGGACCAAATTTGGAAGTTAACCTAATTTATAATACATTACATAATAAATATCTTAATCTTTTCAAAATTGAATTGAGTTTATGACATGACATATAGTATATTTTTAAATATTTATAACTTTATTTAATATAGTTCTGCATTTTAAATTTTAAAATTCAAATTATAGATACAGACAAAAAAAAAATTGTTTTAAGAATTTATACTATTTGGATCACGGAATCCGGAAACAATTTTCAAAAACAGAATTCGGGTTGTCTAACAAACACATATTCATTGAACTCAGTGAATCTAAAAACATAAAACAAAATTTGGATTGCAAACCAAACATGTCTTTTAACTTCTTCATTCCACCTCATTCTTAGTTTTAACACAAAACCCAAACATGTTATATAAAGAGAATTTGTACCAACTTTACCACTTGAACCCATCCTACACTAAAAGAAAGTAAGAAGAAGAAATAAATACACTTAACCATCATGAGTTGGTCTAGTGATAAAAGAGGAGACATAGTCTTGATAAATGATTAAGAGATCAAGGGTTCAATCCATAGTGACCATCTATTTAGGAATGAATATTATCTTATGAGTTTCCTTTGACACCAAAATGTTAAAGGGTTAGGCGGATTGTCTCGTGAGATTAGTCATGATGCACATATAAACTAGTCCAGACACTTACGGATATAAATAAAAAAAAAAAGAAAAAAAAAGAGAGAAATAAATAGACTCCTGGCCACGAATAAACTCAAAGAACTCACTACTGGTCTCAATATTTCTATTGGGGAGTTTGACCCTCACCATTTATACTCAAGAAATCAAAACTCCTGCTAGCTTAAACATATTCGAGGCCCCGATATTACACTTCTCATTCCATTGGCCCTTGATCGTTTACACACAAGGCCCTAATGCATATCATTTTTCCATTAGCATATCAGACTTCATCCATTTATACTCGAGGCTCCAACACCACAAGTGACATATCAGCCCTTGACCATATTACCCAATGCCTAAAATATTCACCTGTGATCCTTCCTTTCCTATCTGGGTTTCTAACTCTTGCACCAGTATCTTTTCACATTCACATTCACATAACAATTAAGACTACAACATGATTTCTAAAAATCTGAAAGTGCACCCACGACATTTATCTATAACACACAACCAACCTACAACAATAACTATGGTTAACATGTTTCTCATTAAGCTACATCTCCTACTTCTCTCCAACGATAGCTCCCAAACATGTCAACTAGATAGATCAATAACGGCCACATGATTACCAGCATGCTAACATTTCAATTCCTATTGATCAAGGGAGACCACATAATTTACAGCATGTTATTAACTCAATTCAAGTCAGACAATGATGCCCGTAAAATTTCCAGCTCACTAATTAGCTCAAATCAAGTCATCGACAATGTCTACAAATTTCCAACATGCTTTTATCTTAAAAATACGACCAAAATATAATCAATGCATCAAATCAATAAGTATCACGGTTCAAGAAATCAGAGAACAAGTCACAAAACCCAAATTGAAAATAGAACAGAAGACCCAAATATAGACATTTAAATGGAATTTCATGGAAGCATTTACTCCCGTGAAGTTGAGTTCATTTTTGTATTTTATCTCGTGAAATAACTTCACGAGACAAACTTACAACAATAAATCAACGAGAGACAAAAGTCAGTTTTGTGTCTCTTGTGAAGTTAAGTTCATTTCAGTCTTTTGTCTCGTGAAGTTACTTTATTCCTAATCGACAATATTTTATTCCTAACACTATCAATTATACACCTAATGACATATAACTATACATTTTTGCTATTATAAATAAAATTCAAAACAATTATTCAAAATCTAATTCAATTGCCAATCTACTTTACAAAAATTAGAGGTTAGATTCTATACACTGTAAATTACAAGACCTTTTCCACTCACCCACAACCCATGCGAAACCCTTTCAAAACGCGACTCCTTTCATCCTTCCATGCGAAACCCACAACCTGGCCAAGCATCCGGCCAACACCTTCCCCGACCCTCCCTCCTTGTCCATTTCCAGCAACCGATGGTCTCAAATGCGCTCTTCACAGAGAGAGAAGACCGGAAACTCGCTGACTTTAGAGTAGGCTTTAGAGGCAGCGGCGGCGCTTTTCCAGAAACATCCACTCGATTTTCCTGTGTCATTTGATTGCTCTACTTCGCTCTGGAGACTCGCTAACCCATTCGGTTTGTCTTCTTCTTCTTTTTCGTCTCTCTGTTTATTCAGTACGAGAAAAAGGAAATTATCAACCTTGTCACACCGCGCAACCCCTCTCACTATGCCGTCTCTTCTTGGAAAATCCTTGTGATCCCTTTCTTAATCATGTAAGTTTTCTTTCTCACTGTGGAGTAAAAATTAGAAATAATGTCAGTAAAATTCTAAAGCTTTGTTCGATGGGTATTGTTGGTGGTGGCGGCTTAAAAATGAGTAAATGGAGTCCGGAAGAAAGAAAAGGTTTTTTTTCTTTTCTTTTTAAAAATAATGTCATGTTCTTTGTATTTGGTATTAGAAAGGGATAATGGAATAATGTTTTCAACAAAAGGAAGAAGTAAATCACCTGAATTGGTTGTTGTTGTGTTTGATTTTGTTGGTGGTGGCTTAACCTCTGCTTCTTCAATTAGGAATATAAAACTCTCGAGCATCCTATTTCACCTAATATTCATTAATGGTCCATTAGGTGACCAACAAAACACTAATAGCAGTGGAGCGTGTGTGTATTGGGGGGGGGGGGGGGGGGGTAGGTGTTTATTTTCTTTTTATCATATTATTTATGAACTGTAGGATTTAGATTGTATGCTATAACTATCTTGAAGTTATGATAATCGTAGTTTTGATTAAGTGTAATTGTTTGCATTAATCTTTGATGACTAATAACTAAAAAGAGTGGAATGTGGGGGTATTTTTCTTAGAATATTATATTGGGTTGCTCAATGTTATATGAGAGTTTTATTTGGTTGGATTGTAATTTACTGAATTTTGTTTTTGTTGCAGATGACGAGTTTTCCACGTCTACAATTGTTGAATTTCTATTTGCCAATAAGCATCCTTTAGTTACAAGTTTTACTAGAGAAAGTGCACCATTGATTTTTGAAAGTTCAATTAAGGAACAAATGAAGTATAAAATATGCTCCTCACTATCACCTTGAAACTAACTTGTGTTTGAATAGTAGTTTCCTATTAAATGAAAAGAAGATGTTGAGATCATAATTGATTTATTTGCTGGTGATTCTATCTTGTTTTTGAATGTTGAAGTAAAATGAAATTATTTTGTACAAAGAATGAAGAGAAAGGTTGAGAGCTCTCAATGCTTAGCAATAATGGCGATTTTTTTTAAGATCAAAAGATTTATAATGCAGATTTATGCATGCAAGGTAAGGGATGAGAAGTAGACAACAAGATTTTAACATGGTTTGGCAAGAGGTGCCTACGTCCACAAGAAGAGGTGAGATTTCTTGAGAAGTAGAAAGGGAAAAATATTACAGATAAATTCGTCTAACTCATTGATTTCTCTCTCTCTCTTTTTTTTTTTTTTTTTTTTTTTTTTTTTTTTTTATATGGGATGCTTACAATTTTGTTGAGAGATAAAAGTAAGATAAAATGTTAGTTTCACTTTAAATAGTTACTGTTTTAACACTTTTCAATATACTTGAGGAAGATCGGGAAGTCATAATCAAGCATGGAACACAATCATGAGAGAGTCGGTGTGCTGCAACATATGGGATGCATACGTCTTAGTTTAAGAAGGTACTTTGTTATGCTTACAATTGCTATTCTTTCGAGGTTGGGAAAGAAGGTACTTTGTTGTTTACTCAAGTCCCTTTGTGAAAAATATAATGTTCTTATGCTTTGAGCGTTAAACTGCAACTAGATAAACTAGCTAAATCTATAAGGATCAATTCTGTTTATGATCAAAATTATCTCGATAGTAGATAGGTTACTAATTGTTGCTACAACTTTTTTCACTTGAACAGGATATACAAGAGAAAGGAGCAATATTGTGGTGATTGAACCATATAGAAGATAGGTTACTTGTTTTCCCTTTTTTTTTTCTTCTCTCTTGACAAGGTGATTCTTTTTTTCAAAATAGTCTCTTCTTAGCCTTTGTGTGTGGATACAAAACTATTTTAGAGTAAGGTTCTTTTGGAAACTAGTCGAATTAGAATTTGGGAGCTAACTCATTTGAGCAATAATAAAATGACTTTGAGTGAAGTTTTTCATTTTATTAGGTTCAAGTTTGATGTGTAAGGCTAAATTTTGATTCTTAAGAATTTGGAAAGAAGATAGGAAGATTGCATTGGACATGTTTTAAGAAGGTTGACTAGTGGAGAAGGTGTATCTAACACAAAAGGGACTTCATAACAACATTAATAACAAGTACAAGGTAATATTTATAAGATTCTTATCTTAAAAGTCTATTTGTTCTAAACTTTAGATTAGATATAGTGTTGGAATGATATGACTATCCTGCAGTTATGGTAGTCATAACTTAGTTGTTTATGACTTCCATTGAGTGGTTTATGGTAGTGGAACTTCTTAGGTATCCTTTGGTAGTTTATATTTATGCATTATTTGTCTAAATGAATCCGGTTGCACTATGATAGTTTGTGGGTTATTCATGCATTGTGGGTTAGGTTAATCCTTCATTATCATTGTCGAATCTTTTGTTATATCTTGTTTAACCATTTATTGTGCTTCTTCGTCAATTTGAATCTAATTCAGCTTTGGAATCTTTTTTGGATAATCTGACCCTCGATAGCATCTTTTAGTTGGAGATATTTTTTGTGGTTTCATTCGATTGAAGTCTTGTATCCATTTGGTGTGCTTTTTAGTTGCTTGAAGTTTTGGTGTTGCTTTAGAGGGCTTT
Organism: Benincasa hispida; assembly: GCF_009727055.1. Classification (NCBI taxonomy): domain Eukaryota; kingdom Viridiplantae; phylum Streptophyta; class Magnoliopsida; order Cucurbitales; family Cucurbitaceae; genus Benincasa; species Benincasa hispida. The sequence continues at coordinate 60,182,512 of NC_052357.1, forward strand.
TTACTTTCTAGTTATATGGATAATGTAAAACTTTTTAGTTGGAGATGCTAATTTTCTCCTTTTCTCTTTCGTATGCTTATGCTTATGTTTTGGCATATTTTGGACTTTTATTATGTGATTCGAGCTTCTGTGTGGTTGTTTATAACAGAACATGATATCTTGGCCTTCTTTGCAAATTCCCATGAAAACTCGAAATCATAAATTCCCATGTTGTCTTTCCATAGCTCCCTACCTTGAATTTCATAAATTCTTTATGTGGGGTAATTGAATTCTTATTATATGTTTGCTTATTTTTCTCTGCTTTCAGGAAGTCATGCTTTTGATTTGGATCAAATTTGTGGTGGATGGTGGAGAGAACATAATGAAGTAGCAATTGAAAGACTATTTGGAAAACACTATATAATGACAACAAGTGTGTGTACTTTTGTTTTGTTTTGTTTGTTTTTTTTTTTTTTTGGGGGGGGGGGGGGCAAGTTTTAGTTTGTATTTTATAGTTTAAAAGTAAGTTCTCACTCTTTTTTGATACACCAATAAAATTTGTTTGGATCTAACAAAATTTTAATTTTGCTATGTAACCCTTATGAGTTTTGATAATTTGTTCATTACCTTGGTTTTAGAGTTAAATTATCATCCAATTCCTCTTTTGTGACTTGTTATTATGGATTTGTGAAAGTAATTAAGAATTTATTTTGTGCATGGACAGGTTGATTACCTTGGTTTTAGGGACATATCATTTTTAACTTTTTGACCGACATGAAAAATGGATTGGACAATTGAATACAAAAAATGGATAATAACTGAAAAAAATGGACAATAATTCTGGGCTTTAAAACCGACATTAAAGGTCTTTAATGTTGGTTGACAACTGACATTAAAGATAGTGTTAGTAAAGCTCTTTAATGTAGGTTTTAAACTTACATTGTACACTCTCTTCAATGTCGGTTTAAAACTGAAATTAAAGACAACCGACATTATAGGGCTTTAATAACACTATCTTTAATGTCAGTTTTAAACCAATATTAAAGCCTAGAATTCTTATAGTATTTATTTAGAATATCCTTTGATCTGCATAAGTGAGAGTAGTCCAACAACACTGCTCAACAGGCCTCCCATTTTGGGAATAAGACCTGATAGATAGTTGGAGACATAGCTTTGCAAGATGGAATTCACTCCTACCCGACTTAGGGTTAGCAGATAGGTTGTTCTCTTAAGCATTGTTGTTCTCTTAAGCACTGATGCCTAGTCTTGAACAACAGGGCCCCGCCCTCTTGTGATTGAGAGGGTCATGATTTATAAGTTGGACTAAAATCAATTGTTCAGTGGAGGACCAGTGGGAGCTTAAGGAGCAAGATGTATTTACAGGGGTAAAACAGTAGTTTTGACCTAGCTGTAAATACGAACGACCTGTGAAGGATCGAGTTACCGTTTATAGTTAAAATGGACAGAAATATATCTACAATGAGGAGAGTACAACTATCGAGCTATAATGGTATGTCTTGGTAGTTATCGAATAGTGATTAATTCGATTTAAAGAGTTTAACCAATTAAATGCAAATCATTGGAGCTCATGATCTATAGGTCCATAAAGTCCCTCTACTAACTCGTAAATTGAATTAGTGAATTGAGTGAATTTGATGAGATTTGAAATTAGGGTTTAGAATTTGAAATGTTCAAATTCAATTAAGGTTTCTGTTAATTTTATTTGATAAAATTGAAACGTTTAATTTTATCGAAATTAAACGAAATTGGAGAGTTCAAAATATTTAAATAATGATTTAAACATTAGAAGAGGTGTAATACAATATTTAATATTTGATATTAAATTTAATTAATTAAATTTAGTTAAATTAATTATCCAATTTTTTTCAAATTTTGAAATTGTTCAAAAATAGAAATTTGATTAATTAAATTTTGAATTTATTGAATTCAAAATTATAAAATTAAAATTAAAATTTATTTTTTGAAAATAAAATTTTAATTAAATTAAATTAATCAAAATTTGAACGAAAATTGAATTTAAAATTTAAAGTGGAAAAATCCAATCTTGGATTTCCCACTCAATTTTGCACCTCATGCCACTTCAATTTCAATGGAAATTGAAGTGGCATCAGACATGCTAAGTTTATTGCATGATTTTCATGTATAAATTAGAGTTTCGAACTTCAATTCAGACTTGATGCAATTTGATTAAACCCAGAAAATGCTGCATAAATCATCCCTGTACAAACCCTATTCTTTCTCACAAAAAATCAGCTCAATTCAGTATTTCCACCACACAATCCAAGCAAGAGATTAGTAGAGAAGATATCTATGGTGGTCTACTGTAAGTTTGAAGCATCAATTCATGGAATTTAGCTGGACTTGAAGAGTGTTCATCAAAGGCATTGTGTTCAAGAAACCCTCTTCTGGAATTATTTTTCAATTGCAAGTTTTAAACTCAAATTAAGTGTAACTAGAGTACTTATCGATTCTGATTTTTTCCACTGCTTGTTAGTTTACTCTATCAATTGGTATTAGAGCATCATTTAAGTATTCAACTCGAGTTAATTTTGGTTTGGTGGGTGTTTTTCATAAGTTGTATGAAAATGGTGAATCGATATAGTTTTTCTGAGTTTTGGCATTGAATTCTCTTCAACTATGTTGTAATTCTTGTAATTGGCTCTTGATTGATGGTCCTTAATGTATGATTAGGTGTATGTAATTTGATTGGAGTCATTAAAGTTGAAATTAGGTTGTAATTGAAGAAAGAAGTGAAGAAGGTCGAGCAGCAGAAACTGGTTTTTCAGCCACTGCCCTATTCTTCATACTCGATGCTCGATGGCATACTCAATGCTTGATGACATACTTGATGCTCGATGGCATACTCGATGCACGATGACATTTACTTGATGGTACTCAACAACTCGATTACTTGATGCTCGATGGCATTACTCAATGCTCGATGGAACTCGATGGCATTTACTTGATACTCGATGGTACTTGATGACATTTTTCCTAGTTCGGCCATTTTTTTGCATTAGAGGTCCGGTTCAAGAAGTTCAAGACTGGTTCAAGGCAGTTCAAGCGGTCCAATAGTGTTTTGGAGCTAGTTTTGGTTATTATTGTAATAATTAGACCTTTGTTTGCTTGAGAATGTCAAAACTAAATCATATCAGTTTTTGTTTAACTATTTATGCATGTGATGTATGTTATAATTAAATAAATCTTGTATGTGCATATAGTATGCCATTTAGATTTAAAATCTCACCGTAGGAAAACATGTTGCATGCATAATATTATGTTATAATTGGTATAATGTATAGTATGCATGTTTTAGGGTTTATTAAAATTAATGTAAGTGTTATGTTAATTTTGAATGCCTTTGATGTATGTTATGGTTTGTAAGCATGTCTATTATTTTTATAAGTTATTATAAAATTGAATTAGACATTAAAATCCATAACAAAGATAAACAACATGCTCACTTAGGTTAACAACTTGTTTTAATAGTTAACATAAGTTGTTATCTTATAAAATTTGGTTACAAACTCAATTGGTTCATAATCCTGTCTAAGGCTAGGGGTACTTAAGTTGACGGTTTACATAACACCTCCTACCTGGGGATTATGACTGAAATGTTGAACGTTGTTAACCGTTTTTTGAGCTTGCGTGAGCGGTATGAGGTTTAAAATTGGTTTAAACACCTAGAAATCGTAGGTTAAAATCCAAATATAAATGTTATACTTGGATAAAATCATATAGACTTAAGGTGTTTAAAATTAGCTATATATACCTAAGTAAAAGAATACCCAAACATTTAGAACACTTCAGTGGGAGATTAACAGCATATTCGATATATCGTTTTTAGCTCTCATGACCCTAAGAGTTCACACCATGAGATCCATGCTCAGCTTCGTTTCGCTTTTACCGTGATTACTCCATTCGAAAAGTGTTTGCATGGGTCAATAACAAGGTGAATGGGAGAAGTAGTTTATAGTAAGTGGGTGAAGGAAATGTGTCAACATATCCTATGATCTCCTCCATTAGTTTGAACTGTGAGACTCCTATGTTGCGTCTACTGTCGTTTTTAGGCAGCACTAACTGGTCGTTAACCGCGACGATCCCTTCGGAGGGTTGTAACATAGGATTCAGAACAACTTAAGCTTCAGAAATGAATAGGGTCTTATAGTTCCGTCATGAACATTGTCTTCCAATTCGGGGGCATGTTCATATCCTTCTATAAGATCTAAAAATGATGGGTTGCACTTACAAGAGTTACTAATCATTAGTAAAGTTCTTGACCAGAAATGATAACCAAAAGAACTATAAGAATAAAAGTTATTCTAGATATAGTATTTGGTTAGGATTGTCTTGCTTCAGTGAAGGAATATTTGATTGCCCCTCGGGAGCTACTATTCTAAATCACTAAAGTATCGTTGCAAATAAATAAGAAATATAGGTACTTGATCACTTTTGCTAAAATTGGATTTAGATGCATACATTTAATAGAATCTGTTTATTTTTAAGCAATGTTAAACTCGATAATACAACTTCTTGTTTCTGATAAAATTAATGGAGAGGGTTACTCCAACTAGAAATCAAACATAAACACAATATTAGTAGTTGATGACCTGAGGTTTGTTTTAATGGAGGAATGTCCTCCTATTCCCAGTTCAAATGCTAATTGAAACGTCCGGGATGCCTATGATAGGTGGGTAAGGGCTAATGAAAAGGCAAGAGCCTATATCTTGGTGAGCATATCTGATGTGCTCAACAAGAAACATGAAGCCATGCCCATAGCTCGTGAGATCATGGTGTCGTTACAGAAAATGTTCGGACAACCATCATCTTCCATACGACACGAGGCTATAAAATATGTTTATAACTCTCGCATGAAAGATGAAACCAATGTTAGGGAGCATGTCCTAGACATGATGGTCCATTTTAATATTGCAGAAGCCCACAGGGGTACCATAGACAAAATTAGTCAAGTTAGTATGATCTTGAAGTCTCTTCCGAAGAGTTTCTTGACCTTCCAAACTAATGCTGTAATGAATAAGATTTATTAAAATTTGACTACTTTATTATGAACTCCAGACTTACCAATCGATGATGAAATTAAAAGAAAGTGAAGCAATGTTGTTTCACATCAGAAAACATTTCTGAAGGGATCATCTTCGGGAATGAAGCCTTTAGATAAAAAGATAAAAGTATCCAGATGATGAAAAAAGGAAAAAGGAATAAGAAACCTGATGCAAAGAAAAACAAAGCTCTCAAAAGGAAAGTGTTTCCATTGTGGAGAGGACGAACATTGGAAGCAAAACTACCCAAAATATTTGCTGAAAAGAGAGCAGAAAAGGCAAATCAAGGTAAATTAGATTTACTTATAGTTGAAACATGTTTAGTGAAAAATTCTCACTTAACCTGGATATTAGATTCAAGCACCGTTAACCATGTTTGCACTTTTCTACAAGAAACTAGTTCTTGGATTCAACTCTCAGAACACGAAATGACTTTCAAGGTAGGAACAAGAGAAGTCATTTTAGCTAAAGTAGTGGGAGACATTAAGTTATATTTTTGGAGAATCTTTTATTTTGTTAAACAATGTGTATTATGTGTCAAAAATGAAAAGAAACTTGATCTTTGTATCTTCTCTGTTAGAAAATATGTATAAAGTATCTTTTGAAATTAATGAAGTGTTCGTTTTTTCAAGAGGTGTTCATATTTGTTCTGCTAGACTTGAAAATAACTTGTATGTATTAAAACCAACTGAAGCAAAGGTCATTTTAAATATAGAGATATTTAAAATGACAGAAACTCAACATAAAAAACGAAAGATTTCTCCTAACGCCTATCTTTGGCATCTCAGACTTGGTCACATAAATCTCAACAAGATTGAGAGATTAGTTAAAAATGGTCATCTAAATCAGTTAGAAGACAACTCTTTACCTCCACGTGAATCATGTCTTGAAAGAAAAATGACTAAAAGATCTTTTTCTAGAAAAGATTTTCGTGCCAAAGAACCCCTCGGACTTATACATTCAGACCTTTGTGGTCTGATGAATGTAAAAGCTCGAGGTGGATACAAAGATTTCGTCAAATTTGTTGATGACTATTCAAGATATGGCTATATTTATTTAATGAGTCACAAGTCTGAAACTCTCGAAAGTTCAGAGAATTTAAGACGAAAACTAAAAACTTATTAGGTAAAAGAATTAAAACACTTCGATCAGATCGAGATAGTGAGTATATAGGTTTACAATTCCAAAACTATTTAGTAGATCATGGAATTCAATCCAACTCACAGCACCCGGAACACCACCGTAAAATGGTGTTGCAGAAAGGAGAAATCGAACCTTGTTAGACATGGTTCGTTCAATGATATGTTATGCTCAGTTACCTCAATCCTTTTAGAAGTATGCAGTACAGACTGCGATATATATTCTGAACATGGTTCCCTCAAAAAGTGTTTCAGAAACATCGTATAAGTTGTGGAGAGGACGTAAAAGTAGTTTACGTCACTTCCGGATCTGAGGATGTCTGACACACATATTGGTACAGAACCCTAAGAAATTAGAACAACGTTCAAAATTATGCTTCTTTATAGGATACCCTAAGGAAACAAAAGGTAGATTGTTCTATAATCCCTAAGAAGATAAAGTATTTGTTTCGACAAATGTTACATCCTTGGAAGAAGATCATATTAGAAATCATCAATATCATATTAGAAATCATCAACCTTGTAATAAACTAATAGTGAAAGAAATGACCAAAGATACTACAGACAAATCAATAAAAGTTGTAGATCAAGTTGGTCCATCAACAATAGTTGTTGCCCCATCACATCCTTCTCAAGAGTTGAGAATGTCTCGACGTAGTGGGAGGGTTGTTCAGCAGCTTGAACACTACATGGGTTTAACAGAAACTTAGGACATCATACCTGATGATGGTCTAGAGGATCCATTGACCTTTAAACAGGCAATGGAAGATGTTGATAAGGAACAATGGATAAAAGCTATGGACGTAAAAATGAAGTCAATGTACTTCAATTCTGTCTGGAAACTTGTAGATCAACCACATGGGATTAAACCTATAGGTTGTAAATGGATCTACAAGAGAAAGCAAGACCAAACTGACAAGGTGAATACCTATAAAGCCAGACTCGTGGCAAAAGGTTTCACCCAAAAGGGAGGGAGTTGACTATGAAGAAACCTTCTCTCCTGTTGCCATGATAAAATCAATAAGAATACTTTTATCCATTGCCCATATTATGACTATGAAATATGGAAAATGGATATGAAGACAACTTTCTTGAATGATCATCTTGATGAATACTCTTTTCATGTCTAAACCAGAAGGATCCATTGAACAGGGTCAAGAACAAAATATTTGTAAGCTTAAAAGATCCATTTATGGGTTGAAACAAGCTTCTAGATCTTGAAATATAAGATTTGACATTGCGATAAAATTTTATGGCTTTGAACAGAATGTTGACAAACCTTGTGTATACAAGAAAATAGTCAACAAAATTGTAGCATCTTAGTACTTTATGTTGATGATATCCTCCCCATTGAGAATGAGACAAGTTTCCTTGCTGACGTAAAGAGATGATTAACATCACAATTCCAAATGAAAGATTTGAGAGATGCTCAATATGTTCTTGGAATTCAATTTTTTCGAAATCGCAAGAACAAAACCCTAGCACTATCTCGAGTATCTTATATTTACAAAATGTTATGAAGGTATAATATACAAAATTCTAAAAAAGGTATGTTATTTTTTAGACGTGGAATTCATTTACGAAGGAATAGTGTCCTAAGACACCTCAAGATGTTGAGAAAATTAAAAGAATTCCATATGTATCAATAGTTAGGAGTCTGATGTATGCTATGTTGTGTACACGTCCTGACATATGCTTTGCAGTTGGAATTGTCAGCAGGTTCCAATCTAACCCTGGACATAGTCATTGGACTACTATAAAAAACATCCTCAAGTATCTTTAGAGAACGAGGGACTATATTGTTGGGGTTGATACCCTAAATCTTGTAGGGTTCTATAGTTTGTAAACCTTGTATGAACAAACTCTTATGTGATTAATAATATATGATATTTTTATTCACTTTGTCTATGAAATATGTGATATTTTAGTTGTATTAACCACAAACCAATAACTAACATCCAAGGTTATCGTTGTAACTTAAACATGTATGTGGAGACATACAGGTGAATCATGTTTAAGTGATAACCTAAATGGTCTGTAGTATATGGATAAGGCTGGGTACCTTATCTTGGTGACTTTACGAGTATGACCCACTTTGTAGATGTTACAAATGTTGTAAAGTACTACAAATGATCTGATCCTAATCATTCATGTATTAAACATGCGGGAGGGATATTTTATACAAAGGAGTTTGTATAAGACCGGACCACGAAATGCTTAGTTTCATTATATAATGTCGTTCATAATAGAGACTTTCATTTCACCAGGATGACCATAGGTAACTTGACCTTAATCCTGAGTGAGTTGTGAACTTCTGCCTACTGGATCGTTGACTTAACAAGCCTACCATTTTGGGGATTCGTCTGATTGAGGAGTTGGGAACACAGCTACACAAGATAGAATTCACTTCTTTCTTGAAGCAGGAATAAGTAGATAAATTGCTCCCTTAAGGACTGATTCCGGGTCTTGAACAAGTGAGAACCTATTCGATAGAGTTGATTCACTTAACGATTGAGATCTTTGCTATACGATAGAAAGTCTTCAATCTTCTTCCTCCTCCAAACAAACCAAAATAGTCGGAGCCCACTAATCCTAGGTTCTCACCCTGAGAATATCGGGACTCCCTGTGGTAGTGTCTTCATACTTTTGGTTCAAGATTTCTTGAAGAGGGTCTTTAAGTTTGTTGCTATTTGTTGAGTTCGTGAAATTTCGAGGGTTTTACAAGAAGTGTTCTTCAAAGGTATAATTTCTTGGACTCTATTTCTTGTTTAAATAGCATGTTGTATTTTTTTTTCTTAGAATGCATAATCTGTATATTTTACTGTAAATTTGTGTTTTCAATCAAAATGGATTTAGACGATCCACTTCACTCAAGGATCTTTGTAAATCGAGTTCCTTCATATATGCTTGTGTATGGACAGAAGGATTTGATCCTTATAGGATACACTACATCTAATTTTTAGACTGATGTAGATTCTAGGAAATCTACTTCAGGATCAGTTTTCAATCTTAACAAAGGAGCTATAGTATGGAGAAGCATTAAACAAAGTTATATAACTGACTTCACGATGGAAGCAAAATATGTAGCTACATGCAAAGCAACTAAAGAAGCTGTGTGGCTGCACAAGTTCCTGACAGATTTGGAAGTGATTCCAAATATACACCTGCCCATTACTCTGTATTGTGACAATAGTGGTGCAGTTGCCAATTCCAAGGAACCAAAGAGTTACAAGCATGGAAAACACATCAAAAGAAAGTACCATCTCATCAAAGAGATCGCACACCGAGGAGAGTGATAGTCACGAAGATAACCTCAGAAGACAACCTCACTGATCCTTTTACGAAGGTCCTCTCGACTAAAGTGCTCGAGGGTCACCTAGTCGGACTAGGACTACGAGAATCATAATCTAGGGCAAGTGGGAGAATGCCAAGGGAATTTTAGATGCCCTAGTTTATTGTATTTTCTCTTTATATTTCTCAACAATGTAAACATTATATATTTATATGTTTGTCTCAGTTCAGTATTAGTCTAAGTGGTAGATTGTTGGGAATGTCCTAAACTTGCAGTTCGTAAATATTGTTAACATATTCTATTTATCAATAAAAGTATTATTGAGTATTTTTATTCAATAAGTTATTGTTGATATTGCATTCTTTTATAAAAATCCAATAAACAAATACATGGCTATAATATGAATACTTTAACTTTATGTGGTGACATAAAAGAGGATCAAGTTTTAGTATATAGCCAAAATGGTCTATTAAGTATATGGATGAGATTGGGTACCTCATTCTAGTGATACTATTTGATGTGGTCCATTTTGTATACTGATACAAATAATGTGATCAACAAATTATTCATATGGAGATATGTGAGTGGGGGCATCTTGCGCAACGAGTTTGCATAAAATCGGACTTCAAAATAGTCACTTTTCTTTATAACAACCATTTACTGTTAAAATTGACTATTTCAAACTCAATGACCTAGGGTAACTCAATCTTAATCCTAAGCTAACTATGAACTCCTATTTATTCGGGATTATTCTTTGATTTTCATAGGTGAGAGTAGTCCAACAATACTGCTCAACAAGCCTCCCATTTTGGGGATAAGACCATATAGATAGCTGGGGACATAGCTTTGCAAGATGGAATTCACTCCTAACTGACTTAGGGTTAATAGATTGGTTGTTCTCTTAAGTGTTGATGCTTAGTCTTGAATAATGGGGGCTTTGCCCTCTCGTGATTGAGAGGGTCATAATTTATAACGTCGTTCATGAAGAGAGTACAACTATCAAGCTATAGTGGTATGTCTTGGTAGTTAACGAATAATGATTAATTTGATTTAAAGAGTTTAACCAATTAAATGCAAATCGTTGGAGTTTATGATCTGTAGGTCCATAAGGTCCCTCTACTAACTTGTAAATTGAATTAGTGAACTGAGTGAATTTGATGAGATTTGAAATTAGGATTTAGAATTTGAAATGTTCAAATTCAATTAGGGTTTTTGTTAATTGTATGTGATAATAAAACGTTTAATTTTATCGAAAATAAACAAAATTGGAGAGTTCAAAATATTTATATATTTATTTAAATGTTAGATGGAGGTGTAATATAATATTTAATATTTGATATTAAATTTAATTAATTAAAATTTGTTTAATTCATTATCCAATTTTATTCAAATTTTGAAATTGTGCAAAATTAGAAATTTGATTAATTAAATTTTGAATTTATTGAAATTCAAAATTATAAAATTAAAATTGAATTTGATTTTTTGAAAATCAAATTTGAATTAAATTAAATTAATCAAAATTTTAAGAATTAAAATTGAACATAAAATTGAAAGGGGGAAAATCCAAGCTGTTAAGTTTGTTAATTTTACACCTCATGCCACTTCAAAGGCATGTTAAGTTTGTTACATGATTTTCATGTATAAATTGGAGTTTTGAACTTCAATTCAGACTTGATGCAATCTGATTAAAACCATAAAATTCTACATAAATCATCCATGTACAAACCCTTTTATTTCTCACAAAAAACCAACTCAAGTCAGTGTTTCCACCATACAATCCGAGCAAGAGATTAGTAGGGAAGATCTTTGTGGTGGTCTATTGTAAGTTTGAAGCATCACTTCATGGAATTAAGCTGGAATTGAAGAGTGTTCATCGAAGGTATTGTGTTCAAGAAACCCTCTTCCAAAATTGTTTTTCAATTGCATGTTTTAAACTCAAATTAAGTGTAATTGGAGTGCTTATTGATTCTGATTTTTTCCACTGCTTATTAGTTTACCCCATCATGGACGTTGTTGTCGAATCATGACATTGTCTTTGATGATACTTTTAAGATTTTTGATGATTTAGAGATTTTGATTATGAGATTGAAGGCAAAGTAAGGTAAGGATGGGAAATTGAAGAGGGATAATTTTGCTGCCTACTTTGATGCAGGTTGTTCGAGAGAATTTTTTCATCTTTAGAGCTTTCAGAGAACAGGGTTTTCTGGGAAGAGTCTGGCCATGATTATGCTTTGTTTCCAAAGGAATTAGGGGTGTTGAGAACCAAGCAGATCAAATATTATACATTGAGTGTATTGTTTTTAGTTGAGGTGTAATTAGTTTACTAGTGTATTTAGCTCTATATATCAATTTCTTCCATCATTTATTGATAAAGAAACTAGAATTCTATCGAGATACACTTATGCTTGATATTGGTCCTTAAAACACCTTTAATTAATAAAAAAGTTATTGGATGAAAATGGGTATTCAATATTAAGAGAAATAATTCACATGGTTATATTGCTAGGTATAAGGCATGACTAGGTGCTAAAGGTTATAACCAAGAAGCAGATCTTGATTACACTAAGATGTTTAGTCCATTTATGAAGTTAGTAACCATGTGTTTTTTTTTTTCCACTTTGGCTCTTACATAATGGTTGGAATTTGAGACAAATTGATATTAATAGTGCATTCCTACATAGATAGGAAAATGGTGAAGTGTATATGTCTCAACCACCAAGTACGATTAATTCTTCACCCTTTATTGTTGTCCGTCAACTAAACAAAACTTGAAGCAAGTATACAATCACACCAATATGCAATGTACTTTGTATTTGGTTGTATGTCCTAATACCCGCAGTTTGTAAAATTAAACATATTCTATTTGCAATAAAGATGTTATTGAGGTTTATTCAATAAAACTTTAATTAAATATGTAAATTGCACATATAAAAACTAAATAAACTAATATCCATGGCTATTACATGAGTATTTGGACTTTATGTGGAGACATAAGAGTGAATCAAGTTCGAGTATAACCAAAATATATGGATAAGGCTGGGACCTTATTCTGGAAACACTATCTAATGCGGCCCACTTTGTATTTAGTACAAATGATGTGATCCTGAATTGTTCATATGGAGACATACGAGTGGAGGCATCCTGTGCAAAGAATTTATATAAGATCAGACCAAGAAATAAGTCACTTTTACTTTTTAACATTGTTTATTGTATAAGACTGACTATCTCAAAGCGATAACTTAAGTAACTTGACCTTAATCCTAAGCTAAATATGAACTTCTGTTTATTTGAGATTATCCTTGGATTTGCATGGGTGAGGGTTGGCTCAACAACGCCGGCTCAATAAGCCCCTATTTTACGGATGAGATCGGGTAGATAGCTAGGAACATAGGGTGCAAGGCAGAATTTACCCCTACACGCTTTTAGGGATAGTAAAGAGGTTATTCCCGTAAGTACTGAATTTGGTCTTTAACAAGGAGCATCACCCTCTCATTAGCCCGAAAGGGACTCAATTTGGTGATTGGATCACAAACTAATTATTCATTAACGGATGGTGGATCCCGTGACTAAAGAGTTTAGTTAGTTATTCATGTACCGTTGGAGCTTCGAGCTACAGATCCATAAGGTCCCCTTGGTAGCATCGAATTCAAGTTGAGGATCAGTTTTTGGTATTGATTTGAAATGTTCAAATTGACAAGAGGTAATTCAATTATATATGATATGATCGGTATGATGTATGAGATACATCAAGTGGAGGATTAATGTAAATGAGATTTACATTAAGTGCCACGGAATAGAAAAAGAGCTATGGTTTATATGTTTCATGAGATGAAATATTAAAACTATAGGTTATAAATATATTATGGTAAGTTAGTTATCTTTTATATTTATAATAATATTAATTATTGGATAATTATCTCTTTTTTTCTAGTAACCAATTGAGTGAGAGGTTATTGGTGGTTTCATGGTAACCGTGAGATAAAAAAAATGTTTTCCTAATTTTAGTAAGGTAAGAAAAGAAAATATTTTCCAATCTCGGAAAATACTCACAGAGAAGTTGTCAAGTAAATCAGATTTACTAAGCGAAAACTTAGAGTTAGCTAAACGATCGTGGAGTGTTTTTACATGATAGACACTCAGCTAAACGATGAGCTAAACGATCGCATAAATTTTGCTAGACGATTGCATAGCTTTTCCTAAATGATTGGGCATTGACCTATACGATAGGTTGTTCCATCTCCCACTTGCTCAATCGTTTACACGATTGTGGTTCCTCCTGTATTCTGCCTCTAGCCAAGTCCACACATAGCCCACCCTCTGGATTCTCACACCGAGAATATCAAGGTAACCTTCTTGGTGGTGTCATACTCAACTCGATACAGTCGAGGTTCTGTGGAGGTCATTCGCAGTATTCAGGGTGTTTGTGACCTTGGCGATTGTTTATTTTGAGTGCACGGTGATCGTGCAGTGTAGCGGTCGTTTGGATGAACGTTCACGTGTTGCTATATTGCTGTGATCGAGCGTTCATGATCAAGAAACTTGAAGATGAGTCCACAAAGGTTTGTTGATTCTTCCCTTGGTCTGTAGTAAAGCATGTTGTAATTTATATTTTATGCATAACCGCATTTTTCTGTTTGTGATTGTAATTGTAATGTTTATATATGACTGAAATTTGGAAAGATCATTCCGCTGCTCATGGAAATCCTCGTGTTCGGTTTCCTTTAGGAAGTTCATCTAGTAGGTCAAATCCACCTCAAGAGTTGAGGGAACCTCGACGTAGTGGGAGGGTTGTGAACCCACTTGTTTTAGGGCCGAATTAATTGGTGAAGAAGCATGGCTAATGAGAATGTGGCACCCGCAGGAAACCAAAGGGAAAATTTACCAGCACAAGATCCGGTTTTTCTTGCTGCTGACCATAATATCCCTACGAGGGATTATGTGGCACCAGATTTTTATAATTTTCACCAGGAATTTCAAGCCCATGGTTGAGGAGAATGTAAGCTTTGAGATAAGACCTATATGCTGCAGATGATTCAGAATGTTGGTCAATTTGGAGGATTACAAATAGAAGACCCACACGCTCATTTGACAAATTTTGTAGACATGTGCAGTGCATTCTCCATGCCTAGTGTGACTCAAGAAGGATTTAAACTATATTTGTTCCCGTACACACTACGGGATGAAGCAAAGAGGTGGGCTCAAGCGTTAGAGCCAGACGAGATTAATGCATGGGAGCAGTTGGTTGATAGGTTCATGAACAGATTTTTTCCTCTAGCTGTCAATGAAAGGAGACGGAGGGATGTGTTGAATTTTGAAAAAAAGGGTTATGAAACCTTGAGCACCGCTTAGGTGCGATTCCGGCAGCTAGTGAAGAACTACCCGCATATCGGGATTCCCGACAGTATTTTGATGGAAACCTTTTACAATGACTTAGATTAATTAACACAAGCAGTTGTTGATGCCTCAACAGAAGGAGGATTAATGAACAGATCATTACGGAAGCAAAGAATATCTTGGATCGCATCTCGCGACATTCTGATGAATGGATTGATACCAGGCTTGAGGTAAGAGGTCTGGAGCAAGAAAGAGTAGAAAGTGTCAATGTGTCAACTGATACAATGAGCGCACTGGTCGATCAGATGACCACAATGACCTCACTCCTCCAGACGGTGGCTAACCAACAGATAACTCTCTCTCAAGGATCAACGCAAGTTAATACATTGACTCACGTGGCTGCAGTGAATTACGTCCAATGTCGAGAGGGACAACCAATAGAAGTCAGCCCATGGAATCAACAACCCGTATATTCTGTCTACGATGAATCGTTTGCCAACATCTACAACTTTGGTTGGTGGGATCACCCAACTTTAAGTTGGGATGGGAATCACAACCTGGGGGGCTAAAGTTTCTATCAGAACAGTTATCAAAGGGATAGAGGCAACCCTCCGGTCTTCATTACTCCAAACTGTAGCCAGGTAATTCTCAAGGTATACCACCCTGTGACCAACCATTCTTGTATGATACCTCTTACAGTACCTCATCTCTAGAGAGATCGTTAAAACATTATATTGAAAAGAGCAAGACAATGAGACACTCACAAGCTGACTCTCTTAAAGAACTAGAAGAGCAGATAGATCAGCTTACGAGAGAATTAAAGAAGAAAGCGCCTAGTATGTGGCATAGCAGTTCAGGAGCATTGAGGCCACGAGGAAAAGAACAGTGTCATGCAGTGACATTGAGGAGTGGTAAAACAACAGCCCCTATGCCATCGTACCAGATGCGACAACAACACAAGTAGATTTGACTATTAATGATGACCAGTCAACTAATAGTGGAAAAAGTGATAGTTTAGACATAAGTTCACCTACAAAAGATGAAGCGCCTCATGACATGAATTCTAAAACAACGCAACCTCTAGCTAATGAAGCACAACAAGCATAGGACCTTAACAAACAGCCAAGTGAACAGAAAATACGGTGGAATCCTCCATCTTTCCCGTCCAGGTTGAAGAGGAAAGATGATAGCAAGTAATTTCAGAGGTTTCTGGACGTTCTTCGACAGTTACACATTAATATTCCCTTAATAGAAGCACTAGAGTAGATGTCGAGTTATGTAAAATTTCTCAAGGATATTCAATAGAAGAAAGATTGGGGAAAATGAAATAGTTTCATTAACATATGAATGCAGCGCGCTGTTTCAAAAAAATATCCCCACCAAAATGAAGAACCCTGGGAGTTTTACATTGCACTACACAATAGGAGGGAAGATCGTCGGGAACACGCTGTGCGATTTAAGGGCAAGCATAAATCTAATGCCCCTGTCAATATTTAAGAAGCTGGATATCGGCAACGAGAGACCAACCACTATCACATTACAATTGGCCGATAGATCGATAAAGAATCCTGAGGGTAAGATAGAGGATGTACTCGTGCAAGTGGACAATTTTATCTTCCCGGCAGACTTTGTCCTATTGGATTATGAAGCTGATAGAGAATTCCCTATCATCTTGGGTTGCCCATGCCTTGCAACAGGGAGAGCACTAATCGATGTGCAAAAAGGAGAATTGACCATCAGGATCGACGATCAGGAAGTAAAATTCAACGTATTCAATGCGATGAAGTACCCAGGTGATATGGAAAATTTTCAATATATTGAGGGACTGCGAGAAGAACCTTGGCACAAACACCTAAAGGAGCTGGAAGAATAAGATTTTGAAATCGGTGCAATGTTGGAGGAGGATTGTGCCGCAATTCATGTTGAATCAAATTTTGAACAGCTCAAGTTATCTGAATGGACATCACAACGCATTAATCCATCTTTGGAAGAAGCACCTGTGCTAGAGTTAAAGCCGTTGCCCGTGCACCATAAGTATGCTTACTTGGGAAGTAACAACATGTTACCGGTTATCATTTCTGCATCGCTGAGTAAGGAGAAAGAAAATGCGCTCATACAGATCCTAAGAAATAACGCAAAGGCCTTAGGGTGAACCTGGGCAGACATTCGAGGAATCAGTCCCTCGTATTGTATGCACAAGATTCGTCTGGAAGAAAGAAAGACAAAATCAGTTGAAAGGCAACGCCGCTTGAACTCTACCATGAGGGAGGTCGTGAAAAAGGAAATAGTAAAGTGGCTGGACGTAGGTGTCATCTACCCAATATCTGATAGCAGCTGGGTAAGCCCAGTGCAGTGTGTTCCAAAGAAAAGGGGGATGACAGTCGTCACTAATGACAAGAATGAATTAATTCCCACAAGAACGACTACGGGGTGGAGAATTTGTATGGAATATCGCAAGTTAAATCTAGCCACTAAAAAGGACCATTTCCCACTCCCGTTCATTGATCAGATATTAGACAGATTGGGAATGAATTCTTCTGTTTTCTTGACGACTATTCAAGATACAACCAAATAGTAATCGCGTCGGAGGACCAAGGCAAGACAACCTTCACATGCCCATTTGGTACGTTCGCATTCCATCGCATGCCATTTGGACTCTGCAATGCGCCAGGCACTTTCCAACGATGCATGATCGCAATATTCTCAAATTACTTGGAGGAGTCAGTCGAGGTATTCATGGATGGCAAAGATCTTGAAGAGATGCATGGCAACAAATCTTGTTTTGAACTGGAAAAAATGCCACTTTATGGTCGAAGAAGGAATAGTTCTAGGACACAAAATCTCTAAAGTAAGATTGGAAGTTGATCAGGCAAAGATCGATGCAATTTCCAAGTTACCCCCACTAGTGAACGTAAAAACACTTGGGAGCTTTCTGGGACACACTGGCTTTTATAGAAGATTTATTTATAACTTCTCCCAGATCGCAAGACCCCTAATTTCACTCCTCGAAGCTGGCCGAGAATATAATTTTGATGATGCGTGCACCAAAGCATTTATCACCGCACCTATTTTGATTGTGCCGAATTGGACGCAACCATTTGAGTTGATGTGCGATGCTAGCGGATATGTTGTGGGTGCAGTTTTGAGTCAGCGCAAGGATAAGTTATTGCATCCTACTTATTATGCAAGCAAAACATTGAATGATGCACGGGAGAACTACACAACCACAGAGAAGGAAATGCTCGTAGTGGTATTTGCACTGGAGAAATTTCGACAGTAGTTAATCGGAACAAACGTTGTGGTGTATATGGATCACTTTGCGATCAAGTATTTGATGACAAAGAAGGATGCAAAACCAAGGCTTATACGGTGGTTGTTGCTACTACAAGAATTTGACCTAGAGATCAAAGACCGGAAGGGCACCGAGAACCAAGTCGCTGATCATTTGTCAAGTTTGGAGAATTGCGAGGTTCAAGGGAAAGAATAAAATATTGAGGAAAGATTCCCTAATGAGCTACTGATGGCAGTAGACATTAATGTTCCCTACTATGCGGACGTAGTGAACTTCATCGTTTGCGGTCAAATACCAGATGACTACACTTATCAGTAGAAGAAAAAGCTAAGACATGATGCCAAACTTTATTTCTGGGATGACCCATTCCTATATTGACTTGGACCTGATCACATATTACGTCGATGCGTTCCTAAGCACGAAGTCAAGCACATTCTAGAGCTTTGTCATGAGTCCCCATATGAAGGACATTTTGGGGGGCAGCAAACCGCAACAAAGGTCCTACAGTGTGGCTATTTCTGGCCAACATTGTTTAAAGATGCCCATGCCCACGTTGTGCAATGCGATAGATGTCAAAGAACGGGGAATATGTCGAAAAGGAATGAAATGCCACTGACATCAATCTTAACAGTGGAATTATTTGATGTTTGGGGAATTGATTTCATGGGCCCGTTTCCACCATCAGAAGGTCATCACTATATTCTGGTCGCGGTTGATTACGTATCAAAATGGGTTGAGGCCATCGCATGTGCCAAGAATGATGCAGTCACAGTGGTGAAGTTTTTGAAGAAGAACATTTTTGCTCGTTATGGGGTGCCACATGCCTTAATCAGTGATGAGGTTTGTCACTTTGTCAACCAAATAATTGCCAACCTATTGACTAAATTTAACGTCAGCCATCGAGTTACAACTGATTATCACCCACGGACTAATAGGCAGGCAGAGATTTCTAATCGAGAGATCAAAACTATCTTGGAAAAGGTAGTCAATACTTCCAGGAAGGATTGGTCACCCAAGCTTGATGAAGCACTATGGGCATACAGAACTGCCTATAAAACACCAATTGGCATGTCCCAATACGCCCTGGTCTTTGGAAAAGCTTGTCATCTGCCGCTTAAGTTGGAACATAAGGCGATGTGGGCATGCAAGAAGCTGAAGTTTGATTTAGCCAGTGCGGGGAAGGTCTAGAAGCTGTAACTAAACCAACTGATCGAATGGCAAAGAGACGCCTATAAAAATGCCAAGATCTATAAGGAGAAAACCAAGAAGTGGCATGACGACCGCATAAATGACAGGACATTCTCCGAAGGTCAACAGGTATTATTATTTAACGCACGTCTGCAATTGTTCCCAGGAAAGTTGAAGTCTTGCTGGTCTCGGCCATTCCGAATCAAGACAATCTTTCCTCACGGCGTAGTGGAACTAACAACTTTAGACGGGAACAACGCGTTTAAAGTCAATGGTCAACGAATTAAACCTTACTATAGAGGCGACTTCGAGCGATGCATGGACACCATTGACTTAGGCAAGCAGGATTAAACTGCTTGTGGGGGAAGCGATTGCGGTAATTCTAAGAACTTCTTTCGATCAGCATCCCTATCTATGTTTACTTGCTTTCTTTACAGCTTTCTAAATTCTATTATTTACTGCTTATTAGAATTAGCCGTTAATGCTTTCTATGTTTCCTTTCAATTTAATTTCGTACGTATTTCCATTACTTTAATTTAGTAGCGTCGTTCGTAAATTCTTGTGAATGATTGGAGGAATCATTAAACACCACAAAGTCCTCTTCGATTTGCATTTCTGATGAATTAAGAAGAAAACTAAATACTGGTATGAAATGCGATGATGGGTGCATTATGTGTTAACAAGAGATACCTTGCATCCAGTACACCAAAATGCATTGCGTTGAAGGGTGTGTTGCGCGCGTGTGTGCTCTTTGCCCATCCTTAGCTAGATGCACTATGTTGAGGTAGTGATGTGCGAGTTGAAATACCCTACGCCCGATCCTTCAGAAATGTGTTTAGTTAAGGGGTGTGTTGTGGGAGTACATGCGTGTTGCCCATCCTCAGCAAAAATGTATCTGCATTTATTGAAAGCATGGTGTGAATCTTTTTTTTAATCGTGCACCCTTCTGAATCAAATTTGAAAGGAAAATTCAATTCATTATTTTTATAAGTTAATCAAATTTCTTTGACTCTTGTACAGGCAACAAATTTTGTATTGCGTTCATTTGTAATTATTTATACTTTGTTAATATTCAATATAACATAGTACATATTCACTCTACTTTTTGGTTGTACCTTTCTCTTTATCATCATTTGTCAATATTTGCAATATTCTTAATCTTTTACTTTGGCATTCTTCATTACGTTGCTATGATGTATTATATGTTTATACTTAGAAACATTTTCCATACTTTGTAAATTCTGACTAACACTTAGTTAATTCATAGTTTAGTAGTACTTTACCTTTTATCTTTCAAAGTTCTGCTCAAACTTTCTTTTTGAAAATTTTCTTCTAAGTGTTTGTCTAGTCTATCCAAACAACGCAATGAGGA
Source organism: Benincasa hispida (assembly GCF_009727055.1). NCBI lineage: Eukaryota > Viridiplantae > Streptophyta > Magnoliopsida > Cucurbitales > Cucurbitaceae > Benincasa > Benincasa hispida. The sequence goes on from NC_052357.1 coordinate 60,203,189, forward strand.
CCTTGCTCATCTTTAAATTTGGGGGTGGGGAAGGTCTGAGCAGATAAGATCAAGAATATGCAGTCTTTAAGAAAATGCGTTCATTTTCTGATGAAAAAAAAAATTAATGCAAAAATCCAATGTCAGCGCAAGGGAAAACCTCAAAATGTTTCCAACTTGATAAGAGTTTAGTTGTGAAAGGAGCCTGCTCGTAGTTGGATGTTCGTATGACACCCGTAGGAGCAAGTCAAAACGAAGGTGGGTTTCCAAGAACAACGCAGTATGAAAATAAAAAGAAAAAATAAAAAAATAAAAGAATGCAAGAGACAACTCCTCTGAATATCATGAGTTAAAGTTGAGATTGGCACACTACCGTAGTTGGATGTTCGCATGACACCCGTGGGGACAAGCCAAAACGAAGGGTGTAATCATGACCAACAGTCTCTAGTAAATGACGCGAAAGTTTTGACCACATCATGTAGACATATCAAGTTGTTTTGATAAGAAGAGATAAACATTCTATTTTAAGAACTAGAAAAGAATCTTTGAGTAGAGTTTTGTTATATAGAAGAATAAAGTAGGGCTTTGTTAAGAATTAGCAAGGATAGGAAGAAATTATACTGTCAAGAAATGTGCCTAAGTGTAACATTCAGAGCAACCAATCGACGCAAAAATATAGGATAGGAATTGAGCATTATTGCCTTAGTAGAAGATATGATTGAGGACAAGCATATATCTAAATTTGGGAGTATGATAACTTGTAGAAATACGAGTTATTTATGCTACCTTTTTCAGATATTGTGGCCAAAAGTGATTTAATATGCGGTGATTGTATGAAAATTAGCTTAGAAATACAATAATTATGAATTATCGCAATTACACCCACTAACGTCATCAAGATGGCAGAAGAGGATATTTTTACTCTTTTTCGCAGGAAACAAAGTCACCGCTTGCGATCAAGGCTCAACAAGAAACTGAACAACGCATCTCTGTCACATTTCCCTCATCAATTAACAATGAAGAGACGATTAACGCAATGATGGCATAATGCGATAGTCAATCCAGAGCTGAATTTCAACCGCATGCGGTAATAAAAACAACACCGCATGCGAGCAAATGATCGAAATATGCAGCTGAGCAACGCGAATGCGAAGGATTGTGACACATGTACAACTAACCGTTGTGCATATTTGATGATCTGATTGCATAACAGAAGGAATAATTATCCTACCATCTTCGGAATTTCCATAACAATAAGTGGGGTCCACAAGCCAAGAGTTAAAGATTTTCACCTATAAATAACCCCATAAAATTCAGTGAAAGATATACTTGATACGAGGCTAATTGATGCTAGATTATTGAGAGAGAGGCTGAGCTGAGTACTAATCGGAAGAAATCCGGGAAGAGAAGAGACAAATTCGAGGGTGAGTCTCAGCGCTATTCTACAAAATCCCCACCGTGAAGTTCTGTGCTTAGATCCCTGCTACCGGTTGAGCAAGCCTGAGAGGGAAGCTCATCCTTCTTTACGATCCATCCTTGCCGGTAAGAAACTCTCAATCCAGATCGGCACCAAGATGTTGGCACTTATTTGTATTTGTTTCTAACTCTATTCATCCACTATATTTCATCTTCTTAATCTCTTCATTCGCAAATCATGTATCAGACGCTAAATAGTGTTATTGAATGTCTTGATCATTTCCATTTCCACTTTTCTGTCTATTTTCGTTCCTCCGTTAATCGTTTTCTCCATGAAGTTTTCTTAATCCCTTGGTAATTAATATGGATTAAACGAGTGACTTAATCTGTGATAAAGAGATAAATGAGTTTAGCTAAGGAATGCTAGACGACATCTTCACCTGTGAGAGCAGAAGTAAAGATACCATTTTGATCTATCGAGAGAAGGTTAGAAGAATGCGTTAACTAGAGCGAGTAGTACTTCCAGAGATGGAAGCAACCTTGCATTCATTATATTCGTCCCTATTTCACCACAAAAATGTGGGAACGCGGCTGATTACTGAGAGGTGTACGCCAATGGAAAAGTAGAACCGTACCTATATCATTAACGCAATTAAGGAACTTGCGCTGTTTATATTAGTTATCTTTTCTTTTTCTACTTCACACACAAGACTTGCCTCAACATGACACGATCTTTGTATAATCTTTACAATCAGCCTCAACCTTGGTATCTTGTATCATGAAAACTGTATCTTGTATCATCATAGCTTAGATTTATTTTATTACACTTTATTTTCTTATCACATTTTTCTCGCTTTACTTTACTTTATTGCAATTTTAATACTTGTACACACCACACTTTTATAAAATTGAAAAAACCCCTGGTCGCATGTATCCTAAACATAACGAAATAACCTCAAACAGTCCCTGTGTTTGACCTCGGATCACACCAAGATACTTGCGGTGGAATTATACTTGGTTGCAATGCAAGAAAACTTGTGACAACGCACAACATACTACAAGAACATTCATTAATAACGCATCTCTAAAAGTAGTATCACATAAGTTGAATCAAGTCAGGTCATCATTGTATATCATTGGACTTATGTCTTGCGTGCACTGTATAGCATATCTTAAAGACTCATCTTTAGCGTTCGACACCCATCAAGGCTCAACCTATAAATCTCCCCCTCCTTCAACTGTGGAAGTTTATTTGAGTCTCTAGCGAAAAGAAAACCCTAAGAAATCCTCTGTCTATCAGAACTTCAAAATCACTTCCTCAATCCTAAGAATTTTTCCAACTCTCTCACTCAATCGAAACCATGGCCGAGCAATCCTCACATTCATCTTCCTAACCTTCATCACCTTCCCTAGCCCCCGTCATCGCACTGAAGGCGGCATTCGTCGCTGCCAGTCGCCGCCTCACCGCCCAGCCCAAGCCTGTCCAAAGAATCGCCGGAAAACCACGGCAAAAACCTTCTATAGCCAAACCACTCCCAATCCCAGAGGGTTCGAGCACGGAGAGTGCCCAACTCCCAATACCGTCATCAGAAAGTGAGAAGAAAAGAAGAGATGACAAAGAAGTATTTGGGAGCATCCTAAGCCACAAGGAGAGAGAGAGGGTGGGCTACCCGAAGCCGGAGTTGTAAATCAGCCCTTGCCTTCGGAGGAGGAGATGGTAGAAGCTTCACGGAGAAGCGCCTTGGCCGTTGCGGATCTTAAAGAGACTGTTTAAATAGAATCCTATGAGGGACCCATCAGGGTCGTTTTAGAGGAGGTGGGAGCGCAGAAACAGCCGAGGATGGCTAAAAGGAAGAAGAAAAGAAAAAGCAAAGACAAACGGGCAAAAGGAGATGAAGAGGCTCGGCCAAAGAAGGAGAAGAAGGAAAAGAAGTCGAGTTAGAAGAGACAACGCAGGCGAGAAGAGAAATGCCTGAAGAAGGAAGAACAGAGGAAGAGGGCAAAAAACCCAGATGTTGATAGAGAATCCACCACCGCAAGGATGGAAGAGCGGGTGTCACCGCAAGAAAAAGAATCAAAGCAACCTCAAGTGTCATCATCGCATATCAGGACTATTGGAACTGAAGACAGAGAAGATCCGGACATTACCTCTTTAATGCGGCGTCGCAAGGAGAATGCGCCGCAAGGGTCAACAAGTGAATTTTTACAATGCATAGCAAAGGAAAAGGATAATAGGAAAAGAGAAGAAGAGGAGAAACAAGAAAAAATGTTACAAGCGTGCCAAATCATCGCAGCAGGTGATTTGAAAAGAAAACTCCACAATGAGGAGGTGTGCCGTAACAACAGAATATCGACAGAAGAAGAAGAAGAAGGCTCGAGGATGAGCAACGCATATTACTTGCCTCAGAGAAGTTTGAGAAAAAGATGAGAGAAGAAGAAGAGGAAGAAAAGAAGAAGAAGGAGGAGAAGGAAAAACGGCGCAAGACCAACGTGCAGCGCATTAGAGAGAATAAAAGAAAAGAAGTTGCGGAGTGGAAAAGGGAAGAAGAAGAGCAGCGCAAGGAACAGGAACGCAAACAAAGACAAAAGTCCCGCCTTGCATTGACTCAAGAAAAGGGCAAAGCCAAAGTTCGAAGCAGCGAGCTTGTTTCGACCAGAGGGCGCCCATCAACAAAGAAGGAAAACGATGATATGATGATGGAGATGGGTTTCTTTCCTGCGTCGACACCACTACGAGATTTAATTACAAGTGTTGTGCTGGAGCATGGGTGGGAGACTTTCTGCCAATTCCCATCCATCATAATTCCTAAGGTAGTGAAGGCCTTCTATCATGGCCAGCTCCATGACACCAAAGATGCAGTGATCATGAAAGGGTGGACAGTGCCATTCAGCCAAGGGACATCAACGAATAGTATAAGATGAAGGACATCCCGGATACACCGGGTAACAAAATAATTGATGATCCTGAAGAAGCATACATGGAGGATGCGCTAAAAGTTTTAACACAACCGGGCACTCAGTGGTCAGTATCTTTGACTGGCATTAAGACCCTTGTGTCCAAAAAGTTGCTTCCAGAGGCGCGTCTTTGGGTTTACTTGGTGAAACGGCGACTCATCCCAACATCGCATGATAAAACAATTTCAAGGGATTGAGTGATGGCTGCATATTGTATAGCGCGAGGCATTTCGATTGACGTAGACCAGCTGATTGCGAAGAAAATTCGAGGATTTGTAGGCCGTGTGAGAGGCCAGTACTTCTTTCCTTGGACCAGTTCGAGCTTATGCCTTTCTGTGGGTGTAGGCATCGATGAGGAGTCCAAGCCAAAGTAAGCAGTACAAAAATGATAAGGGGAAGGAAAAAGTCTAAGACCAGTCAACGCAAGACCAAATACCCTTGAACCCCTTACCTTTAATCATTCGCCCTTCAAGCCCTCCAATGGAACCTTTTCCCCCCCTTGCGAAACACTTTACCAATCTTCTTTCTGCTCCCGATTCAGACAACGCATCCCCAGCAGAATCTCCCACCCCCCCCATCCATCTCTACCTCATTTTTCTCCTCCACCGCTGCATGTTGACGACCCACACTGTTTGGGAGAAGGCACTTCTACTCAACTTCACACCGTTGCTGGTGAAACATCGCAGGCGCATCCCACCATCGCAACCCTTGCTACTGAACTAGCAGAGATGCGGTCCCTTCTCTCCCAACAATAAAACTTCTTCTGCCAAAAAATAACAGAGCTACAAGAGAGCCACATAGAGTTGCAACGCAGTATTGCGATGACGCGGCAGGTGTTTATTAATATTCAATGCAATATCTTCACCATCCATCTGAACCAGAGACAGATGGCGGAGCGTAACCATGAATACTTTAACTTTTTAACAGCCTATTTACATGGTCCCATGGTGCCTCCCCATCTCCAGCAACCTCTGCATTTTGAAGAAGCGCCTCGAGTTCCTCCACAAAATCCTCTTCAAGATCCCCGCCGCAACACTAAATTTAGGGGTGTGCCACCTTCTCCGCAATTCCGCGAATTTTTCGTTTGCAGCCATTCTTTCATTATATTCTTTATTTGCATATAGAAGCTTTACCTTGCATTCTTTGTACATGCGAAAATTTTGTGTTGCAGTGATTGTAATTCTTTGTATACTTAGTTAAATTTTATACAACTGAGTAATGATTCTTTCCATATGCGTTAGCCTCTTTACTTATCATCCTTTTTCAATTATTGCGATAATTCTTGTCTTTTATTTTGCGTTATTAATTGCGCTTCCATGATGAGTAGTATGTATACCCTTAGCAATATTTCTTATACTTTGCACTTTTTGCCTAACGCTTAGATAATTCATCGCACTTGCACTACTTTACCTTTTCCAGTTCAAGACTCTGCTCAAACATTCTTTTATAAATTTTGACTAACGTTTTGTCTTTTCTGTCCGAAACAACATAATCAGGACCTTGCGCATCTCTAAATTTGGGGGTGGGGAAGGTCTGAGCAGATGCGATCAAGCAGATGCGATATTATCAGGCAAATGCATTCATTATATAAAAAAAAATTCATAAAAACTCCAATGTCAGCGCAAGGGAAAAATCCTAACCTGATAAGAGTTAAGTCGTGAAAGGACCTGCTCATAGTTGAATGTTCACATGTCACCTATGGGAGCAAGTCAAAACGAAGGTAGTTTTCCAGGATCGACGCAATATGAAAAGAAAAAAAAAAAGAGAAAATAAGAATAAAAGAGACAACTCCTCTGACCAGCAAAACTAAACTTGGCTGAGAATCAAGAGTTGGAGTTGAGATTGGTACACAACCAAAGTTGGATGCTCACATGACACCCATGGGAGCAAACCAAAACAAAGGGTATAAACATAACCAACAGTCTCTAATAAGATAACGCAAACCAGGCCACCGCATAAAGACGCACCTAGTTGTTTCTGCAAGAAGAGGTAAACATTCTTCTCAAAACTAGAAGGGAATTTTGGGTAGAGGTTTGCTGTAGATAAGAATAAAGTAGAGCATGCGATGAATTGTGAAAGGGTAGAAGGAAATTTGTGTTGTTGAGTAATCTTGTAAAGGTGGAGCATTCGAAGCAGCCGATCAATGCAAAGTTAGGATAGGAATTGAGCGAAATTACCTAAGTTGAAGATATGTTTGAGGACAAGCATATATCTAAATTTGGGGGTGTGATAACTGGTAGAAATACAAGTTATTTATGCTGTTTTATTTAGATATTGCGGCAAAAAGAGAGGAAGGTTGCGTCGATAGTATAAGAATTGGCTAAGAAATACGAAAATTATAAAATGTCGTGAACGCATCCACTAACCCCATTGCGATGGCGAAATAGAATGTTCCAGTCTCTATTTTGCAGAAAATAGGTCACCGCATGCGTTAATGGCTCGAAGACAAAATGTACAACGTATCTATATCGCATGCGCTAATCGATCAAGAACGAAGAAATAATCAATACAATGGCGGCGCATGCGACGATCAATCATGGACTATAGCGATCAACGCATTCCAACCGCATGCAGTAATCAAAATAACAACACCGCATGCGATGATCGATCGAAATGTGAGCCTTCGTCACTGGTTAAAGCCCGGGGCATCCCATATCGGGCAAAGATATTCTTCTTGAGAAATTTCGCCACCGTGGCCACATCGTTCTTAGCACATGCGATGGCCTCAACCCATTTCGATAGTAGTCAACCACGACCAGGCTGATGGTGGAAATGGGCCTATGAAGTCAATTCCCCATACATCAAATAATTCAATCTCCAAGATTGACGTCAAAGGCATTTCATTTTTTCTAGACATGTTCCCCGTTCTCTGGCATCTATCGCACTGCACCACGTAGGCATGGGCATCCTTAAACAGTGTTGGCCAGAAATAGCCACTCTGTAGGACCTTTGCGGTAATCCGCTGCCCCCGAAAATATCCTCCATAAGGGGACTCATGAAAAAGCTCTAGAATGTGCTTGACTTCATGCTCAGGGATGGATCGACGTAAAATATGATCAGGTCCAAGTCGATACAGGAAGGGGTCATCCTAGAAATAAAACTTGATGTCATGTCTCAGCTTCTTCTTTTACTGGTAAGTGTAATCTTCTAGTACTTGGCTGCAAACAATGAAGTTTACAATGTCCGCATACCATGGAACATTAACGCCTACCAACATTAGCAGCTTATTAGGGAATCTTTCTTCAATATCTTTTTCTTTTTCCTGAACCGCACAATTTTCCAATCTTGATAGATAATCAGCGACTTGATTCTCGGTGCCCTTTCGGTCCTTGATTTCTAGGTCAAATTCTTGCAGAAGCATCACCCACCGTATCAGTCTTGGTTTCACATCCTTCTTTGTCATAAGATATTTGATCGCAGAATGATCAGTATACACCACAACGTTTGTTTCGAATAAGTACTATCGGAATTTCTCCAGTGCAAATACCACAGCGAGCATTTCTTTTTCTGTAGTTGTATAATTCTTCTGCGCATCATTCAACGTTTGGCTAGCATAATAGATAAGATGCAATACCTTGTCATTGCGCTGACTCAAAACTACACCCACTGCATATCCGCTAGCATCACACATCAACGCAAATAGTTGCATCCAATCCGGCGCATTCAGAATGGGTGCAGTGATGACTGCATCTTTCAATGTGTGGAAGGCTTCAGTGCACGCATCGTCAAAATCATATTCGCGGTCAGCCCCAAGGAGCGCACTTAGGGGCCTTGCGATCTGAGAAAATTTGCGGATAAATCTTCGATAAAACCCCGCATATCCCAGAAAGCTCCTAAGTGTTTTCACGTTCACTGGTGGTGGTAGCTTGAAAATTGCGTCGATTTTCGCCTGATCAACTTCCAATCCTGCCTTTGATATTTTGTGACCTAGCATAATTCCTTCTTCAACCATAAAGTGGCATTTCTCCCAGTTCAGAACAAGATTAGTTTTCACATATCTCTTCAAGACTTTCTTAATATTAGATAAATAGGAGTCATAAGTGTTGCCAAAAACTAAAAAATGATCCATAAATACCTCAATTGAGTCCTTTAAGTAATCTGAAAATATTGCCATCATGCATCGTTGAAAAGTACCTGGTGCATTGGAGAGTCCAAACGACATGCGACGGAATGCAAACGTGCCAAATGGGCACGTGAAGGTTGTCTTATCTTGATCCTCTGGCACAATAGCAATTTGGTTGTACCCTAAGTACCCGTCAAGAAAATAGAAGAATTCATTCCCAGCAAGTCGGTCTAACATCTGATCAATAAACGGGAGTGGGAAATGGTCCGTTTTAGTGGCCAGATTCAATTTGCGGTAATCCATACAAATTCTCTACCCCGTAGTTGTCCTTGTGCGAATTAACTCATTCCTGCCGTTAGTGACGACTGTCATTCCCCCTTTATTTGGAACGCACTACACTGGGCTCACCCAACTACTATCTGATATAGGGTAAATGACGCCTGCATCCAGCCACTTCACTATTTCTTTCTTCACAACCTCCCTCATGGCAAGGTTCAAACGACGTTGCCTCTATATCAATCCTGTTTTTCCTTCTTCCAGACGAATCTTGTGCATCCAATACGAGGGACTGATTCCTCAAATGTCTGCCAAGGGCCATCCTAAAGCCTTTGCGTTGTTTTTCAGGATCTGGATAAGTGCATCCTCCTTCTCTTTACTCAGCGAGGCAGATATAATAACCGGTAATGTGTTATCGCCTCCCAAATAAGTATACTTGAAGTGCACAAGCAACGACTTCAACTCAAACACAGGTGGTTCTTCTTAAGATAGCTTAGTGCATTGCGTTTGTCATTCAGATAACTTGCTCGTTTCAAAATCTGATTCAATTTGAATTGTGGCGCAATTCCCCTCCCACATTGCGCCGATTCCAAAATTTTCTTCCTCCAGCTCTTCTAGGGACTCATGCCAAGGTTCTTCCTGCAATTCTTCAACATATTGACAATTCTTCATATCACTCGGGTATTTCAATGCATTGTAAACGTTGAACTTCACTTGCTGATCGTCAACCCTGATGGTCAATTCTCCTTTCTATACATCGATCAGAGCCCGCCCTGTTGCAAGAAATGGGCGACCCAAGATGATAGGCACCTCTCTGTCAGCTTCATAATCCAATATGATAAAGTCAGCGGGGAAGATAAACTTATCTACTTGTACGAGTACATCCTCTATCTTGCCCTCGGAATGCATTATAGATCTATTGGCCAACTGCAATGTAATTGTGGTTGGTCTTGCGTTGTCGATATTTAGCTTCTTGAAGATCGACAAGGGCATTAGATTTATACTCGCCCCCAAATCACACAGTACATTCCCAACCTTTTCCCCCTATTGAGCAGGGCAATGTGAAACTCCCGGGATTTTCATTTTGGTGGGGATGTTGTTTTGAAACAGCGCACTACACTCATATGTTAATGCAACTATTTCATTTTCCCCAATCTTTCTTTTGTTAGCAAGTATATCCTTGAGGAATTTCACATAGCTCGGCATTTGTTCCAGAGCTTCTATTAAGGGAATATCGATGTGTAGTTGTCGAAGAACATCCAGGAACCTTTGAAATTTCTTACTATCATCTTTCTTCTTCAGCCTGGACGGGAAAGGTGGAGGATCCAGCCGTACTTCCTATTCAATTGGCTATTTGTTGAGGTCCTGTGCTTGCTTTGTTTTAGTAACTGGAGGTTGCGTTGATTTTGAATTTAAGTCTTGCTTAGATTCATCTCTTGTAGGTGTACTTACTTCTGAACTGGTGATTCTGTCATTAATAGTTAATTGGTCATCATTGACGGTTAAATCTACTGGTCTTGTTATTGAATCTGGTACAGGTGGCACAGTGGTTGTTGTTTTACCACTTCTCAATGTCACTGCTTGACATTGTTCTTTACCACGTGGCCCCGATGCTTCTGAACTGCTGGGAAGCGTACCAGGCATTTTATTCTTAAGCTCAACCGCAAGCTGTTCAATCTGCTCCTCCAGCTCTCTAAGGTAGGAAGCTTATGATTATCTAGTTGCCTCGCTCTTCTCGATATAATTTTTCAACAATGTTTTCAGAGACGAGGTACTGCAAGAGGTGTCAGAAAAGAAAGGTTGTTCATAAGGTTGTATGCTTTGAAAATTACCTGAGTTGTGATCCTGATTAATGAAGACCGGAGGGTTGCCTCGATTCCCCTGATAACTGTTCTAATGATCACTTTGGCTCCCCTGATTGTGATTCTCGTCCCAACTGAAAGTTGGGTGATTCTGCCAACAAGGGTTGTAGGTGTTGCCGAACGGTTCATTGTAGACAGAGTATACAGGTTATTGATTCCATGGGCAGACTTCCACTAAATGTCCCTCTCCATATTGAACGTAATTCATTGCGGCCACGTGTGTTAATGCATTGACTTGCGCTGATCCTTGAGAGAGATGTCTTTGCTGATTAGCCATAGTCTAAAGGAGTGAGGTCATTGTGGTCATCTGGTCTAACAGGGTACTCTTTGTATCAGTTGGTACAATGGCACCTTCTACTTTTTCTTACTCTAAACCTCTTTCCTCAAACCCGGTATCTAATCATTCATCTGAATTTCACGAAATTCGATTTAAGATGCTCTTTGCTTTCGTATACGACTTGTCCATTAATCCTCCTACTGTGGAGGCATCGACAACTGCTTGCGTTGGTTGATCCAAGCCATTGTAAAAAGTCTCCATCAGAATGAAATCGAGAATCCCGGTATGCGGACAACTTTTCACTAATTGTTTGAATCGCACCCAGGCAGTGCTCAAAGTTTCATAAACCTTCTGTTCAAAATTCAACACATCCCTTTGCCTTCTTGCATTGACAGCTGGAGGGAAGAATCTGTTCATAAACCTTTCAACCAACTGATCCCATGCGTTAATCTCATCTGGCTCTAATGACTAAGCCCACCTCTTTGCTTCATCCCTCAAGGTGTAAGGGAAGAGATACAATCTAAGTCCTTCTGGAGTCACACCAGGTATGGAGAATGCACTACACATGTCTACAAAGCTAGTCAAATGAGCATGCGGGTCTTCTCCTTGTAAACCTCCAATTGTCCTGCATTCTGGATAATTTGAAGCATTATCGGCCTTATCTCGAAACTTACATTCTCCTCAATCGTGGGTCTTGGATATCCGAGCAAGAAGTTTTAAAAATCCGGCGGCGCATAGTTTCTCATCGGGATGTTGTGGTCAGCAGCAGGAAATACAGGGTCTTAAACTTCGGATTTTCTATTGAAAATTGCTGAAGAAGTGTTCTTCATGCTCAAGCAACTTAACCAGACTTTTCTCCATAATTTCCTATAATCTTAGTCCATTTTGAGTCCCACAACTCAATCTAAGATTCTAGAGAATAGTAAAAAAGATCTTGTGGTGGTTCACGACCTGTAACTAAGGAATTGGAGCTGAATTTGAAGATCAAAGGAGTTCTTCAAAGGTTTTATGAAACCCTCTTCATATTTTATGAACATGTTTGGTTTGTTACTATATTTAATGAATTAGAGTACTTAATAATTTTGATTTCTTCCATTGTTTGCTTGCTTAAACCAACACGGATGATATAATCCTAGATTACTCTTGATGTCAACTTAGGGACTTGATATTGGCTTCCCCTAAAACCCTGTCTTTTCCATTCATTTTCACATACTTCAAAAAGTACTGATTATCGCAACATTCTCAGATCTTGTTTCTATCCGCTCTTAGTTTTTTTAGAAATTCAAAATGTAGTCTTTATCGCTCTTTACTATACATTTTTTAGTTTTCATCGCAGAACAATTATTTTGCAAATCTTTTAGTTATGAGTTCCCCGTGTTTTTTACCTTGGATCATTCCAAGAAACTTGTGACCTTGTTATACTTGGCAAGTCATAAAAAAACTTGTAATAAGAGCACATACTTACATACATTAGCGCATATTCAATTTAGCGCATTGTCCATTGAGCTTATGTTTACACCAAATCACATAACCACAGCAAGTTCAACACAACAAGATTTTTAAAGAAACAAATAACTATATAGTAAGCATGCTTTTAATCATTAGTTGAAATAGGCTTATATTATAATCATACAAACTATATAGTATGATCATGCATGTACATGCTTTAGAAATTAACTTAAAATTTAAATATAATATCTATATTTAAATATGATGCATGATCATGCCTTTTCATTAATTAATATAACTTTTATATTAATACTAATGAAACCAATAAAAATGCTATTATATAACACTTATATTAAATATATGCATGTGCATGCTTATTATATCATGTAATCATATAACATTACAGTTATATTAAATACGATGCATGAATATATATTAATCCTAAGGTGAGATTTTAAACTATATGGCATACTATATGCAACATATAATATAATATAATATAATATAATTAAACATATATATCATACATATTAAAACTATATTACAGCAATAACAAACCAAATATTGGCATCCTAACAAAAACATCAAATTAAATTATATTAATTTAATTTAAAAACACAAAAATTACCTTCAACGGCTGGAAAAAAAAAACAGTTACTTCCATGCTTGAAGAAAACTGCCACGTCCATGTTGGAGAAAAATTGTCACGACCTTTCCATGACGTACAAACAATGATGAACGACATCAGTAACTTTTAGTGACATACAAAACATTATGAACAGTAGAAATCTACATATAAATCTCCCAGGTTTGCACTCTAAAATTCATCTTTCACCTATGCTTTTGGCCTTTTTCAAAGCAAACACTTTGCCACAAGTGATCCTGATTTAAAGACTCTATTTACAGAATAAATGTCCAAAATTCGGGCCTTTACATTGACCAAATCACAGTAAAAATTTGTAAATCTAAGTACCAATATTTGTAAATATATATTACGCAAACCCATATACATTATAAGAAAACAACCCACATTTTTTTCATTTTGAAAATAAAAATAGAGGCACGATTTGGCTCTGATACTAATTGAAGGAATCGAATACCTCAGTGCAAGCGCGTGAACACATGTGCCAATGAAATTCATTTTGGAAAACTTGAAAAATAAAGAAAATACATAGAACATGTACAAGATAAACATTAATTCTACAACATGCTATTATAGAAGGAGAAGAACTTATCCTTGAAAACTTTCTTCTTGAAAATCCTCTCCACGTTACAAACACTTTGTACTGTGAAATTCTCCCTTGAACTCAAAGCTATTTTCAAGAATACGAATAACCACAAACAATGGACACCCCTGGTTGAAAATCTTACTATTCTCTGGTAAGAATCAAGATGTTGGAATCTCACTTTTGGAATGGAAAAATTTTTACAGATAACTTTTTTTTTCTGTAAAAACTTCTCTATAAAAACTTTGAGAGAGAATTCTTTCATTATTGGAGAGAAAGATGCAGAGAGCTTCTTTATCTAATCTCTACCCAAGTTTTCTTAAATTAATATTAATTAATTAATAATAAATTAATTAATGAATTGAATATCATATATTTAATTTAATTTGAATCATATTCAAATAATATCCTCTCACATAACCAATGATTTTAATATGAATCTCATTCATATTAATTTAAACATATAGTTTTAATATGAATCTTATTCAAATTAAATTTGACCAATAGTTATAATATGAATCTGATTCATATTATTCATATTAAGTAATATTTGAATCTTATTCAAAAACATTATTCTCTCATATAATAAAGTATAGTTTTGAATCTCATTTCAAAATCAACTTTATATCATAATGTCAATATTTACATTATATTAAATTGTATCTCAGACAATTAATTCCCTTATATAATTTGAACAATTTAAATTAATAAAAAAATTAGATGATTCTTGTGTTACCCTTAGTGCGATAGCAAGGGAACCTAATGGATCTACATATTAGAAGCTCCAATGATGTATTAATTAATTAAACTTTTAAATTAAATTAATCAACATTCATTAACTGTAGGTCACTCTAGTAAAGACCCACAACTACACTCTTTGTACTGTAGATATATTTTTGTGTCCACAGATATAAGCAATCAATTGTAAGTCGACCCTACACAAACTCTTTGTGTAGGTTACCTCCTCTCGCATGTCTTCACACGAACGATTAGGATCAAATAGTTTGTAACACTTTACAACATTATAATAATTACAAAGTGGGTCATATTCGTATGGACACCAAGATAAGGCACCCAACTTTATCCATATATACAAACCATTTAGGTTATTACATGAACATGATCCACTTGTATGTCTACCACATACTGTCCAAGTTTCATAAAATGACTTTGGATCTTTCTTTAATGGATAATTGCTTATATGAAATAATCAATCATTATTTCAAATAACATATTAATTATAAGACACGGCTTTAGAGCATACATTCCAACAAATAGAACAATAGAGAACATCAAGTTGTAATTTGAATTAAAAAATAAAGGAAAAAATGATAAATGTTAAACTTTGCATAGTTATAAACTTGAAGGAGATAGTGATATAGTGAGCAATGAAAAGTCTATACTTAGTTATAACTTGAAGAAGTCAAAAGTTTAGATTAAACTAAAAGTCTATGCATAGTAAATAAACTCGAAGAATATCAAAAGTTTAAGAAAGATCATCATATTGAGGTTATTAATATATGAGTGTTAGTTTTAATGTCATTTGAGTGGGGTTAATACTTTTAAGAAATGGCACGAGATTTTATTTAGTTACTTTTTCCCAAAAACTTAGAATAAAAGGAGACCTATATTCTTTTTTCACAAGAAAAAAGGAAAAGAAAAAAAAATACCATGAGAAGAGAGAAACTAATTTAATCATCTGAGTTGTGGCTTTCAATATTATTTTTTTTTTTTTTTAATAATAGATGATATTATTATACAACAACAAGGGGGATTCCACAGCTCGGGATCAAGGCATTAAAGAAACAAAGCATAAGCAAAGACGGGACAATAGTACGCAAACAAAGCC